>NW_006788521.1:2182298-2227389 GCF_000442215.2 Lipotes vexillifer | reverse complement strand
CCTGGAATTTCCTGCGGACCCCAAGTGCACAGTGAGCATGGCTGTCCTGCCCTTTGATATTCACCCTGCAGGTCTCATTTCTGCCCATCCTGCGTGTGGCGGAGCCTTGTCTGAACCCTCCCCGGGGAGGGATGAGTCACTTCCTCCCTTTGTTCCCAGCCCCTTGATTCCTGGTTCCCCTGAGAGGTATCTGCCTTCCTTACCAGCTCTGAGTGACCTGAGGACACCGGCAGGCCTGACGGTGTCTGGGAGCCCAGGAGAGTGTCTGGCACAAACAAGGTGTTTGAGAGAGTTTGGGGAATGAATGGACGGATGACAGTTAGGAACTACTTACAACTGGGCAAACATCTAGTTGACCCTTCTGTTCCTGGAGTGAGTGTCACTGGAGGGGGTCAGGAGCCTGAGCTTTCAGTCCCAACAACAGCACTTCCTTGCTGTGGGTTTGGGCAAGAGAGTTACTCTCTCCGAGCCTCTTCACAACAGACATGATAATAATTGCGCCCTCGTTGCCTCTCAGGCTGGGTTGAGAGATACAGAAGCACCCAGCAAGCTCCACATGGCTGTACACCTGGCAATCAGACCTCTGGCCAGTGCTGGACAACCAGCACTGGGGACAGCCAAGGGAAGCCAGCTTCTGAGAGCTTCTCCTCATATGTCAGATGCCAAGGATGAAGTGAAACAGCCTGAATTCGAGACTCCTTCAAAGTCAGGGGATTTGGGGAACCCCAGGAGCATGCGGTCAGTCTGTCCTCTGGGCTGTGGCCAGCTGCACCTACCTTAAGCTTTTTGACACTGGTGCAGGGATCATTGGAGAAGCTCTCAGTGTCTGAAATCTCGATGTCCTCACCATACAGAACCCCGGTCAGGTCGTTCCTCACCTGCCAGCAAAGAGAAAGCAGAGGGTGGGTGTGCTGGCGGCCACAAGAAGAGCCAGTTCAGAGGGGTTGTCCTTGGAAGTGGCTCAAATGGGCAAGGTGATTTTCTCCATCGACGCACAAAAGGAGTGGGTTTTATCTTCATTAAAAACTAGAGTGCCCCCTGGGGCCTTGGAGATCTCCCAGTCCCACTCCACACTTGACACATAGGCATAAGGAGGCCAGACAGGGAACGGGCTTACTAAAGTTGCCCAGGAATTTCCTGGAAGAATTAAGACAAGCATCCAAGTCCCTGGAGTTTCATGCTGGTGTTTCATACTATCTCCAAATCATATTAGTTAAGTACATCACGCTGTCTCCAAATCAGACTATTCAAATACTTCTTTATTTATATTTTGCATTATTTATTTGCAATATTACTTCATTTCTAGGGTGAAGACATAGCTGAGATATTCATATAGACAAAGTAAAACAGAGGAGAGAGTAAGGGGGTATGGAATCAGCCTGAGATGTTAAACATAACTATGTGTCTGCTGACACACAGAATGATTAACATCTATGTGCTTGGAAAGCAGAGAGCTGCAAACTCCAGCGTTCACACCGACTAGCCAATGTGTGAAGCAGCCTGTGTGGAAGGATACTAGGGAGTGGTGGGGACTGTGGCAAACTGGTGACTATATGCCTCACCTAAAGATGGCACTTGCTGCTCAGCTCCAAACACACTATGCCAGAATGTTGGTCCAGAGTCACCAGACCTTCTGATTTTAGGGGAGTGAACTCAGAAATTCAGATTTTTATTTTTATTTATTTTTTGGCCATGCCGCACAGTAACCATGGCTCGACCCTGTGTCCCCTGCAATGTAAGCACGGAATCTTAACCACTGGATGGCCAGGGAAGTCCCTAGATTTTTAAAATACAGGATCTCCCACATTTTGAAATGTTGATATTATTTTCAATTTTTGTTTTAAAAACAAAGTTAGGAGCAAAACAAATAAATCTGAAATCTGTATCTGGCCCACGTCCATGACTATATACCCTCTGACATAAAGCCATGGAAACGAGACTGTGTGTTTTAGTAGAAAGAACCAGGTGGGAGTTTTGGGACCCAAGTTCCAGGTCTTGCTTTGCACTGAGTTGCTTGTGACTTCGGCCTCTCTGTGTGACCCTTTCCCTCTTAGGGCTTCAGTCTCCTCCTCTTCAAGAGAAGATGATCTTTAAGAGCACTTCTTGTCCATACCCATTAAGATGGCTATTATCAAAAACCAAAACCCAGCAAGTGTTGATGAGGATGGGGACAAACTGGAACCTTTGTCCACTGTTAAAATTACCCATCATATGGTAATATGATCCAGCAATTCTACTTCTGGGTATATACCCAAAAGAATTGAAAGCAGGGACTCAAAGAGATATTTGGACACTCATGTGCATAGCAGTATTATTCACAAGAGCAAAAGGTGGAAGCAACCCAAATGTCCATCAACAGATGAATGGATAAACAAGTTGTGGTTTATACATACAACGGAATATTATTCCGCCTTAAAAAGGAATGAAATTTTGATACATGCTACAACATGGATGAACCTTGAAGACATTATGCTAAGTGAAATAAGTCAGATGCGAAAGGATAAATATTGTAAGATTCCACCTAGATGAGGTACCTAGAGTAGTCAAATTCATAGAGACATAAAGGAGAACAGTAGCTCCTAGGGGCTGGGGGCTGGGGGAATGAAGAGTTAGGGGTACAGAGTTTCTGTTTGGGATAATGGAAAGTTCTGGAGATGGCTGGTGGTGCCTCTTGCACAACAATATGAAGGTACTTAATGCCTCTGCACTGTAAATTTAAAAATGGTTAAAATGGTAAATTTGATGTTATGTACATTTTACCATGATAAAAAAAAAAAGCACTTCTTGTTTCAACAAGTGGTGGATCCTCCCAATGTATGTATCAAAATGTTTTGAATAATTTGGCCCTGAATGTCACAGGATGGTCACTGGGAAGCCACCACTATAGAAGGGGAACAAAGGGGGTTTCAGTGGGAACTGCTGTATTTCATTTCTTTAAAAGAAATATGTCGCAAATAGAGCAAAATGTGAATACATTAATTCTGGGGGGCTAGTCCATGGGTGTTTGGTGTTCTGTGCTTTTCTGAATGTTTGAAATACTTTGCAATAAATGTTTTGTAAAAAGAATGACACTGCCACAGTCAGGGTGAACCTTGTCCATCCTTAGTTTTTACTTCTATTTTGATGGAAGACTGGGAGCTAGTTGCTTGAAAAACAAGTTGACTTTGCCATTACAGTTCATTTCTGCTGCATCAAATCCTTTTTGCTTTTTTTAAAAAATAAATTTTATTTATTTATTTATTTATGGTTGCATTGGGTCTTCGTTGCTGCATGCGGGTTTTCTCTAGTTGCGGTGACAGGGGCTACTCTTCATTGCAGCGCGCGGGCCTCTCACTGCGGTGGCTTCTCTTGTTGTGGAGCACGGGCTCTAGGCATGCGGGCTTCAGTAGTTGTGGTGCACGGGCTCAGTAGTTGTGGCTCGTGGGCTCTAGAGCGCAGGCTCAGCAGCTGTGGCACACGGGCTTAGTTGCTCCGCGGCATGTGGGATCTTCCTGGACCAGGGCTCGAACCCGTGTCCCCTGCATTGACAGGTAGGTTCCCAACCACTGCGCCACCAGGGAAGTCCCTCAAATCCTTTTTGGATGCAGGTGGGGTTCCATTATTAGTTTTGTGTGTCATGAGGGTGCTGTGGAGCAACAACAATTATTAAACACAGAAAATGTGCAAACTCGGCCCTGCTGGAAGGCAACACAGCCAATGCACAAACTACCAAGGCATGCACAGTTGAGCCGCAGCTCTCCACGTCCATGCCACCCAAAGCTAGGGAAACTACTCGAATTCTCTTGAGTCTCAGTCTTTTCACCTATAAAATGGGGGCAATACAGCATGTAACTTACAGGGCCCAGCAAAAACACTGAGGATGCGGAATGGCTTTGGAAATTCTAAAGTTCTTTATGCTGCTTAAAAGCTGGAATGATCATCTCCAGGCATAAGATGCAGCATCAAGGCTGTCAGTGGCTTGGAGTATCTATCTATGAGTAAGTGTGTGCATGAGAGCTGTATATAATTAACGGCAGAAAAAATATTTTATAGGCAGTCAGAACTCAAAACAAACAAAACCAAAACACCCTAGAGGTCACCTTATTCTGCCCCTAATTTCACAAATGAGGAAACTGAGGTGTGACTCCCCGGCCAGTGCTCTCTGAATGGTCCCAGGCTGGCTCTGCTGGATCCTGCCAGATGTGGACAGTTCCTAAGGCTTATGAGCCAGAACAGGTCAGAACAGATGGTTGGTGACATTAGGCACTCAGTGACCATAATTTCAGCACAAAGAAGTCTGCTCAGCTTGAGCATTTATTCTAATGGACTTTTTTAGGGAAAGCAAATGGAAAAAACCGGTAATAAATGATATTTTAAAATAACCAAAGCATGTTAAAGAAATAATGCAACTGACTACCTCACAAGGAAAAAAATCCACACTCTCACGTGTGGCTAGAAGGATCATTCATTGCACTGGTTAAAGATTATTAAGTAAGTTAGAAAAAAGACACCTATTTTTTTTTTCATTCTGGTCCTGCAGGTATCTCCTGTTTTACAGGGCCCATATCTTTTATCAGCTTGCTAAAAACCACATTTCAGCAAACTGAATCCTATTTTTTATTCACCTCTACTATAAAAGCAGAAATATGTTCTTCCTGGAAAGGAGTGACACTTAATTCTCAAGAAAATAAAATACATTCACACATACACACACACTCAAGTATAGCCAGAGTTCTACTGGGGCCTAATCTGCACATGGGGCCCAGGGAGGCAGCCATCAGGAGTCTGATTTGCTGAAAGGCCCTGGCCATCCTGGGAGGAAGGGGGAGAGACGGGTGCTGATGGGCAGGGAAGGGACAGAGAAGAAGGTTGCCCCGTCACCTAGAAGGGAGGGTCAGGGCTGCCAGTGGAGTGAGGAAGACAATGAGCAGGGCCCTGAGTGCTGCTATAAGGGAGATTAGGAAGGGTTGAGTCCTTAAAAGCTGGGTCCTTGGGGCCAGCTCACAGGGCTGAGATTGCCTAAGGGAAGAACTCTCCCTGCTTCTGGAGCAATGAATCCCAGCCCTGGCCATCGGAGCAAATCTGAAAGGAGCACAACTCACTCGGCACCAGGGAGAACGAGTGGGTCAGAGCTCTAGGAATAAATAATCGAAAATAGGCTTGGAGGCAACAGCTGTTGATTTTTTCCCCCAAGAACTGGTATGGACTGTGGATGCGAAGTCACACCAGAAAGCGTGTCCCTAAAGCAGTGGTTCTCAAAGTGTGGCCCCTGGACCAGTAACACCAGCATCACCTGAGGGAACTTGTTAGAAATGCAAATTCTCGGGCCCACCCCAGACCTACTGGGTCAGACACTCTGGGGTGGGGTCCAGCAATCTGTGTTTTAGTCAGCCCTCCAGGTGATTCTGATGTATGTTCAAGTTCGAGGACCACTGTCCTAAAGAAGGCAGGATAGGGCTTCCCTGGTGGCGCAGTGGTTGAGAGTCCGCCTGCCGATGCAGGGCACACGGGTTCGTGTCCTGGTCCGGGAAGATCCCATATGCCGCGGAGCGGCTGGGCCCATGAGCCGTGGCCGCTGAGCCTGCATATCCGGAGCCTGTGCTCCGCAATGGGAGAGGCCACAACAGTGAGAGGCCCGCGTACCGCAAAAAAAAGGAAAAAAAAAAGAAGGCAGGACAAGTTTTAAGCAAACCATTGATAATGGTATGAAAAAATGCTTTCTATGGCTTGGATATTTTCCGCTTGATTAGGAGACCGCAATGTGTTGACCTGAGTAAGGCAATTACCAAAAGGGTGAGCAGGACCGGGATTCCCATTAAAAAAGGCATCACATCTGGAACGTGGAGGGGACAATCACCCTCTGGTCTGCCCACCTCAGAGCACACCTGGAGTGCTGGGCTCAGCTCTGGGTGCATTTATCAGGGATTGTGACAAAGTGGCTCAGGGGAGAGAGGTGTGGCTATGACAGGGACCAAGAACCCTTTAGAAGACCATGGACATGGTGGTGGGGGTGTTGGGAGTATAAAGGTCACAAGAGGTGACACCAATCACTCCTCAGGAGTGGTGAGGAGTGACACCAATTGGTGACACCAATTCCCAGTGCAGCCTTGGGAATCAAAGATCCAAATCCAAGAATTTTAACACTTAAGACTCCGAGCTCTAGGGAAGTCCAACGTCTTGAAAGAAGTCAAGAGCCAGGCAGAATCAGTGGCTTTGGGTGAAAGCTCAGAGCTGGGAGGACCGTCTGGCTCAGGCTGAGTGGCAGAAAATGCTGTCAGGTCAGATCAGCTGTCTAAACTGCAGGCCCAGTGGGTCTATACACAACTTTCCCTCCCAGCTGGTTCACGGGCTGTAGGAGAAGGGGTGACTGACAGAGACTTGACACTCCAATGAAGGCATCACAATGGCCTCGCTCCTCCAACTGAGTGCACAGCCCCCATCCACAGGCTCAGCATTGGGGATACACAGATGGTCCTGCGAGATGTAGGGGGAGAAGCGGACAGGCTGGAGAAGGAAAAGGGGATCAGAGGAAAAGACATGAAGCTAATGGAATTAGGAAAAGAGTATAGGTGAACAGACTATTCGGGAGAATTTTCTGGCTTAGCATAACTGAGTCCATGTGACCCATTTTAAGCAAAATGTGGGTCCACCCTGTTCTACCAGGGAGGCTTGTCACCACCTCTGAGCAGGTCCCAGTGCCACTCCACCTGCAGGCCTCCTCCCTGCTCTGAAGGCTGCACCTCTCCACTCACACACCCCAGCTGCCCAGATGATTCTCCCTCTCCGAAAATCACCCAGTGATTGGGCTTATGAAATAACAGCATTATGTGTCCCACCCTGAATAGCTGCCATGTGGGTCAGGCTGTTCTTTCCACCCATGCTGTCCCTGCTTCAGGGTCCGAAGACCACATCTGCATGCCCTGCCAGATTCCTGTCCCCCTGCAATTTTCTGCTGCCCACAGGTACGGCCAATTAACTCCCTGCCCCTACAGCCAATTAACTCTCTCCCTGAGGTGAGATCCCCCACCTCAGCCTTGGAACTTCCCTTTCTCCAGCAAGGTAATGTAAGGAGCCTGAGGTCAGGAGGCCAGGGGTTTCAGCCCCCTGCCAGCCTGGCAAGGGGCCTTCTTAGACCTCAGGCTTTCAATCAGGGCTCCTGCTTCATTCCTGGGGCTGGAATTCTGTCTCTTGTCCAGTCACTCCCTGGCCTCTGGGCTTGAATCCCTTTTTGAACAGCTACCTAGTGCCTGGTCATTCCAGAATGGGGCCCTGTTTGTTCTTCCCATTCTCTCTCATTCATTCATTCATTCATTCATAATATTGACATCTCTTCTGTTCCAGGGACCATGTGAAATAATACTAGGGTTCTGATGGAGAGCAAATCCATTCTTGGGTCTCTATCTAGAGGGGGTGAGAGACATTAATCAGATAATTACCCTGGTACCTACAAGACAAGGTGCTCAAGTTCAGGGACATGATTCCAGGAGAGGCTAACATAGAGAAGTCAGATCTAGGCCAGAAGGTAGGGCAGAGAGAAGCATTCCAGGCTGAGGAGCAACACATTGCAAAGGTCCTACAGCGGGAGAGAGCTGGTAGGAAAACTAGAAGAGCTGCACTGGTCTGAAGCACAGCATGGGCACGGGCTGGGGGAAAGCTGTTGGAATGAAATGAGAAAGAAGAGGTGGACAGGGGAAGACCATGAGGGCCCCATAATTCACAGGAAAGATTCTGGTCTTGAGCCTAAGAACAGTGGGAAGCCTTCACAAGGTTACAGGGAGAGGGTTGCATGATTAGAACTGTATTTTAAAACCAAGACTCAGGCTGCTATGGGACCAATGAGGGCAGGTGCATGAGGGAACCAGAAGGCCATTGAGGCAGCTACAGAACCATCCACATGAGAGATTCTGGAGGCTGGATGAGATGGTGGTGGAGGTGACATGAACTGACCCACTTGGGGGTATATTTGGGGCAACTAATAATCTGTATTAGTCATCTATTGCTGTGTAACAAATTATCCCACAACTTAGTGGCTTAAAACAAGAAACGGTTATTATCTCACAGTTTCCATGGACCAGGACTGTGGGAATGACTTAGCTGGGTGCTATGGCCAGGGTCTTTCATGAGGTATTTTCAAGATGTTGACTGTGGCTGCATGATAAGGATCACCTGGGAGTCTTTAGAAACTACTGATGCCCTGGCTGCATCCTAAACCAATTACAGTCCCTGAGATAGGACCCAGGCATCAGCACTTTTAGAGGTCTCCAGGTGATTCCGACATGTAGCTAAAGTTGAGAACCACAAATGAAGGGGTAAAAGCCACAGAACTGCCAGGCTCACAGCTAGGTTGCCAGCCTCCTAAAAGCCCCCAAAGTCACCTACTCCTACCTTCTCCAGGTTCTGGGCACCATCTTCCTTTACAGCTGGGACTTCTCTCCTACCCCAATCAACAGTTATGTCTCATCTTTAATCCCCAGATCCTTCTACTCCTGGCCCCCAGCACCACGAGCAGATCCTGACCATGTCAGAAGGGAGAATGGTGAGAAGGAAAGCAAGGAGAAGGGAATGAATGAGAGACAGACAGTAAGAAAAGGAAGAGCAGAGGATTATTACAGCTGTAAGTTCTCACATTCGGACCACACGTCCCAGGTGGGGAAGGCTCTGATGGAGCAAGTGAAATGCAAAGTGGAGGCGAGGCTGCGGGGACTATCAGAGACCCCAGGACACTTGGCTTCTGTGGCCAGTAGTTCCCCAGACACCTTCCCTAAGGAGGCCACTGCGCCAGCTGAGGAATCATCCAGAAAGGCGGACATCCAGGTAAACGTAGGGAGAACCAGGTCTGCACCATATGCACTTTACAACTCTTTGAAAATTCTAATTAGGTTACGAAATGAACTTGAGAGCAAAGTGAATTCCCAGCTCTCCTATGGAAGCCGAGGTAACCTACTTTGTCATTCAAATACACTTACTATATATAGCCCTAGATTGTGCTGAAATGTCACTCCTCTTACCTGACTAAAGAGTATAATTATAGATTTACTTCTATTCATTCATGAAATGTGTCTTCACTTGATTAAACGGTTCATTCAAGGAAAATCCATTAAAATATGGAACATGTTAAAATGTGGCTCATTAGAGGCAGAGGGCACTGCTGTAGTTAAGATGCTAATTAGGATAAACAGGCATTTAAAACACTCAAATCTTTGAATAATTCAGGTCACTTTTCTGGGGTTAGAGCTCCCCAGGAACCACCATTAATTTAAGCTAATTAAAAAATTAGCCTGGAGAAGAGTAGACCAAGGCAGGAAGTGATGGCCGACTTCAAACACTGAAGGGCTGTCATGTGGAACGGAGGGCACCTGGTTCTGGGCACCCCTGTGTTGGAGGTGGGGCCAATAGGTAGATGGGTCAGGAAAGCAGATTTTGGCTTAAAGCCAAAATGAACTTTCTAGTGATGGGGTAGGCAAACTTGGTAGTGAACTCCCTGTCATCAGAGGTGTGCAAGTAGAAGCTGGTCGGGATGCTGGAGAGGGGATTTTTCTTCCACCGCCCGTGTTTGTGGTTCTAGGAGACTAAGTTTCAAAATCCCACTTGCCCCCACTCTTTGCCTTTTTGAATTTTAGAGTTGCTAAAGCAGTCCTCTGCAGCTCTGAAGTTTTTCAAAGATATGAGGCATGCAGTTTGAGTCCCAGAGAAACATATCCATGTGGTTATATTTCTACCTTTCTAAACCTGATGAGCACTCGTTGAAAAAATTGTTCCTTTTGAAAAATGGAGCCATCTAATTTTCAGATTTCTACAAATAATTTTAACCTATAGTTGGAGTTGAGTATAACTGAAACTTTTAAAAAAGGGTAAATACATAAGTGAACATGTATTAGATCTACTGCTCATATGTGATACTTGCACAGGCACCGTGACACTTGCATGTTCACACTGCAGAGCCAGTGGGTTAGGTGGTGACCGCCAAAAAGGTATGTCCAAGTCCTAACCATCAGAACCTATGGATGTGACCTTATTTAGAAAAAGGGTCTTTGTAGATGTAATTAATTTAAGGATCATCCTGGATTACCTGGATGGGCCCTAAATCCAATGATAAGTGTCCTTATAAGAGAAAGGCAGAGGGAGATTTGGCACACAGAGGCATAAGGGAGAAGGCAACGTGAAGACAGAGGCAGAGACAGGAGTGATGTGGCTACAAGCCAAGGAACACCTGGACCCACCAGAAGGTGGAAGAGGTAAGGAAGGATTCTCTCCTTAGAGCCTTTCAGAGAGAGCATGGCCTCGCTGATACCTTGATTTCAGAACCCTGGCCTCCAGAACTGTAAGAGAATGAATTTCCGTTGCTTTCAGCCACAGTTTGTGGTGCCTTGTTACGGCAGCCCCAGGAAACTAACACATCTGGGGCCTCCTGAGACCTGGCAATTTGTTGGTTCAAACCACATTCCCATGGTTAAGCCCAGGCTTACTGTCCTGTTTACACCCTCACATCACAGGCTGAGTTTTCCCGAAGGGAATCCGGTTTCCCTCTACTCAATGGCCACTCGTCTGTCCCAAAGAAAAATGGTTTTTCTCACTTCCCCAGAGTTACCAAGAGCAGAAAAACAAGTGTGTGTGTGGGTGGGGGAGGGGGGTTGGGGCGGGGTGGTTCCTGGTTGGGCAGTGGTTAAGAATCCGCCTGCCAATGCAGGGGACACACGTTCAAGCCCTGGTCTGGGAAGATCCCACATGCCGTGGAGCAACTAAGCCCGCGAGCCACAACTACTGAGCCCATGTGCCACAACTACTGAAGCCCGCACGCCTAGAGCCCCTGCTCTGCAACAAGAGAAGCCACCGCAATGAGAAGCCCACACACTGCAGTGAAGAGTAGCCCCCGCTCACCGCAACTAGAGAAAGCTCGTGTGCAGCAATGAAGACCCAATGCAGCCAAAAATAAATAAATAAAAATAAATTTAAAAAAACAAGTAGGGGACCATGAGTGGCAGTGTCATGAGACATGGCCCTGTGGGAGGCTGCCAGCCTCATGAGCTTCAGTGGAGGGCTCAGGAGTCCAGGTCGCTGACTTTGTGCTGGTTCGCAGAGCTGACCACAAGCACCAGGGTTGTCACATCCCCTCCCTAACTAACGTGGCAGTCCTGCAAAGGGGAGGGCTTTGTTTTAGTTCCAGGGTCCAGCATCGTGCCTGGCATGCAGTAGGTGCTCAAAGCTATGAGATGAATGAGAGAAAGAGCGAATGCACACCGCGTCCATCTAGGCTATCATGTAGATATTCTGAGCCCGGGAGTTTACCCTATGCCTTGAGACAGTCTTGCAGGGATGAGGCAAATGCACAGGGGCTGGACCGCACGCCTCTGCCTGAAGACACAGCCGGCTGACATGGGGACCAGCCCTGGGTATGGTGCTGTGGTGCTCTCCAGGGGGGACCCGTGGGGCCTGAGGGCAGATAGCATTCCCTGGGACTGTTTCCATCCAGCCATTACTTAGGCACAGGGCTGTGGGGACCTGTGACCTGAGCTCTGCCCAGATACTCACATCAAGCCCTTATGACAGCTCCCACCTGCTGGTAGGTGTACGATGAGCCATGGTGGCTGGAAACAGAGATCCCAACAGGCAGAGCTGGCCTGAGCAACAGGCCCCCACACCCAGGACCCACCCAAGACAGCTGCCTCCTCCTTTGCAGCCCTCACCGCCATCACCCTATATGGCAGTCCTTCAAAGGGAGGGGGGCGGGAATCCCATGGGCCACAGTTCCCTCCTCCCTTGCCCACCATTTGCTGCTCAGGGGCCCATCTTCCAGAGCTACATGCTATGGGGCAGGTACACACCCTGGATCCAATTGCATGGGGTGAGACAGATGACTCAGTGGAACTAGGGTTCTCTGGCTCTCAAATCCCTGTTCCCAATTCACAATTTTAGAAATTCCGAAGAATCTTAAGTGTGATGAACAGGATAATCTACGCCCCCCCTCCACCCCGCCCCACCACCCTGCAAGATGTCCACCTCCTTATCCCTGGAATGCACTACCTTACGTGGCAAAGGGGACTTTGCAGATGAGTTTAAGTGAAGGATCTTGAGATAAGGAAACTATCCTGGATTATCTAGGAGAGCCCAAGGTGACCAGAGGCATTTTTATAAGGGAGGCAGGAGAGTCAGAGCCCAAGAAAGAATGATGACAGAGATTTGTTTGAAGAAACCACACTGCTGGCTTTGAAGATGGAGGACAGGGCCGAGAGCCAAGAAAAGCAGGCGGTTTCTAGAAGCTGGAAAAGGCAAGGAAACAGATTCTCCCATAGTCTCCAGAAGGAACCAGTCCTGTTGACACCTTGATTTTGGCTCAGAGAGACAGATTCTAAACTTCTGAGCTCTAGTACCATAAGATAGCAAATGTGCTATTTTAAGCCACAAAGTTTGTGACGATTTGTTCCAACAGAATAGAAAACTCACATAATAAGCTTTGGCCTTGAGATCCTGCACATCCTCAAACACCCCCTCACACAGAAAACTTTCCCTCCTTCCCAAGCTAGTGGTGACCACCCCCCCCTCTAAATTCCACAGTCCTGTGCTCAAAGCCACTCTCCCTGGCTAAAACAGAGACTGTCCTGAGAGACTACATACCCTCTGAGACCCCAGAGCCCAGCACAGGGCTGCCTGAGGAAAGGGGACCAGGCCCAGGGCCTCTGCTTGGATAATGCACAACACCCCACTTTGGACTCCCCAGCCAGCAGTCTTCCCTCTGCTGGCAGTTCCAAGGAGCTCACCACTCTGTGGGGGGTCAGTGAAATCAGGCCACACTGAGTTGTTGGGGAATGAAATCAGCCTTCAGAACCTTGTTGCTTTCCTGTGACAAAGTGCCTATGGCTTTAATTGCAGCAGACTCCTGAGACCAAACCAATATTTACAGAAAGATCTGGATATTAATAAAACAGGAATATTATCCAGTTAAGATGATGAACACAAACCTCTACAGGAAATCAACGAGATGCAAAGTGTGCCTCTGACGCCAAAACAGAGGAGGGATATTAGAGAACTCACACCTGTGAGCAGTAAAGAATGCAGAACGCAGAATCCTTCTGTTTCCTGAGCCCCATCCCTGCTCCCTGTCACTCAAGGTATGGGGGGATGGGAGGGAACCAGGTGGACAGGAAGTCCAGGTCTGTGGGACACCCCACCTGCACATCCCAAGGAGCTGTCACTGAGTCTAGGGGAACAGCGTGGCATCTGGGCCTCAGGGGAAGGGTCAGGACCAGAGGGGGAAGCAAGCCAAGGATGGAAGGGCCTCCCCCACACTGGAGTGAGCTCTGCGCCACTGCAGGTGTGCAAGCAGAGGTGGGGTTGCTATGGAAGGGATTCAGGCATCAGATGGAGGGGCAGAAGAGACTGCTGGATCCCCAAGGAAGGTCTGGGATTCTCAAGCCTGTACCCCAGTTAGGAGGGACATTTGCTGAGGGCAGCCCAGGAGGCACATGTTCACCCCTGCAGGAACAGGACCATTTCAGGCAGCTCTATAAGCTGGATAAGCAACTGGATCCAAGCATCCACCCTCTCACTTCATGGTAGAGCTTAAAGGACTCCTCTCAGAGACCCTGGGGCGTCACTGCCTTTTTTATGCGCAGCTTTCTCTGCAGTTCTATATTCCAAAGTAGGTTCTTTGTCCTCCGCTCCAGTGTTCTGCCTGGACATCCTACCTACCTCCCAGCATTTGAAGCCCTCCTTCTTTGCCTACCCGAACTCCCTTCTTCCCCCAGGACTACAGATTTGGGGTGTAGGTGGGGGGAGGAAGTGAAGACATAGGTGCAAACAGCCCCCCAGAGCCTGCCTCTCTTCCCTCCACTCTTCCTCGGCCCTTCCTCCCACCCCTCACTCAAAGCCTTCAGGGAGCAAGCAGGCTGTAGGGGGCATGGCAGGATCACCCTGGAGTGAATTTCATCCTCTCACTATTACATTTAGAATGTATAGACAACAAGGTCCTACTGTATAGCACAGGGAACTATATTCAATATCCTGTGATAAACTATAATAGAAAAGAATATTAAAAAAAGAATGTAAAAAAAACCCAAACAGATGAGGGTCCTGAAAGGTTAAGTGACTTACCCAAGGCCTTACAATTAGTAAGCCAGAGGGCTGAGATTCAAACTTGTGTTTCTCTGCCTCCAGAATCCAGGAGGGTTGGGTGGAGGGAGAAGAGAGGAGGGGCTGGGGGGCAACACTGACCCCACAGTGCTGGGACCCACAGTGACAGGACCCAAGAAGGGCTTGGTTACTTGAGTGTCTCCCCAAGACTGGGAGACCTGGAGGGCTGAAACTATGTTGGGGCCTCTTCATGTGCCCATGTGGGACATAAATCAAGCAACCAGAATATTCGGGAGAGAGAAGAGGGCAGAGCTGGGCACATCCAGGGAGTGGTGCCTCAAGATCAGAAGGTGAAAACGATGAGATGGTCAGATGCCCAAGATGCACTTCAGCTCTGGCCCCAAGGTCACTGCAAAGGGAGCCTTGTGTCCAGTGGGCAGAGTTGGCACTGCCACCCTCAGGCCCACTCCCCACCCCTCTGAGAGAGGGGTCGAGCTCAGAATGGGCCCGGCTGCTACACCAACCCACCACCCCTCATTGGACAGTGGGGGAAACTGAGGTCCTGGGAGGGGTAGGGACTTGCCCAAATCACACAGCTGTCTAGGGGCAGAGCTGGATTCAAACACAGTTTCCTGCCTCCCAAATGTTGCCCAAAGCCGTGTCTTTAACAGCAGCAACAGAACAGTAACCCTGCAAAAAGCCACCAGCTGCAGCCCTCCAGGACCCCTTCCCAAATCCCTACAAGAGAGGAGCTGCTTGAGGGCACTGCCCAGCCCTATTCCTTGGTGTCCAGCACCCAGCACAGGGCCTGGCACAGAGCAGCTGCCTCGCAGACCCTGCACATCAACCACCCTTGGGGGCAGAGATTTTAAGAGCAGTGGCTCCCAAGCCTGCTGTGCCTGGCATCTCCCTGGGAGCTTTGCAGAAATACAGATTCCTGGGTTGCACCCAAGAGACGGATTCTGACTCTGGTATGAGAGGAGGGGGAGGGAGGCCAGGAATCTGTGTCTGTATAGAGCACCCTGGGGTCTTGGTCACACAGCCAGATTGGGGACCAATGATGCCCTTTTAGCTGCCCTGGTCTGACCGGCCCTTTAGTCTAAACTCCCTTATTCCCAAGGGCCCTGTGATGGATACTAAGGTACATGCCCGGAAACTTCCATTCTCCAAGCTGCCGGAAGTGGTGGCTACTGACAACTCACAGCTGTGTGTCTCCCTGAGATCTGCCCTTGACTAAAGGGGGCAGCCTTGTCCAAGGTCACACCCCCTCCCCAGAGCAGCCCAAGCCCAATCACCAGCCCAGCCTCTTGCCTTGATTTGGGACATCTCTGAAGGGCCAGCCCAGCTCCAGAGCTCCCCACAGCCTTGGCCAAGGCCTCTGAACTTCCTCCACCTCACTCCCTGCTGCGAGCATTCCCCAATAAACCTCCCACAAGTCTCAGCATACCTTTCTGGGGAACCTGACCTAGGCCAGGCTCACCCACGTGTGCCTTGGCTCAGCCCAAACCCGTGGTTTGCCCCTCTGTCCTTAGATGAAGACACCTCCTGTGCTGAGGTCTCACAGGCAGCTGCTTGCTTTGGGGTTCTTCTGTGTAGGACCTCGTATCAGCTCAGACAAGTTGCATCCTTTTGACTCAAAGACTTTAAACTTGTCCAAGTAATTTCTAAACTTCACTGAAAGTCTGAGAAAAGGGGGAAAGTGATACAATTACCCATATTCCCAATACACTAACCCAACTAGTATAATTTCTTGTGTTGGCTGCCATCACCCACATCTTCCAGCCTTCCCTCTGTGACTGTACTTCTGGAATTTGACTTTTATGTATGGCATCACTTGAGCTCTCTTGTCCTGTGACTTCCAGGTAGGCTTGGAGGCCCTGGCAGGAATCAGAGGGCTAATGGGAGGTCCTGGCAGGGTTCAGAAGGCCAATGGGAGGCCCTGGCAAGGGTCAGAGGGTAGGAAGAGAAAGAGCTCAGGGTATTTCTCCCCACCTGCTCCCTGGCTTAGTTACAGCCCTTGTCAAGCAGCCCCTCCTCCCAGCTCCAGCAACACTGCTCCCTCCCCTTGTCCTCCAGGGCACATGGGTCCTGACTCCCACTGCTGCTAGTCCCCAGTGCTGCATTTGCCATGGTTGACCCCCCTGGTCCTGTCCAAAGTACTTCCTCACTATTTGAGCTCCATTGCAAATAGCCTCTCCCGCATGAAGTCCTTCTGGATTTTCCAATGAGCTGTGCTCACCCCTCTGAACACCTGCATTCTCTGCTCCTCCCTCCCAGGCCCACACTTTCTTGGCCCTGTTCTGGAGGAACTGGGAAGTTCCTCAGGTCATCCACACCCCCACAAGAGCACATAGCATGATGTGTCCTTGGCCTTAGTGAGGCAGCTATGGGAGAACGCCACGGTCTCAGGGACTGATGGAGAGGAGCTAAGCTGTCAACAGCTCCTCCAAGGTCAGGAAAGACAGTCTGCCCTTGCCCTGGCCTGGAGCCCGAGGAGCCAGCCCCAGCCTGGAGAGGTGCTGAGTATGTGTCCTGGGAGGGAGCTGGCGGGTCAGGTGAGCCAACCATGTCCACGGGTGGACACTGCATCAAAGTGCTGAGCAGGCCAACAGCCCGGGAGTGGGGCTTGAAGCTGTGCTTAGCTAAGCAGTTTCTATAATGTACCTTCCTAGGGCAGTATCCAGATTCCAGGGAACAGGTATCCACTCTGCAGAGGGGAATTTTCCAAAGGGGACCAGAATCCGGACGCACTGTGGTTATGGTTATTGTCATGGCTATTAACCTGTCCAGCTGCCCCTGGGCTGAGAGTTCCTATAGGGTGTGAGGCTCTGTCTGAGTCCCTGATAGATTCCAGCATAATGGTCTGGCTCAGTCACCACTGGTTGAATGAATGAATGAGGCCAACAGGACACTCCATCCATCTGCCTGTGGTGAGCATCACTTATGCCTGCTGCCCAGTGTTCTGAGAAGAAGGCTCAGGAAGCATCTGTGCTTCATTTGTGCTGTAGGGTATTAGAGAAGTTGAAGGGTTCTTAGGCAGAAATATCAGAATGCTCTAGAAAGGAAGCCACAGAGCAAAAGTGGAAAAGGCTGCACATCTGTGATAAGTGAGAAAGGTAACAATGACAGCTCACGTTTACTGACTGCCCATCACACGCAGAGTCCCTCATACATGTCATCTCACTCCTCTTGACCACTGGAATAAGCCCAAAAGGTAAAATTATGATCAGTTTATGGGTAAGTAAAATGAGACTCAGAGATGTTCAGTCAGCTGCCCAAGGTCACACAGCTGGGAAGTAATAAGCCTCTGATTTAACTTCAGTCTATCTCTTTCTACAGCCCTGTTGTAAACTACGGTCAGCAAATATTTTCTGGAAAGGGCCAGATAATACATATTTTAGGCTTTGCAGGCCATACAATCTCTGTCACAACTACTCAACTCTGCCTTAACATTGCATGAGCAAATGAATGGTCATGGCTGTGTTCCAATAAACCTTTATTTGCAAAGCAGGGGGCTGCATTTGGCCCACTGGCCCACAGTGGCAGACCCCAGCTCTGAACTCACAACAGAGAGCCTGTGTTTCTTTTTTCCTGTCTAGGAAGGCAGTGGGAGAGAGGAAAGAGTACAAACTGAAATCAGGCAGTTGCAGACTAGAATGCTGGCTCTGCCCCATGCTGGGCCACCTCGGGCCAGCAAAGGAACACTTAAGGTTGTTACAAAGGTTAAAATAAGCTGATACATGCTGTGTCTACCATAGCTGAGGTTCAGTCAATGGCAGTGTTTAGTATCAAGGTGATACTGAGGTTGGGAGAAGGGAGGGAAGGGCTGCTGGTGCCACTGGAACTAAACCCTGATGGGTGCATCTTCTCACAAAGGCTGGTTACTTTGGACTTTCTGCAGGAGAATATTATTCTGCACCCCACGAAACCCCAAAGGGAATTCACAGGCACCCATGGTGGGAGGAATTTTTGTACTGTCCCCGGAAGGAGCAGATGTGTAGTGCTTGGTGACTCCCCGACAAGAGTAGGCAGGCAGCTGTTCCCAGACTTGATATGGCAAATTGTGTGATATGCTGTCTTCCTGGGGCGGCCAGCCAAGCAGTGATGGGGGCCTCTGTCACCCCCTCCCCCACTGCCTGCTGCCCACGTCTGCTGATTCATGCGGGAGGGCCTGGGTGTGCCAGAAGGAATCCAAAATGGCTCTAGTGCAACACAAGGCTTTGAAAGAAGACTGAGGACTTGGGGGCAGGAGGACAGTTCCTTCTCTGTTTCTTTTTGAAGGTCATAACTTTGGCACAGAAAGGAGGATGTGGGGAAAATCCATCAATATTGCTGGAGTCCAGGCTATAGCTTATGATGCCAGATGGTGAGCCCCTGGAAAGGGATGGCACTCACTGCTCCAAGACTGGCAACACCATGTTTGCTGGGAGAATTTATCCATCTGATCATGAGGATGCTAAACTGAAATTTGAGAGGAAAAATATAAAACCAGATATGATGAGGGCCAGTATATATAAGAAATTTTAAAAGGGGGCCACAGAAAAGGAAATGCTCAGGAACTGTCATGTATCTGTATTCCAAAGTATAAAGTATGGGTAACAGTGTTAACTATGAAACTTTTGGGAAAGATGGTAAAGCTGAGCACAGATGTCCAACTCCCACCTAAGCTACCTCCTTCTGAAAGTGACAGAAAGGACCAAGGGAGTATAAAAATAGGGGAGATCTGCTTCAGCATTGGAAAATAGGAAAGAGTGCCATCAATATGCCACCAACTTTGAGGAATTTCTGCTGGGTACAGTGCCAGTGGAACCAGATTGAAGGCTGACTCACAGCTCTCCTTCCTGGGAAAGCAGCATGGTGCTGCAAGGAGGGCGGATGTGCCCACAGGACCCATCTCACAGCCTTTGCTGGCGAGTGAATGAGTGCTGGAGCCACAGGACAAGTACAGAGCCCACCATGGGGAGCCCACCTCTCACGGTGCAGCCCAAGAGCCTTCAGGAGCGGCTGGGCCATTAGATCCAAGGACAAACAAAGCTTACCCAAGCCTGGCTCTCCCATGATAGGCCTGGATGTCTCCCAGACACAGAGGGCAGGAGAACAAGGAAGAGACCAGGAGCGATAGGACATATTGGGAACAGCTGTGCACAAAGTAGAGAAGAAATGCCCACAGCACAAAATGACTCCCAACCCCCCAGGCTGCTTGTCCCTGGCTGGTAATGTGAACTTTCATCACCCAGTCTTCCAGATTAATATCTGAGGTGAAAAATCTCATAGCATCCAGATAAAGCAATGAGGGGGCCCCAGAAGAAGTAAGCAAATACCACGTCAGGGAAGAACTAAAATGCACATGTAACCTAAGAAAATCTTCTGAAACATAAAGGAGACAAACAAGGAAGGCACACAGGGGAAGAACATCACCTCTAAAAAGATTCACTATAAGAACCAGAAGTAAAGTCTGTTTTGTACTTGAAGAAAGGTAAAGAAAACCTGGCCTCTAAGATGTAAGGAATGGAATATGCAATAGAAGAGATTGAAACTAAAAGAAAGCCGGTAGAGCTAAGATGATAGTGACAGGAAATGAATAATATTATGAGAATTTTGAGAGACATTAGAAGCAGTAAAGGACAGAATTTAATTGTAGAAAACTAATGGATGTTGTGGAATACAATGGTGAGATGTTTTCTCAGAACATACAGAACAAGGATTAAGATAAAAATGACCAGAGAGAAAATAATAACATGGAGAATAAACGACAGAGACACACTCATAAATTACTGATACTTCTAAAAAAAATACCAGAACCAAAGAGTCTAATATAATTAAAGATATATTACAAGAAAAATTCTGTAATCTAAACACTGATTCTTCAAATAAAAAACAGTAATCATATTTTAAACAAAAGAGACAAACATCTGACATGAGCCATATTTTCTTTTTTAATTCCAAAGATTAAGAAAGAAACCCACAAGCATCCAGCAGAGGAAAAAAAAAAAGACATCTACAAAGAGATCAAATCTGATTGTATCAGATTTCATTACAATATTGATGTAATGTCTAAAGAGGTTCGAGGAAGAATATTATGATCATAGAAATTTATACTTCATAGGAGAAGCAACAGAGAGAGACTGCAGTCTATGTAACAGCACGGTAGATAGAAAAACCATATACCCTTCCTGAAAAATATTACCGAAAGATGCATGCCACAGAGAGATAAATCAAAAGACACAACTCATGAAAGATATGTCAATAGAAATTGAAGCCATATAAATATGGATCTGAATCTTAAAAATCATAGTTATTATAATATAGTTTTAAAATAAAATCAGTATTCCAAATAAGAATTGAAAAAGAATATCCACAATGTAAAGAACAAGGTCAAGATAGAGAATAGACTTAGAGCTGCTAAGGAGGAGGGGGTGGGGGAGGGTTGGATTGGGAGTTTGGGAACAGCAGATGCAAACTACTACATATAGAATGGATAAACAACAAGGTCCTATTGTATAGCACAGGGAACTATATTAATATCGTGTAATAAACCAAAATGGAAAAAATATGAAAAAGAAAATATGTATATATATAACCGAATCACTTTGCTGTACAGCAGAAACTATCGCAACACTGTAAATCAACTATACTTTAATAAAAAAAGAATAAAGTCAAATAAAAACTCAAATTATAACAATTCAAAATTAGAGGCAGTGAGGGATGGCCAGTAAATAAACGTGCTAATTTCTGTAGCTAACAATAGATATTGCAATTTTATATTGGTACTTACAGAAGTAGATGCCTAACATGTTAAACTGAAAATGCAATTATAGAATAGTCTTATTATAATGAGGATGCTATATTATTTAGCTGAAAGTATAGGATTTGGCTAAAGCTGTAATCAAAGGCAAATTTATTGGCTTAAATACATTTGATAGCAGCTAAAAAAGAGTAAAAAATATATATGCAAATCAAGTAGTTAGAAAAAGAATATGGAAAAACAAACATAAATGAAGAAGGATGGTATTCATAAAGATAAAAGCAGAAGAAAATAAATTAGAAAGTAGGCAAACAGAAACAAAGCCAATAAAAAGCCAAGTGCTGGTTCTTTTCTGTATTTTTTTTTTTTTTACTAAAGCTCTGTTAAATTGCTACCTTAGTTCCAAGTGGGGAAAAGAAGCCAAAACTTGCTACCGGGAGTAGAGTTGACAAGTATGTTGTGTCATGATTATTTTGTATTAAGGCAAAAAATTCCTTTTACGGCAGGCGGACTCTCAACCACTGCGCCACCAGGGAAGCCCAAGTGCTGGTTCTTTGGGTTAAAAAAAAAGATAATGGGATGTTTCACAGAAAATTTAACTTGTGTTTTTGCTGTATGTTCTTCAGTAAAGGAAATGTCTGGAAAACTTGTTTATCTCTGGGAGGGGGATAATCTTTAAAGGGGAAGCAAGTGGACCCCCAGAAGCAACAAAGGTGTCTGCTTTAAAGCGTATGAGCAGCAAAATGGAATAGGACCATTTAGGGGTAGGTTTCTAAAAGAAACCCTCTCTGATTCTTGGGGGGTATGGATATCAGAGAAGAACAAGCCGGCAGAGGTTCTGGATCCATGGGAGGAAAATGACCAAATCATTTCTGACAAAATGTTCCTGCATCCTGGGAGTGGCTCCAAAAGGAACTTAGTGAGGAGCTTGAGGATGCCTGGAAGTGTGTCTAGGGACCTCCATCAGTGGAGATAACCAGTCCAACCAGTGTCAACAGCATCCCTAAAAGGCTTCAGAATGCAGGCTCCCCCAGCTGGGTGAGAGGTTGTTGGCTATTTTGGAAGAGAGTGACGCTTCGAGAGAGAGATCCTGAGCCCAGTAAATCTGGCAGGTGGAGTTCTTGATTCAGGTTTAATTTAATTTGAAAAAATAACAAATATGACCATTTTTTGCATACTGAATTTAAGATGTCGATACAAGTTGCATCAGTAAAGAAGCAAACTAGCTGGCTTAATCAAGGAAAAAAGTGGGGAAACATCTGTAATGAGAGAGCATATAACAAAAGACAAAAATTTTTTTAAAATTGTACTGAAATATATACTAATAAATTTGCAAATCTTAAGCAAGTTTACTATTCTCTGGAAAACATAAGTTCTAAAATCCACATAAGAAATATAAATCTAAAGTGATCAAGAAGCATGGAAGAAGCCAAAAAGATAACTTGTATCAAGGGTGGGATGGGGGACGCAAAATCCTGGATGGTTTCATAGACTCATTCTTTGATATTCAAAGAGCAGCTAATCTGTATATCCTATAAACTGTTCCAGAGAACCTACAGCTTTCTGATTCATGTTGTAAAACTAGAATAACTGTGACAACTAAACCTGACTGAAGATGGTGTAATCAGAGTAAAATATAACTATTAGCACATGTGTTTATAGAAAAAAAAACTAGATAATTAAACTGATTAAAGAATAATGCAGCATAACAAAGAAAGGTCTATTTTAGGAATGCTCATATGGTTTAATGTAAATGTGAATTCCAGATCCATTTATCCAACTGCCTAGTCAACCTCTCCATCTGGATATCCAATAAGCATATCTAAACTGTTGATTTCCTTTTCTAAAAGTTGCTCCTTTGCATCCTTCCTCAAGTTAATAAGTAGCAACTTATTCCTTCCAGTTGCTCAGATCAAAAACTTTGGCCCCATCCTTGATGACTCATTCTTTTTCACACTGCACATACATTCCATCAAGAAATTTACTTTGTCAGCTCTACTGTAAAAAAATACCCAGAATCCAGCTGGTTTTCATTATCTAGTCCAAGTTACCACCTTCCACTCAGCAGCTAGGGTGATCCTTTTAAAATGTAAGTCAGATCATACCCTCTTTTAAAAAAGCTCTCAAGTAGTCCAGAAATAAATCCATACCAGTATGGCCAATTGATTTTCAACAAGGATGCCAAGACCATTTAATGGAGAAATAACAGTCTTTTCAACAAACTGTGCTAGGACAACTGGATAGCTTTTCACACAAAAAACACTTACCTCACACCGTATATAAAAATCAACTGAAAATGCAAAAAGACCTAAATGTAAGAGCTTAAACTATAAAGCTCTTTTGAGGAAACACAGGTTTAAGTCTTCAAGACCTTGGATTAGACAATGGTTTCTTAAATACAAAACCAAAAGCACAAACAACAACAACAACCAAAAAAACCAAACCGATAAAATGGACTTCACCAAATTAAAGGCTTTTGTGCAAAGACACCATTAAGAAAGTACAAAGGCAACCTACAGAATGGGAGAAAATATCTGCAAACCATATATCTGATAAAGGTCTAGTATCCAGAATATACAAAGAACTCAACACTGAATAGCTAAAAGACAAATAACCCAATTAAAAACTGGACAAAGGATTTGAATAGGCATTTCTCCAAAGAAGATACACAAATGTGCCAGGCACAAATACCACATATTTTACGTTCCTTTTTTTCCTAGTTTTTTTCCCTAGTTTTGAGATATAATTGACATATCACATGGTATAAATTTAAGGTATACAATATAATAATTTGATATATGTATATACTGCAAGATGATTACCACAGTAAATTTAGTTAATATCCATCAGGTCACACAGTTAATTTTTTTTTCTTGTGATGAGAAGTTTTAAGATCTACTCTCCTTAGTAACTTTCAAATATACAAAACAGTATTGTTAACTACAGCCACCATGCTGTATATTACATCCCCAGAACTCATTTATTTTATAACTGGAAGTTTATACCTTTTGACCACTTTCACCCATTTCCCCTACCTCCCATCCCTATGGTGCCATTTATATAAAAAATCTATTATAGGCAAATCCGTAGATATAGAAAGTAGATCTGTGGTTGTCAGGGGCTGGAGGGAGGGGGAAATGAGTGACTGCTAATGGAAATAAGATTTCTTTTTGGAGTGATGAAAATGTCCTGGAATTAGATAGTAGTTATGGTTGCACATCATTGTGTACATACCAAAACTATTTACTTGTAAAATATAAAATGGATAAAATGGTTGATTTTATGTTATGTGAATGGCTTCTCAATAAAAACAAAACCCAAAATACTCTCCAGTAGATTCTCAACTGACTCAAAGTATAAGCCAAAGTCCTCACTAATGTCTTGTAAGGGCCAGAAATCCCCCCAAACCCCACAAAAAACTGCTCCACTTCCCCCTCACCCATTCTGTTCCAGCCGTAATAGCCTCCCTGATGTGGTTCCAACACCACCAGACTCACTCCCATATCAGGACCTCTGCACATGCTGTTCTCTTTGTCTGGAACCCTGTTCAACCAGATATCCTATGACTTGCCCCTCACTGCCTGCACGCATATACTCAAATATCACCTTATCTTTGAAGCTGTCCTTGACTTCACCCCACCCCCCACGGCATATCCTACTCCCCTTACCCTACTTCACTTTTCTCCCTAGCACTTACCATTATCTGATATATTATACATTTATTTGCTTAATTGTTTTTTTTTTTATCATGTGTCTCCCCCTCTAGAATGCAAGCTCTTTGAGCGCGGGGACTTTGTTTCATTCACCGATGTGTTCACAGGAACTAAAACAGTGCCCGACGTGTGCTAGGTACTAAATGAAGAGGTGTTAAATGAATGATGCATTATAGAATGAACACGAGGAAACTGTCACACTAATAGAGCAAAGAAAAAAACCACATAACTTTTTATATAGATACTAAAAAGACATCTGATTTTTCATCATGTATATCTGGTTCAAACACCTAATAAATAAAAATAGAACGTCCCTTAACATGATGAGGAATATCTGTTCTTCTAACAGACATCATACCTTACAAACAGCATTCTCATTAAAGCAAGAACACGACAAGAATATTCACTATTATCACTATTTTAAAATATAACTCTATGGGACTTCCCTGGTGGCACAGTCGTTAAGAATCTGCCTGCCAATGCAGGGGACAAGGGTTCGAGCCCTGGTCTGGGAAGATCCCACGTGCCGCGGAGCAACTAAGCCCGTGCGCCACAACTACTGAGCCTGTGCTCTAGAGCCTGCGAGCCGAAACTACTGAGCCTCCACACAACTAGTGAAACCCGTGCGCCTAGAGCACGTGCTCCACAACAAGAGAAGCCACAGTGACGAGAAGCCTGCACACAGCCTGCGCACCACAATGAAGAGAAGCCCCCGCTCGCCACAACTAGAGAAAGCCTAAGCACAGCAACAAAGACCCAATGCAGCCAAAAATAAATAAATAAATAAATAAATTATATATATATATATATATATATATATATATAAAACTGTAGGATGTTTAGTAAATGAGGCAATAATAATAACAGTAATAATAGCTAATATATCGGGTACTCTTTTGGGCATTGTTCTAAGACCTAAGTGCTTTATATGTATTAATTTATTTTAATACTCACAACATCTGAGGTAATATGAGTACGTTCCCATTATCAGGGATATGGAAAAATTAAATGATTTGCCCAAGTTCGCCTAGCTGGTAAGTAGCTGAGTTAGAACTGGAATCCAGGGAGTTTTTCTGTTCTAACCACTCTGTAGTACCTCCTCAATGAAAAATTGTGAAGATAAAGATGGTGTAACTGTGGAAAACAGAAAGCAAATTTGTTCTTGCTCCAGATGGTATTGTTGTCTATCTAGAAAACTCGAGGGAATTAAGAGAGGAAAAACTACCAGAAGTAATAAAAATTCAACGTGGCCAGTCAAAAAATGTAAATACACTGATTAATAGCTTTCCTATATTCTAGCAATAACCACTTTAAAAATGTCAAGGAAATTAGATCCCATTCCCAAAAGTAATAATAAATGTAGAATACTTGAAAATAAACCTAACATAAAATGGAAAGGATCGACATGAAGAAAATGACAAAGCTTTACTAAGGACCCAAGGTATTTTGAATGGAGAGATGTTTGTTCATGAATGGATAGACTCAGTATTATAAAGATGTCAAATGTCCCCTAAATTAATTCTGGAGTTACTGAAATTCAAATAAAAACACCAGTGGCATTTTTGGAACCTTACAAAAATTAATGGGTGAACATAGAGACAACTGTGAAAAAAGAAGGCAGGACTGCACATAAAATTATATTAGAAAGAAAGAATATTCAAAACACGGGGATGCCAATTTCAGAATAGATAGTTAGATCAATGGAATAAAACTTTTAAAACACAGAAACAGTCTAATATAACAGCCATTAGCCACATGTGGTTCCTCTGCATTTGAAATGATGTTGAAATGATAATGTTTGGGGTATATTGCATTAAATAAAATGTATTATTAAAATTAATTTTCCCTATCTCTTTTTTCTTTTTAAAATGTGGCTACTAGAAAATTTTAAATCACATTTGTGGCTTATATTATATTTCTATTACACAGAACTGGAAAGTATATACTAAAAAAAAGCAGTAAGTTATTTTCTAAAGATAAAATTTAGCATAGGCATTTTAAATGGGTCAGGAAAAGATGCATTCATTAAATGCCAGAAGAATTACTGAATGATTATGAGGACAGAAGAAAGAAAGGTATGATATCTCAGGCCACATGCTGAAATTCTGGTTAAATTAAAAAATGAAGTAATAAAAGTACTAGAAGAAAATGTAGGTGAATTTACAGAAATTCTTGGGATGGGAAGAGAATGCCAAGCTAAACTTAAAAGTGAAAAAAAAATGGTCTTCTTAAACTTGACTATTAGATATTAAAATTTTCAATATTATCAAATAACATAAAAAACAAAATCGAATGTCACATGAAACATGGGGAGATACTTGCAATAACTGTGACAAAGAGCGGATATCCTTACTTTATAAAGAGCTCTTATAAATCAGTAAGAAAAACTCCACCAGGAACATGTGCCAATAACATGAACAGCCAATTTATGAAAGGAGAAACAGAAATGAGAATGATTCCTAGTAAAAAAGAAATTCAATCTTAGTAGTAATCAAAGAAATGCAAATTAAAATAGCAATTGCCAAGGATCAAAAAAGAATAATATACAGTGTTGGCAATGAGTACTCTCATATACTGCTAAGAAACTCTAAATTGGTATGATCTTTCTGGAGGACATTTTGGCAACATGTACAAAAGGTTCCAAAATGTGCACACATTATTTCTAGGAATTTATCCTTGAAATATAATCAGAGATGTTCACACAAAAATACAAGTATGGATTTACTGCATTGTTGTTTGTAATCAGGAAAAATTTGCAACTAGCTCCATATTTAGTTTTCAACAGCTATTGGAAAAAAACAGCAACAGAGAATACCTCCTGTACCATCCCAGATGCCTCAAAATGTCAAAGATTAAAAACAAAAAAAAATCTCTAACAGTTCTGGAAAATGATTAAGAAGACCATCAAACGACAGACTACCTGCAGAACTATACTGGAAGACAGAAAGGAAGGGAACAGATCACAGGGATAAAGAAGACTGGAGAAAAGCAGCCCCAAACACATCAGGCTGTGGCCAAGGCAGGGACAGTTCATGGGGTCACCAGGCCCACAGTTGAGAGGCCATTATGAGTCACGGTGGTGGAGAATATCTGCTGGCCGGGGAAAACATTCCCATTGGGTTGCTAAATTAAAGAAGCCGTTTCTATAGTAAGAGCATGTATTCATTTATGCAAGTTCACTCATATGTATTGAAAAAACTGTAAAGACATATGCCTATAGATGTTAACATTGACCTTTCACTGGGTAGTTATGGCCAATTTTTAATTTTCCTTTTTGTTCTTCTGTGTTTTCCAAGTTTTCTGCATTGAGTATATATCAATATTATGGTTAGAAAACAATAATGAGTATTTTAAATCAAAGAAGCAAAAAATAATAACAAAGAGAACTTAAACTTTTTATGTAAGAAATGAACTACAATCTTAGTATTTTTCTTTTGAATTCCTGCAGTAACCTTCTGGCTGGTTTCCCAGACTCTAGTCTGCTCGTCCCAATCAGCCTTCAAGATTGCTACCATCTCTCACCGCCGATTTGAAACCTTCTGTGGCTCCCTGTTTCCTACTGCTGACAGATGAAGTCCAAACATGGAGGCATGTGGGGCCTTCACCATTCCTTCCCCCAACCCATTCTCCCCTTCTCGCCCTACACACCAAACTGTCCAGCGCTAACTGCTTACAATTTCCTGAAGGTTCCACATACCTTCCAACTCTACTCCTTTGCTCACATAGCCCTGGCATTACCCAAGCCTGGCAGATGGGCCTTGGGGAGAAACTGCAGCCAGAATTACCAGAATAGCTCTGGGGACCCACACATGACAAGATGCGCCGCCTTGTTAGCCAAGCTCAGCCAAGGCTGAAACAAAGTCCCCTGGGACACCTTGGTAGGAGCAGGTGTGGAAGGACAGTGCTGGGCTCTGAGACTTGGGATCTGGGAAGATCATAAGACTTAAACGCAGAATCCCACAGCAAAACCTCCAGGGGACTGTGAGGAGCTCTGCTTGAGACATGGGTTGCTTGGACCAGATACTTACCTCCTTGCTCCTGTGGTGAGTGTTGGGCAGGATGCATGGGGGATACTGGCCCAGGCCCGCGGCCTCCTTCTCTCCACAAGGGGAGGTACAAACCTGGGTTCACACCTATACCTGCCACCGCTTGGTGAAGCCTTGGCAAAGTGACTTAATCCTTCCTGAGTGAGTCTGTTCTTCCAAATGGAGACGGACCATGCTGGGCGACTGAATGTCATCGCCTGCACACAGCAGGTGCCCCATAAATGGCAGTAGATGATGTCATAATTACATTTTCCTACCCAGCGGTCCTGGTGCAACACCTGCTTCATGGGGATCACCTCGTGCTCTGGGAACCTGGCCCAGGGACTGTGCAGGAGGCCCCAGGAAGTGTCCCTGGTGAGGGCTTTGAGGTGGATGGCCAGGATCCCCCCCAGAGACCTCCAGGATCTCCTTCTGGGCCCTCACTCACCCCTGTGTTCCGGGGTCCACGCAGCCTGGGTGGAGATATATCTTATGTCACAGCCCTGGTGAGCAGTGAGTGTGGCACTCACCCAGGCCCTGCATGAGCCCTGGAGCTAGCACCATAGACCCCAGCCAAGCACCCCATCCTCTCTGAGCAGGGTCGAGGGCAGCTCCTTTCTTTTAAGAGTTGGAGTGTGTGAGGTGGGTGGGTGCTTGGCTCTGAAGACCTGCAGTGGAGTGTTAGAGAGGATGTGTCCGTCATCTCCTCCTTGTTCTAGAGTGGAGGGTGGAGTATAGTGGGCCATCTCTCCAAGGGCAGAGCTCTGAGCCAGACCAAGGCATTTAGCTTGCCTTTTCCTCAGAAAGCTCAGCCACTGCAGCCACCCCTGGACAAGAAACCCTGGATGTGCCCCCAAATGTGTACACGCTGCCACCAGGATGGCAGAAGGACTGGAAACCGCAGGCCCTGACGGAGGGTGGTTCTCACCAAGGTGGGGTCTTCCCACTCTGCAGGGATGGGTGGGCAGAGCACCTGCTAGTTGCCTGCACTTCCACCTGGGGGCATGCACATGAAGGAACAAGTGTTGCTTGAACCTCAGAGTCTGTCCCATGGAATCTCGGCCTCAGAAGCCTGAAGGTCTGCAGGGCCAATTCTTGATCTTGACCTGGAGTTTTTCCCATTGACTATCTGCACTGGACCAGGGCTTCAAGGAAAAGTCTATTGCCAGTACTACCCCCTACCCCTCATCCAGCCCCACCAGTTAAATGAACAGGCAGCCAAATGGCTTCATCCATCTCAGTGGTCCTCACATTTCAGTCCCTCCTGTACCCTCTTAGAGGCAATTTCACTGTGTACATGCACCATCTATGTGTTTGCTAGCTTACTATTTTCCTCTAAACAGACTCATTTTTTAAATGAAGATTTCATTCTAAACAAGAACATCAATGAAGTTCAGTTTTGATGGGCTAGTAATTTTTCCCTCTGGTATATAATAACATAAATACACAACTATTAAAACTGTACAAAAATCATATCACATATGCATACCACCCTGGGAAATAATGGAGCCCTCCCCTCAGCGCCAAAAAGGCTGCACAAATAGCTACCTGGGAGAGGGCAAGATGAATATGGAGCAGTCCCTGCTGGCTGGCCCACAGGTCTCTCACAGAGCAGGAGGTAAACGCCTTAAGAAGGAGAGGACGTTTCTCGCTTGGGGGCCGACAGCCAATCACCTAAAAGCATCAGCAAGTTTTTCAAATAGAAGCTGGGGCACAGGGTGGGGCACTAGGACCATCAGGATTAGAATCTGATCTGTCAGGAGTCCCCTCCTGCTTCCTAATGATAGAAGATCTGCAGGTATGTGCGTGGCCCAGGTGATTCTGCAGCCTAGAGGAAAGCCAAGGACAGAGGTCAGAGGTGGCTCAGTGTGCCTGGCCCTTTTCTCTGACAAAGTGTGCCTAGGAGCACAGTGGCCTCAGTTGAAGGCTTCCCATTCCTCCAATACAGGGATTCTCAAACCCCAGAGGGTCTGATTCAGGGGGCCTGGAGTGGAGCCCTCAAATTTTCTGCGGACAAGTTCCCAGGTGTTGATATTGCTGCTGGTCCAGGACCATCCTGCAAGAACTGCTTTAGAGGATGGGATTACCCGATCCTGGGAAGAGAGGATTCTGAAGTGACGACAACTCAGAATGAACATCCCAGAGAGCAAAAAACATAACTCAGACACAAACTACAGTGTGCTCATTCCCAACGCCCAACACTGACGCCACCCAGAAGAACCACATGGCAGGACCCAGGTCACTGCTGGTTCCAGTGGCCAGCCCAGAACTCTCCACTGAGATCTCTAGAAGAATCCTCCAACAACAAACAATGTCACATCCAAAACAAGACTCAGTTAATACATGACAGAATGACCTGAGCTGAGTTCTGTGGGAATCTGACTTCCCAACTTTGCCAGTGCATCCCTTCTTCCCCATGGCCCCAGCGACTCATGACAGGGACTGAGACTTCTCTGCACCCCTCTCACCCCCATCTTACCATCCTAGCTGCAGTCAGACTACGGGCCACAGAAAGGAAATCACTGTATTCACCCCTAAGAATCTGGCCTAATGGATAGAGATTGATTTACTGAAATCCTTAGTGAACCCAGACACGCCAGGCAGCATACAGGGTGAAGGGACAGAAAGGCTCTTGTCCACTGGGGCCTTCCAGTCCAGTGGCAGCAGGTGACCGATGAGGAAGCAGATGGGGTATTTCTCTGCCCTGTGCAAGGAGCTGGTACAGAGTGAAGTCCGAGGGGAGAGAAGCACAGAGGCGGCACACCTGTCCCAGCCTGGGGAGGGAGGCAGAGCCAGGTGTGGGGGAGGATGCCTCACACAGAGGAGCCAGCATGGAGAAGAGGCTGGACCAAAGGGGGAAGTGCCTGAGATGAGACAGAGAAGGAGGCCTCAGGGGATGTGAAGGGTCTCTGCGGCCACCCCAAGGAGCTCATCCCTGCTGCTGACGATTCTACTAAGTTTGACTCCTTGATTAGAAGCAAGCACAGGGTCCCCTGCCCTCATCTTTGGGCATGTCCCCCAAGCTGTGTAAGTGGCAACTTGAGAGGAGGTGACCAGAAACCCCTTTGGTGGGGCAGATGGCAACCTGGCAAGCAGAGAAGGCTTCAAAGAGCTGCGGAGGGCCGAAGGGGCAGGCGCTTTGAAGAGGAAACTCTGCAGATGGTGCCCTTTTGGTCTTGTATAGATCAAAGGCTTCGGCGGGTCCCAACTCTTGAGGGCGACTCTGGTGTGGAAGGGTCAGCCCCAGAAGTGCCCTCAGATATCACTGAGGACCAGTGACAGGGCAGGGAGTCTCTGAGCTGGCTTGGAAGGAGGGGAGGAAAGGGGAGCCGTGCTCGTGGCAGGCACCACACCCCGCCACACAGCCGGGCTTCTGAATGGCAGCCAGCCATGGGTTAAGGAACCAGACTCTAGATGACAATAAAAACAACAGCCACCCCTTGCATGGTGCTTATTATGAGTCAGGCACTCCTCTTAGCACTTTAACTTTCTGAACATATGTAATCCTCACAACCACCCTTAGAGTTAACCATTATTATCCCCATTTTCAAGAGGAAGAAACTGAGGTACAAAGCTCAGTAATTCTCATGGTCACACCTCTGGGAGTGGCAGGATCGGGGTCAATGACCAGATCTCCCTAAACCCTCACCAGATTCCTTGAGCTAGGAGAGATCTTAGAGGTCAACTGACCCAACTCCCTTATCTTACAGAAGGGGAAACTTAGGCCTAGAGAGACTGAGTGATGTGTCCAACAGGACTTAGCTGGTTAGTTGCATCATGGAATCAGGAACGCAAAGAATAACTTAGTGAAGATGGCTTAGTAGAGCACAGAACCTGGAGCTGGGAGAAGAGGCTCAAACAGCCCTCTTGCTGTCTCTGCTGGTCCTGCCAGGCACCCCTACTCACTGCCTTCATCTCCACCTCATCCTTGCCTCCATCCTGTGCCTGCACTGCCCATGTGGATGCCACAGCACCCTGGGCCTCTGACTCCCCCCTGTCCCCTCCAACTTCAGGATCGCTTTCATTTGACATTCCTTCCAGTGCACCAGTCCAGAACAGAAGTGCTTGATGCTGCTGATCGACCAGTTTCGTAAAAGGAATCCAGTTTCCTTTGCACTTACTAAAAGCTGTTAGCCCCTGGCGAGTTTCCAGGGCCTGCACTCCAGCGATGCAGCCCAGACATCAGGAGAGGGATGCCAAAGCCCTTGGGCACAGAGAGGAGTCAGCTGGGCTGAGAGATTTAAATTGAGAGGGGTTCCTGCCAGCAATACCACCAAGCAACATCCTGTCCTTAGAAAATTGGAAGGAGGGGAGGAAAGGGGAGCCGTGCTCGTGGCAGGCACCACACCCCGCCACACAGCCGGGCTTCTGAATGGCAGCCAGCCATGGGTTAAGGAACCAGACTCTAGATGACAATAAAAACAACAGCCACCCCTTGCATGGTGCTTATTATGAGTCAGGCACTCCTCTTAGCACTTTAACTTTCTGAACATATGTAATCCTCACAACCACCCTTAGAGTTAACCATTATTATCCCCATTTTCAAGAGGAAGAAACTGAGGTACAAAGCTCAGTAATTCTCATGGTCACACCTCTGGGAGTGGCAGGATCGGGGTCAATGACCAGATCTCCCTAAACCCTCACCAGATTCCTTGAGCTAGGAGAGATCTTAGAGGTCAACTGACCCAACTCCCTTATCTTACAGAAGGGGAAACTTAGGCCTAGAGAGACTGAGTGATGTGTCCAACAGGACTTAGCTGGTTAGTTGCATCATGGAATCAGGAACGCAAAGAATAACTTAGTGAAGATGGCTTAGTAGAGCACAGAACCTGGAGCTGGGAGAAGAGGCTCAAACAGCCCTCTTGCTGTCTCTGCTGGTCCTGCCAGGCACCCCTACTCACTGCCTTCATCTCCACCTCATCCTTGCCTCCATCCTGTGCCTGCACTGCCCATGTGGATGCCACAGCACCCTGGGCCTCTGACTCCCCCCTGTCCCCTCCAACTTCAGGATCGCTTTCATTTGACATTCCTTCCAGTGCACCAGTCCAGAACAGAAGTGCTTGATGCTGCTGATCGACCAGTTTCGTAAAAGGAATCCAGTTTCCTTTGCACTTACTAAAAGCTGTTAGCCCCTGGCGAGTTTCCAGGGCCTGCACTCCAGCGATGCAGCCCAGACATCAGGAGAGGGATGCCAAAGCCCTTGGGCACAGAGAGGAGTCAGCTGGGCTGAGAGATTTAAATTGAGAGGGGTTCCTGCCAGCAATACCACCAAGCAACATCCTGTCCTTAGAAAAGAGGTTTCCCGCTGAGATGCCCTGAAACCCAGCTGAGGGCTCTAACATAGCTGTGCAGGGAAAGAGATGTGGTACCAAACTGCCAACACCTGACCCCAGTGAGGACAGAGTAATGGAGAAAACACTGACCAGTAGTCTGTCAGGCTTCCAGCTTGGGCTGGGCTCTTTACCAGCAAGTGTCCTGGGGCAAGAAGGAACCCACCCTCCATGACCTCAGTTTCCTCATCTGTAAAATGGGAACCATAACCCCTCCCTACAGGGCAACCAGCTGTGAGAGTGTTTGGAAATCTATAAAGCACTCAACCAAATTGGGGCTGATCATTTATCCTCTTTACACCAAAGATTTGGGGTTTTTCAAACCTCCAAGGCTACACACAGGTAGTTCCCATGTGACTGCAGGAAGTTATAGATGGAAAGAAGGAGCAATGGGAGGTCTGGACCAGGCATCCAGACTCCAGGATTCAGTCCTAACTTCTCTGCCAACAATCTTTCATGGCTTTGGAGGTGCTTTGAAACCCTGAACTTTGTTCCTTCTCCTCTCTGGGCCTCAGTCTCCCCTTCTATACAATGAGGAGGTTGGGGGAGCTGTCTCTAAGGGCCCCTCGGACTCTGGCAGACAAAGACTCCCCTGGCAAAAAAGCAGGTCCCTCCAAATCTCAGCAGAGTCTCATGTTAATGGGACCACAGGACTGGCCTTCCCCACCCTCCCCGTTGAACTGTTTCACACTCATTTCAGAACATTTGTGGCTGCTGTATAAAGGGCAGGCTTCCAGCAAAAGCCTCTCCAGTGTTTGGCAGTGAGTCACTCCCACTGGAGGTGAAGTTCCCCTTGTGCCTCTCCCTAGGGACTGGGAAACAGAAGATCAGGACCATTTTGTCAGGGAAAAGCTGGCCTTGTCTGGATGACCGCAGATGGTGGAGCCAAATACGTCTGCTTTTCAAGCGCCTCTGAAAACATTCCTCTCTGTGCATCAACTTTATAGTTTACAAAGCTCTTCAAAATTCATGACTCATCTGATTTTGGCAACAACTCTGCAGGAATAGGCATGGGAAGGGTTATGGTCCTCATCTTATAGGGGAGGAAACCACAGCTCAGAGAAGTGAGGTGACTTCTCCAAGGTAGCACAGCCAAAGCATGGAGTGGCCTCTCCTTCCCAAAGGAGAAACGGGGCAGAGCTTCAGAAAGGTAAGTGCAGAGCTGGAGTGGAAACCAGGTCTGTGATTCCCAGCCCTGCTCTGCTCTCCCCGCCCATCCCCCGCCCCACATTGGCAGAAGGGGCGTGTCCTCCCTGACTCCTCTCACTGAGGTCTGCCTGTACACCCGCCTCATACATTTCCCCCCAAATCGGCTCACAGCTGTGTATTTTCTCTTGGGCTGCTAAGCACACCTGGAACGTCTTACCTTGTTGGGAGGCTCCATGTATCAAGAGCACACATAGGAGAAGATAGGAAAGTAGGAACTATAAAGAGACTAGGAAGAAAAACAAGAAACCATTCTGCACTCAGGTGAGTGGAGAAAACTTCTTAAAGATTTGCTAATAGTAAAGATATGTGGAAATGGGAATTTTCAATTGTCGTTGGAGGGACTAGAAACTGGAACAGCCTTTCTGGAGGTCAGTTTGTCTCAACATTTGAAAGGACCCAATAATTCCACTTCTAGAAATCTATTATGAAGATGCACACCTAGGTGGGAAGGTGTTGGCTGTGATATCAAAAAGCTGTAAACATTCAATAAATTACCATCTATCCATGGGACACAACACCGTGGCCCATTAATAAGAGCGAAGTCAATCAAGATCTCTAAGATCTGTTGTAAAGTGAAAAATGCAAACTATCTAGTATGAGGACATTTGGGTTTAAATATATTGAAAAAGGTCTGGGCAGATAAACAGTACACGGAAAGCAGGACTTCACTTGGAAGAGAAAGTGGATTTAGAGGGATTGGGTAAAGCAGCCCTTTTCTTTTTTTACTATATATAATTTGGCTTTTTTGTTGCTGTTATTGTTGCAACAATAAACCCCAGAACACCAAGTATTGATGTATACGTGTAAGTCATTAAAACAAACAAACAAAACCAGAAAAACCACCCAATCCACAGTGACTTTGGAAACTTCATTCCAAGCCAGCTCCTCCCCAAACCCTCCTCACAGGAGAAAGGCTCTTGGCGGCACCTCGTGATTTTAGACGGCCACTATAGGTCAACACACTACAGGGGCAGTGAGGGAACAGACCACGTGACTTAGCCAAAAGGCACAGCGGAAAAGAAGGTTCCACTCCTGAGCTGTGCAGGTTGGAGGCCTTCACCTGTCCCGCGCACAATCGAATTCCTCAACAGCTTAAAGGCCCCGTGTCAGAGCCCATCCCTGATTGAGCCATCTTGCCCCTTGCCCAGAGGTAGGTGAGATCGTGCCTCTGGGCAGAGCGTACCTCAGAGAAGCGCTGCACGTCCTGGGTCAGTGTGCCCACTCGCTTCCACTGGTAGTGCTTCAGCAACTTCAGGATGGCTGGATTCACTGCGTTATCTGATGGGACGGTCCGAAAGAAGTAGGGGTATTTTTTCTTATCTGCTAGAACAGGCGTGGTGGCAGCAAAAGACAGCTGAAAACACAAAAGAGACGGCACTTTTACTGGGGGGACCTCAGAGCTGTGGGCCCAGGATCTTTCCTAAGGGAACAGAGGTCTTTAGTTCTCACTCGAGGTACAAACACACGGGCAAAATATTTTTAAACCTTCTTAGTGCAAAAGTAACAAGTTATAATTGAAGGGAAGGTTTTTTAAAATGCAAAATAAGGAGAAAGAACCATCATTAATGTTGTAGTCTAGCTCCTTCTGATCCTTTTCCCATGCATGGCAATGTTTTAAAGAAAGATTCTTGAGATCATTCTACATACACACCTGAACTGTTTATTCCCTCACTTAACATTATCCTACAAGCATTTAACCGTCCTGCTAAAACTTCTTGTAAACATCTTAACATGTAAACTTTTTAATAGCAGCATAATATTCTAGCATATGAACATAGCATAATTTACTGAATCGTGTTTAATTTGCGGGCATTTAGACTGTTTCTAATTTGTCATTATTGTCATATTATTCTGCAAGCGTCTTTGTGCTTGGCACTTTTCCCCTATATTACAGGCTATTTCTGTAGGACAGAGTCTAGGATGTGAAATTTCCCAGATAAAGGATGTGAGCTTTTAAAGACTTGATATTTATTTCCAAAAAGGATTGCATCAATTTACACACCCACTAGACAGTTATAATTAGAGGGCCAATCTCACCACACCCTTATCAACGGACGGAAATAAAACATCTTTCTATCTAATTTATTAATGATTTATCACTGAAAAACTGGAATCATATTGCATTCATTGGTTATATATAAGGTTGAACATTTTTCCACGTGGCCGATAACTAGCTGTATGTCCTATTTTAGAAACTGCTTTTTTATGTCTCTTGTTTATTTTTTGAGTGGTATTCTAATGCTTTTCTTATTGAATTTAATGAAGACTATTATATGTACAGCATTCAAACTCAGGCTATTACAGTTGCTGCAAATATCCCAGTTTGTTTGCTTTTACATTTTGTGTGTGTATATTTTAATTTACACTCAGTAGTCAAATCTATCCATCTTTCCCTTTATTAGTCCTTCTTTTTTTAAGTGCCAGTGAGTTGCTAAATTGGATTTTAATTATCTGTCCTACAGGGCACAGCTTAAATGTCACCTCTTCTATAACATTTCCTCTGATCTCTGCTTTCTCTGTCCCTCAGCCTCATCCACAGAAGGCGGTTATCAAATTTTTTGATCTTTGCAGTGTGATGGCAGAAGAATGGTATCTTCTTGTAGTTCTGATTTGCATTCACCTTATTATGAGTGAGGTTGAGTATCTCTCTTATGTTTAAGAGCAATTTGCAGTTTCTCTCTGGAAAGTGTTCACATCCTTTGCTTGTTCTCCAATTGTACTCTCAGTCTTTTCCTTATTGATTAGTAGCAATCACTTATTGATTAGTGATCCTTTATAGTAGGGAGATTAACCCTTTGTGATATAAGTTGCTAATTCTCCCCCAGTTTGTACTTTTTCTTTTGCTGTTTCTCATGGTGTCTTTTGCCATATAGAAGTATTTTTTTTTTCATGTGGCTGAATTAATTTTTTTTCTTTCTGTCTTCGGGTTTTATGCCAATATTTAGAAAGGCCTTTCCCACTCTGAGATTATAAAAGAACTCCTCCATGGTTCCTTCTAGTCCATCATCCTCCCCTGTCTGTCCTCACGGGTTTGTCGCCTGGTGTGAGAGGCCGGAGGAGATCCAGTACCTGCATGTGACGAGCGCCTTCCAGCACACGTTCAAGAACAGGCTAACTTGGTTGGCCGTTAGGCTTTATAAGATCCTGTGGTCCCTGACAAATTGTTTTGTTTTTCATGTGTCTAGCAAGTATTTAATAAACTCTTGTATAGTAATTTTTTTGTTGTTGGGTACTGATAGCTCCAGAATTTTGTGACCGCTATTGTGGTTATGTCTGTACATCACTAGTTAATGCTACTTTATCTAACCTTATTCAGTATGCTTCATTCACCAAACTTTGTGCTCAAAATACATAAATACAATTTTATTTTATTTTATTTCTGGCCGCACTGCACAGCTTGCGGGATCTTAGTTCCCTGACCAAGGATTGAACCCGTGCCCTCAGTAGTGAAAGCTCGGAGTCCTTACCACTAGACCGCCAGGGAAGTCCCAATACTATTTTTAAAACATAGTATTTCCTTCCTTCTCTTGTTTCATTTAAATCTCTGATCCAGAGAGGGCACGGCTGAGCAAGATCCCTCTTTGCTGCCACCGGCCTTCCTTCCCCACCCTTGCTGTCTCAGCAGCTCTAGATCCAATACATCTCAGAGTCCAACTTTAACATCCAGGGAAGTAACATCCTGGCACCCTCAGGCCCCAGCTGAAGTTGCTTTACTGCTCCTCCTGTCACCTGAGGAAGCACTTCTTTCCCCCCCAAGACTTTAGCAGAGCAGGGCAGTGGAGATCTTGTCCCTTTCCCTGATCTGTCTCAGATGGTAGATGGCCACTACCTAGGATCCCTGGATCTCCTGCATCCACTCAGCAGTCTCAGCAGGTCCTGTCTGTTGGAGCTGAACATACAACAACCCATCAGCTGTCACCTGGAGCTAGAGAGCACCTACAGGAACCAATTTCTAAGATCCCCACAGAGACAGGACATCATCCCAAGACTGGTAAAGGTCAAGGATAGATCAACTGTTAAAAAAACATTCTGGGTAGAATAAGGCCCAATGAGAGAGGAAAATCCCAGCTGGACATATTGTGGACACTCAAATCCAGAGCTGTCCAGCAAGGGAAGGCCTGCTGTTGGAAGTAGCGAGATCCCTGTGTCTAGAGGTGTGCAAACGGAGGCTATGGCCTAGCAAGAATGCAGAGGGGCTGCAAAGTGTCTGAAAACTCCTTAAAAACTGTATGGAAAAGCTTGTGTGGGCATGTATGTGCATACAGACACACATTTTTCTGAAAAGAGGATCCATGGTTTCCATCAGATTCACAAAGAGAATCCTAGAACCAAACAAGGTCAGCACCCCTGCCTGAAGGTGATACTTAGGTCGCACAGCGAGTGTAAGAAATAGAAGCTTTCTACAGTCTGCTCAAACCTAGCGTCTTATTCCTCTCTCAAGATTAAAATAACACTTCCAGCTTCCTATGGCTTGTGTAAGAAGGAGCTATTAGAAAAATCAGGCAGCAACTATTTTAGGACCTGGGATTGGTATATGTGCAATTGCATCCCCCAAAATGCTTATCTGATACAATTTGGAAAATTATGGTTTTCTGATGTGATTTCTGAATCACACTCTGGTTGATACTTTGCTGCTATTGTCCCATTAGTTCCAGGTCCACAATTAATTGTTGCTTGAACAACCTCATATGTTTGCCCTATAGGTAATTAGAGTGGTTACTGTTCAGTGAATAAATGGCCCATTGTGTTTACAATGGGCTTGGAGTACAATATATGCCCCGGGTCTAAATCATGTTGGGTGCAAAATATTAACTGGCACTGACATTTTCTGCACCATTTGAGATAATGCACACTTTGATTAGATTGCTTTGCGCCACTGTTCCTCTAGCTTTAGCCTCCTAAACCTTTCTTCCACTGGACAAAGACTGCAGGTGCCAGGTAGCACTGCTGAACTTCAGAACTGGAGAAACCTGAGAAATCATCTACTCTGGAGTTCTCTACTCTGGCTACATGTTGGAATCACATGGGGATATTTTTTAAAATATTGATGACTTGGTCCCACTCCAAACCAAGTGAATCAGAATCTCTGGGCATAGAGCCCAGGCATCAGTATAATTTAAAAACTTCCCAAGGTGATTACAAGGCCCAGTGAAGGTTGAGAACCACTGATGCAGCTCAACAGCCCTAGTTTTGAATATGCAGACCAAGGCCCAGAAATGGAAGGCTATTGAGATACCCACCAAAGTCAATAAGAGGTAAAAGCAGAATTCAAATCCAGGCCTAAAGGACTCTAAGACCAGTGCTCTCTCTCCCTCTGATGGCTGTCCCCTGCATCCTATGAGCTTGCCAGGCCTCCCTCCCCCAGCACAGTCACCCAGCATCTGCAACAACAGCCCTGTTAGCATCAGCGCCCTAATTCGAAGACCCAATCTTTCTGGGCTCTCCTGCCTTATTTCACACAACCAAGTTCATTTCTAAACAGACTGTGATTGAGGCTTCAAGTTAATCCCTAAGCAAGGATTATTTATTTCAGAGAGTACTTTTTATTTTACAATTTTGTTATCATTTCTAGTTTTATTGCATTGTTTTGAGAATTTGGTGTGTACGGTGTCTGCTTTCGGAATTTATTGAGGTTTTTTTTTTTGGTGGCCTATTATACAATCAATTTTTGTGAAAGTCCCATGTCGGCCAGAAAAACAGATGCAGTCTCTAGTTGTAAGCTATAAAATTCTTTATCAGACTTCTGATGTATAAAAGATATAATCCAGCTAACCAATTACATTATTAACACATGTTTTGTATTTTTGCTTACTTGACTTATCAAAGACTGAGAGGTATGTTAAGTTTTTCTCTATTGTCTCTGACAATTTCTCCATGTTATTCAAATTTTTTGCTTTATATGCCTTGATTTTATGTTGTTTTGAGGATAAGTGTTCATTACATCTTTATTTTTCAGCAATGTATATACTTCCCTAGTGCAAACAGCAGGTACTTAATAGATAATCATTGAATGAACTGAGAATTAAAATATTTATCAAGGTAAAATAACCCTGTTTGTCATTTTATTGCTGTTTCATAAAATATCTTGCTCAATATTAATACTGAATTAGTATCTCACTTGATATTAATTTTTTTAAAAAATTTTTTACATCATTATTGGAGTATAATTGCTTTAAAATGGTGTGTTAGTTTCTGCTTTATAACAAAGTGAATCAGTTATACATATACATATGTTCCCATATCTCTTCCCTCTTGCATCTCCCTCCCTCCCACCCTCCCTATCCCACCGCTCCAGGCGGTCACAAAGCACTGAGCTGATCTCCCTGTGCTATGCAGCTGCTTCCCACTAGCTATCTACCTTACGTTTGGTAGTGTATATGATATTAATATTGAAACCTTTATTTTTTGCTTGCATTTGCCTGCCATAGCTCTGATTCTCCTTTTATTTGTATTCCATTAAGATTGTTTTTAAGTATACTTCTTGAAATGAGTACATGAATGGATTTTAAAATATATGCTTATTGCTGCAATAAATACTTGGTCTTGCTTTCATCATCTTGTTGGCAGTCTTATTCTTTTTTTTTTTTTTAATGTTTCCTTTTGTTCCTTTTGGTATTCAGACTTCTCCATTCTGAATATATTAATCTTGCTTCTTGTCTTAACCTGTTAGAACATCTTTTCATATTGTGAAGAAGGGTAAAGGGTTGAAAATTTGCTTAGGATGAGCCTCTGTTGCTTTGACACATGGTAGAATTTATCTGGATATAAAATTCTTGGGCTACCATTTTTTCCCTTTGAAACTACAAAGTGATGCAGCAGAGAAATCCGGGGATATTTTGATTCTTGTTCATTTGTAGGTATCTGATTTTCTCTGGATGCCTGAAGGATTTTTTTTCTTTATTCTTAGAATTCAAAAAATTTGCCTAAATAGATGTGGGTGTGGCACTCTTGATTTTATCTGGAACACAGGGAGTCCTTCAATCTATACCCTCAAGTCTTTTAACTAAAAAAAAAAATATATATATATATATACATATATATATATATATATTTACACACACACACATATATGTGTGTGCATTTATATATAAAATATAATACTAGGCATTTATTATATTTATATTACATTAATATTCATATATATTCTAGCCTCTCCACTGGAATACCTGATTATCTATGTGTTGTCTTTCATTTCCCAAATCCATATCTGTCATATTTTTTCCATGATTTCATCTCTTGGTCCTTGTCCTCTGCATTCTGGAAGACCATCTTATTTTATTCTATCTCTTCTATTACAGGATATGTGCATATTCAGTTTCATTAATTTCTGGTAAAATGGCCGTATCATCCACAGTCATAGCGGCAGAGCACCAGGGTTCTCATTTCTTCACATATTGACCAATATTTGGTATTATCTGACTTCCTACATTTTTGTTCAACTTTCAGGGATAAGGTAGCACTTCATTATTAATTGATTTTGCAGCCCTCTGACTGCGATGTGGTTGAGCAGCTGTACAGACACATTAGCCATTTAAGTTCTTTGTTTGGTGGGTTTGCTGATTTGCTTTTCAGCAGCCTCAGTCTTAGTGTTACTGTCCTTAACATACTTTTATTGTTATTGACTTCTTCCATTTCCTAGTAATTTTTTTATGATCATAACCCTTTTTGTCCCATCCTCTTATCTCATGTTTCATGGAGACCATGTCTTTTCTGCATATGATTGAGCGTGCCAAAAGTCTTTGTAAAGTTTCTTTCTTTATCCTAGAACAGCTCATCTTCAGAGCTGGACTCTACCTCTACTTCTGGGTATTGTGCACCTTTTATTATTTTTGTGGTACTTTTGCAAAGGCTGAATGTTAGGTGTTTTCAGTGTACTCATCCTCAAAAGCAAGGCAGGTATTTTCAGAGGTGGCCTATCAAAAGACAATATATGGATTGCCCTTGGCCCTGTTTTCTGTCTGTTTACATTATAATTGAGTATTTTTTTTCTCAGAAAACTGGAGAAGGAATATTCAAGCACAGATTTTGGTGTCTAGTATGCTCCCACCTTACACAGTTCTGTATTAATGAGCAGCTAATTTTCTGATACTGTGGATCAGCACGATACATTAAATTCCTGTCATGCATTGCTGCCAGGGATTTTCTTTTCTATATATTTTCTTTCCTATAAAGCTTTACTTGAGAGGTTTCTTGTGCCCTCCTGTCCACTCCTATCTAGCTTTTTCTAGGAATTTATAGCTCTGTTTGAATTTAGAAAAAAGCATCTTGGTTGCCTCAAAGAACAGCAACTGTGACTAGAGGCATAGCTGTCCAATTTTCTGATTGGTAGAAGCCCTAACAGACTGTGGAAGGGAGAGGGAAAAGTATGTCTATTATTTTTCAGGGCAGTTGTAATTTTATGAAGCAAGGTTCCAAGTGCCAAGAGGCAAAATTTGGTAGGATTTTCTCAATACTGTCCCATCTTCTTTATAATCGTGAAGCTTCCAAACATCTAGGCTGTCAGTGAGTCTTAGAGTCCCTTAGTTCTTTGAAGTAGGATTTACTATCCATTTTACAACTAAAGAAACCGTGGCCCAGAAAGGTGACATAAGCCATGCGAGGTCAGTACAGGAAATATGGAATTGGTTTTTGACTTCATATTTAGTTCTCTTTCTTCAACCAGCTCTAACCCATCAGTCCCAGGTGAGATGGGGCAACGATCCAGGGCTTGGTCTTTCTTCTGAGACCTGCTAGCACAGGGAAAAGACAGCTTATTTCAAGGCTTCCAGAGTCTCTCAAACATAGCAAGTGTCCATGGTGGGCATGGTTGGTCCTGGGAGATTCTGGGGGGACACACCCTTAACCAGCAAAGTGGGATGGGAAGACAGCCATCAGCGTCTCTCTCTGAGCTCTGGCTTGCCATGGAATATTCTGTGAAAGTTTAGGGTCTATTGAACTGTGCGTCTCCTTCACATTAAGGGCCCACAGGCAGAGAGAATAGGAAAGTGAAGACAACTACAATGGCACTTCTGGGAGCTGGGAAACCGGGCTTACCCCTGTCTCTATGGCTTTGAGAACAAGGCAGAGTATTTCCCCTCTGTGGGTGTCTGTTTTTCTCATCTCTAAAAACGATGGGTTGAAGCAAAGATTTCAAAGGTTCTTTGCAACCACACAACTCTATATTTCTCTCCCCAGCAACTGAGGAAAATGATTAAGGAGTTTGTTAGTTTTGTGGGGGTGTGTGTTTCATTTGATCTGACATTGTATTTCACTTCTCTGCAGATTCAAGTCTAGATGAAAAATGTGAATACACCTCCCAATTTCAGGATCTTTATGAAATTCTCAGCCACTGATGAATTCTTCTCTAAATGCAATTCCTTCTTTACCTGGTTTGGGGTCTCAGAGTTTAACTTTTCTGCAGAAATAAACCATTTTTCAGGTGGAAAGTATAACCAAGCGCGCCCCTAGTTGCTAAATCCTAGGTGAGAAGTGCGGGCCAGATGCCAGGGGGGAGAAGATGATTGAGGCTTTTGCTCTTTTCTCCATTCGGTTTAATCTTCTTCCACGGGTTTGCTGACTGTTTCTGTAATTAAATGAGGGAGGTATTTGTCATCTAGGGTTCCTTTCAGCCAAGATGAATGAAACGCAACTTTCTCAGGAAGCTTCTGACAAAACCCTGTTTGTGGCCAGTGCCAGGACATATACAAAGGCACCGGGCTGTGTGCGTTGGGAACTGGGCTCCACTTCAGATCTGCGCCAGGTCACCGCTGCACCCAAGCCCTGGCAAAAAACTGTTTGGACACAAAGTGCCTCAACACAGACGCCCGTGAGATTAACGTGATGTGGGGTGGCCGCAAAACATCTCCCGAGTTAAGGAGGGAAAATGAAAGTCTGGCATTTGGGCGAGTTCTTGGGGCCCCACTCCAACCAAGGCCTGCTGGGCAGTGTGCGTAGGCTTGCTCTGAGGTTTGAAACCTCTTCTGGAACCTCCTGGGGACAATCACTTCTCCTTCCTCTTGTTGAATTTTAGTTTTATTCCCTCAG
>NW_006788521.1:2175141-2182243 GCF_000442215.2 Lipotes vexillifer | reverse complement strand
TGATGAATTTTAGTTTTAATCACTCAGAGATGCACAGCAGTCTCATTTTTACCACCCACGTCCATCGCCGGATCCTTACTGGGGACTTGCAACAATTCGTGAGGGAGGTTGGGAAGGCATAATTGTCTTTGTTCCTCGTGGAGAAACCGAGGGTCAGAAAGGCACAGTGCCGTGCCTAAGGCCCCCATGGCCAGCAAGGGGAAAAGTGGGATTTGAACTCAGATATTTTGACTCCTTCAATGTATTGCCTAGCGAGCACCTGCCGTGGGGCAAGCATTGTGTGGAGGGCTTGGTGTGAAGAGTTCACTTTGCATTGAATGTGCAAAACCACCTTATGAGGTAGACACTTTTTTTTTTTTTTTTTTTTTGCTGTACGCGGGCCTCTCACTGTTGTGGCCTCTCCTGAAGCGCATTTGATCTGCATTTTTCAGATGAGGAGACTGAGGCTCAGAGAGGTTCAGAGAGGTTAAGTCACTTGCATGTGGTCACACAGCAAGAGATTGGCAGAGCAAGGAGACTAACATCACAGGTTTTACTCATTCCACAGACTGCTATGCTTCCTCTCTGTGATTAACAATTTCCAAAACTCGTTTACTGCTTTAGTCTAACTTTGATCTTCACAAAAACCCATGATACAGATAGAGCAGACTTTATTGCCCTCACTTTATAGACGAGGAAACTGAAGATCACAGAGATAAGTGACTTGCTTAGAGTCCCATGTTAGCAAATGGCAAGGTTAGGGCTCAAACTTGGGACTTTTGTTCTTGAAATGTGGTTCATCTCTCCAATGACAAGGCTGCTTCTTAGGGAGGCACCCAGGTACAAGATGAGAAAGCAACTGGGGCCATTTAAAAGAAGAGAGAAGAAAAAAAAGATTTGCTTAAAAGAAAAAACAATACTGAATCCGTGGCTTATTATGTTTCGATTGCCTAAGATGTTCCAATTCAATTACATGAAACAAAACTCGTATGTATATTTGATTTTTTACTGAAGATAAAATTCTTCATATTTTTCTATTATAAACTTTTATTAGGAAATATAAACTACAATATAATTGTGTAAAATATATATGTTCAGTTCAAAGAGTAATAATAAAATCAATACCCAACTGTCCATCACTGGTTTAAGAGAAATAGCTTTTATTTATGTGTAAATATTAAATTGCAAAGTAACTTAATTTTTTGCTCTTTAAGATACAATTTTTTCCACGTGGCATTCTGTGATTTTTATTTCCTCTTCACTCCCCTCTACAACATTTCTATCATTGTTTTATGTAAAGAAGGTTGTAAAATAAATATTACTTCCTCAAATCCTTCTTTTCCCCTTTATAAGTAAAAAAAATAGGAGTAAAATAGAGAAAGAGCAAAACTAAGCCGGTGCTGAGAAAGCGGTATGGTCCATAGGGGTCAGAACTTAAGAGTTTCAGCTTGGACAGGCTGAGTCTGAATGCCAGCTCCACCACTCACTATGCAACTTCAGGAACGTTACTTCACCTTTTGGGATCTGTCCCCTCTATAAACCAGGGTGACAAGCCACCCCCCACCCAATCTTAGCGCTATTCTGAGGATCAGAATAACACAGGCGCCCAACTAATGACTGTTAATGTTAGATCACAGCTTCTAGACTTAGAAGTTATGAGAATTGGATGGTATTTCTTACAATTATGAAAAGCCTTTTTACTTACAAAGCCCTTTCCTTCAATAACACCTCAACCCTGCGGAGGGCAGAGTGGAGAAGAGTTTACCCATTTTACAGATGAGAGACCTCGGAGAATGGAAGGGTTTGCTCACGGTGATGTGGCTACTACCAGGCTGAGAAATAATTCTAAATTGGGCCTTCTAAATACTAACCTGGCAATTTTAAAATGTCTTGTTAATTAAATATAATAATGATTATATTGCTTGTTTAATTGTGTACAATTAGATCATATGTCTTTAATTTTCTCTTAAACTTCTGATAAGACGCTTCATTCATTTCTCCCTTATAGCTGTGTAGGTGACAAATACAGGAAATTAACAAGTCACATTAGAAGACTCTTTGGTTTCCTCAGCTCCTTTGCACTTTGCTTTCAGCTTATGTCTTCAGGGGTAAGAAGCACTCTCATGTGATCACAGCTGTGAAGCCAACTGTTTTTTAATTACCACACTGCAAAAACCATGTCTCCTCATGTCAATTTAGCACCTCTAATTAGTCAATAGGTTGACATCACATCTATGGAGGGGAAAGGTGTGCTGGGGCCCAGCGTGATGCTTGCAGTGGGAGAGGATGCAGCATTTCCATCTGCTGGATTCTCCCTTCTCTTCAGGGCCAGCTCCTATTCATCTGTCCAGGCCTGCTCACAGCCACCTCCTCCATGTAGCCTTCCCTGCCATCCCTCAGTTCTTCCAGCACTGTTTCCTGCCCTTGCTGTGGAGTGCTGAGAAGTACTTGATAGCCAGGCCCATTTCACTGACTGGTCTGTGAGCATTTTGTGGGCTGTCTCCAGTCCTCTCTGTAGCCATGGGAGAAGAGAGAGAAGAGGAGGGGCAAGGGAGGCAGTGGGGGCACAGAATGCCTCCATGCTTGCCTTCCAGACAAGAGCTCACCATGGTTTTCATATAGAATGGGGCTGAAGAGGAAGGCAAGCACTGGTTTGTGTGGCTGAGAAAGACAGGGTTTTAGCTGGGCCTGTCACCTTGGAGCATCTAAAGGGAGTCCGGGCAAAGCTCTGGGTAGCAGTACTCTACCCAGGAGTCACTCAACCAGGACAGGCCAAGACTCCTGAGGGGGGCTGTGAGCCACCTGCCCACTGACACACAGAGAGAGAGCACACAGAAAGGTCAGGAGGGTGGAGGTCGCCAGGCATCTCACAGCCCGGACAACTGGGCTCTAAAAGACGGGGTCATTGTAGGTTCCATTTACCCCTGTGAGCCAACACCTTCCATAACCAAGGAAAGGAGAGCAGAATGCTGGACTCCAGACCTCTGAGATTTGCTTCATGATCAGTCCTGGGGAAATTAAGTTAAATCAAGATAAAAGATTCAAAGGTGCTTTCCAAGAATGTGAAGTTTTCTTCAGTGGGACAGAGAAGGTCATCCTGGACCAGTGAGGCTGGGGCTGGGGGCACAAGGAAAGGAGCACAGGTATGTGGTTATGGGGTTATGGAACATCAAGACCCAACTCCTCCATGTATCAGCTGCACTTCCACTAGCGATCCATTAGGCCTCAGTCTCCCCACCCATGAAATAGAGAGAATAAGTCCTGTCCTAACTCTCCAGGGCTCTTTTTCTTTTTTTCAAATGAGAACTTGGTTGTGAAAATATTCTATAGGAAGTTAAGTCCTATGCTAATAGAAGGTGAGGGTTACAACACGCACCTGGTCAGCTCATCCCTCACCTTTTCTACTGCTTCAGCCTCCTTTCTGACCCTCTCACTCCAGCCTTCTACTTCCCAAAGCATACCAGGCTCTCTCTCATTCCCCCATGAAGCCTTCCTGAACACCTCTCCACACTTCCAGTCTAGGCCAAGTGCACCTCCCCACCCCAGCCCCATCAGATCTATCACACTGTATTGTAATTGCATCCTTACTTCCCTCCATAAGACTGTAAGATAACAAGCACTCAAGCTGTCACGTAAGAAGCACTCAAATATTTCTCAAATAAATAGGAAAACTCAGATCAATGTACGACTATTTCAGGGAACCAATAAAAGAAGAAATAAAAGAAGAAATATTTAGGGCTTCCCTGGTGGCGCAGTGGTTGAGAGTCCGCCTGCCGATGCAGGGGACACGGGTTTGTGCCCGGTCTGGGAAGATCCCACGTGCTGCAGAGCGGCTGGACCCGTGAGCCATGGCCGCTGAGCCTGCGCGTCTGGAGCCTGTGCTCCGCAACGGGAGAGGCCACAGCAGTGAGAGGCCCGCGTACCGAAAAAAAAAGATAAACTGAGCCATAGTAAGAATTTTAAGAGTGAGCCTGAGCCTATGCTTCCGGAGCCGGTGCTCCGCAACGGGAGAGGCCGCAACAGTGAGGGGCCCGGGTACCGAAGAAAAAACAAAACAAAACAAAAACTATTTATTTATTTATTTATTTTGCGGTACGCGGGCCTCTCACTGTTGCGGCCTCTCCCCTTGCGGAGCACAGGCCCCGGACGCGCAGGCTCAGCGGCCATGGCTCACGGGCCCAGCCGCTCCGTGGCACGTGGGATATTCCCGGACCGGCATGTGGGATCTTCCCGGACCGGGGCACGAACCCGTGTCCCCTGCATCGGCAGGCGGACTCTCAACCACTGCGCCACCAGGGAAGCCCCGAAATATTTAATAATAAGGTATTCAAGAATGAATCAAAACCTTGCAAAGCACTGAGTTCCCCATCACTGAAGGTAGTCAAGGAGATGCTCAAGGGTTGTCCACCAGGGTCACGAAAGGTATTCCAAAACCGGAAAGGAGTTTGTATTTGTCAGTGTTGTGTTTTATGTGCACTGCTGGTGGCATACCCAGTGATTTCAGGTGAGCCCGTCTAATATTTTATATCTTAATAGGTATGTTTTCTCTTTATTTACTCTTACACTTCTTAGTAAATGATGCTGATTTTCCATTCATGGTATTTAAATAAGAGGATGAGTTGATTTAAAGGAAAATACTAAATAAATTAATAATACAAGTGTTATACAGATCTGGTAAAATCAAGAAAGTGATATGCAAATGATGTCTGGGAAACATGGGACTGCAGGTGCGTTAAGGAGTCTTAAAGAATATATGAGCCTCAGAAATAAAAATCTACTCAAATTTCCATCACTTTCCACTAAATTAAACCATAATATAAATTTAAATGATGTAGAATGAACTAGACTCTTAGCTAGGCAAGGGAGAATAGGCACTATCAGAAGTACCAAAAAGAGGGTGGATCTCTCAAATGAAAGAAATTAATTACATAGAAAAAAAAGAGAAATAACTGTAGAAGTAGAAATGGCCTAAGAGGTTTGCCATATTTAGAAATATTGGGGACATAATTGTACTAAAAACTTATTCTTTATTTATCTGAAATTCAAATTTAACTAGGCATCCTGTAGTCTATCTGGTAACCCTAAGTAACCATCCAAGCCAGAGGTGGTAAATAGGCTTGAGTCTATGTTATATCATCAACAGGCTGACAGTGGCTGCCAAGAGAAGTGGGTTAAGTCAGTGAAGAGAGTGTGGTGATCAACTATGTTATGTCTGCAATTAGCACAGGAGGGGGAAAGTAATGGCACCAACGCATTCATTTATCTGCCATCCTGGGCTTGTCCAACTCCTCATTTCACACAATGAGGACCAGGGAAGACAAGGGACTTGCCCAGGCTCGCAGCACAAGTCCACAGCTGTGCTGAGCTACACTCATTTGCCGCTCCTTGCTGCCTACTTGGAAACAAAACAGAACGCTACCAACGCCATGATTATGTAATTTCAGACTACCCTCAGCAAGCATGACGACCCACGTCATCAGCCAGAATGCACACGGCCAGTCAATCCCTCTACCTGATCCAACTTATCATCATGACTACATTTGAATGCCTTAGAGTAACATAAAAGATGTGAAACAAAATCCATTTACACCAAGAGAGCTCTCTGTTGAAGGAGAGATCGTTGCAACAGAAAGCACTCAAGGGTCTGAAACTGCCGTGCTCTTCATGTAATATCTTGAGGGTGCTCAGTAGTACAATTTTACATTTGACTCTTGCTTTATTACAAGGCAGATATTTTACCTACCATTCACTGAATTGGATGGAATGAACTAAATTTGTGATTTCTTCTTTATCTTTCTGTTCTTCCCTTCTCTTTCTGGGCCTGAGGTTCCTTACTGCTAAAATAAGGAGACTGCACCAGGTGGATTTTTATTTCAGCTCTAAAATTTGATGATTTTGTAATTCTATGTTTAATTTACAAACCAAGGCAAATTCTCTCTTTAGGCGAGAAAATGAAAATCGCTGGATTAGAGACAACATTGCCAGAAGGGTTTTAAACCAGCCTCTCTCACAAAGAGAATTATTTAGTCTAATTGTTTTATGTCTCCATTTAGATATCAGCCTTTTACTTTCTGTTCTTCTTAATCAGGTTCATTCATTAGTATTCTCTTTCATTCAGTAAAGCTGTATTTTCTAGAAAAATTATAGATGCATTTTTCCCTTTGACCCAGAAATCCCACTTCTAGGAATTCACCCCCAACTTACACTGGCACAAATATGACATATGGCCAAGGTTATTCCAACAGATTGGAAACAACCCAAATGTCTATTGATAGCAGACTGGCTGTACAAATTATAGTATATCCACACAAAGAAGTGCTATGCAGTTGTAAAAAGAATAAAGAATGTCTTTACATAGTGATAAAACAGTAAGCTCCAGGAAAATAAAGTGAAAAAAGCAACGTGCCAAACAGCACATATAGTATGCTAGCTTTTGCATAAGGAGAAAGAAAAATAAACACACACACACATTTGTGCATATTTGCAACAAGAAACACTGGAAGAATACATTTAAAACTAATAAAAATGGTTATCTACAGAGGTGGCCTAGAACAGAGAGAGGGAAGTTGGATCGGAGACAAGAATTCTCTACTTTGAACGCTTCCCCAGAGGTCCTACAATCAGTTAAAAATATAACACCAAAAATAAGACCCTTAAACACAGATCTACCTGCTTTGAAGCAATTCAATAAATCATAATCGAACTCATCCAACTGGATATGTACAAAGCCATTGGAGAATAATCTGAAACAGTATAATTACTTAGATAAAGAAGAGAAACAAATATTTTAAAATGCCTTAAACCGCGTTTTGCAATCATTTAGCCTAGTAAGAGAGGATCTGGAAAACAGTAACTCTAGATAGGCTAGTTTGGAGTGCAGCTAGTGGGAAAACGCCAATCAGAGGGAAATTAATTTAATTAAAATTTAAATTAAATTTTCTTAAAATTTAATTTAAAAAGTTATATATGTTTTAAAAATTAATTTAATTAACAACAACAAAAAATCAATCCCTGAAAACTGAAAACAAAGGCACTTAAGAGTATATTAAAAAATAATTTAAAAAAAAAGAGTAGGGCTTCCCTGGTGGCGCAGTGGTTGAGAGTCCGCCTGCCGATGCAGGGG
>NW_006788521.1:2145811-2175020 GCF_000442215.2 Lipotes vexillifer | reverse complement strand
CCCCGTACCCCAAAAAAAAAAAAAAAAGAGTATATCAAGTTGCTAATGTAAATCACATGGAGAAAAATCTATAAGGGGACTTCTAGACACATCTTTATTGTCCAAATAAGGAGGGATATAGTCCCTTCCCCATCCCCAACCCCACACACATTGATAGCTTTTTATTGTGAGAATATTCAAACCTACAAAAAAGTTGAAAGAACAGTATAATGAACACCATATACCTTTCACCATTCGCCATTTCCCACATCTGCTTTCCTCTCTCTATAAATATATACACATATATAAGTATACATACACACAGAGAGACAAACATATATGTACACACACACACATGCACACATTTTTGTTTTCAACACATTTGAAATTAACTTGTAAACATTTTGACACTTTACTCCTAAATAGTTCAGAATGCATCTCCTAACAATGACATTCTCCGGTATCATTACAGCATCATTATCACACCTACAAAAATGAGTAGTAATTCAGTATCATCTAATGTATAGTCCACATTCAGATTTCTTTGATTTCCCTAATATGACCTTTACATTTTAAGAATTCAGGATCCAATCAACACACGAGGCTTGAATTTGTTATATTTTTTTAGTCTCTTTTCATCTACAACAGTCCACTGCCCTTCTGCTGTTGTTCTTGTTTTCTGCAACATTAACTTTCTTGAAGAATCCAGGCCAGGTGACTTGCAGGATGTCCTACATTTGTGTGATTATCTCCTGATGCTCAGATTCAAATTTAAACATTTTTTTATTTAAAACATTAAAAATTATATTTTCGACCTTAGTTCACTGCAAAAATCTAGAAGCAGTGAACCCCAGTAGCAATGAGCATACCCAGCATGCAGATTATGGTTTCTAAATATGATTCCCCACCAGAAAGAATCAGGGATCCTTGGAGAAATGGCTGACTCCAAGTCTAAGGCAGGTAAAATATTAAGCACCCAAACTGACAGCAGAGAAAGGAGAAGGGAGAGAATGGGGCAGGAGGAGGAAAGAAAGGGTCAAAAGGGAACACTCTTTTGTAGAGAAGAACATCAGCTTAAATGTGGAAGGAAGAAGAGAATTAGAAAATGACCAGTTTGCAACTCCAATGTAATTTACAGTGATTCAGGCTAGGACCATCAATAGATGCTAAAACCATCGGGAGAAAGATCGTGGGGGACAGGATATTCACATGGTCTCAAAGTCTCACACCACAGATTATATAATAATTATTAAGGGAAAAAGGTATCTTCACAATAAGTCTAGAAGATACCACTGTAACCAAGTGATCAAATTTAGCATCATTGATAACAGTTCAAACGTGGGCCTCCTGATGCAATGCACTGAGAAGATGATGTAAAAAATGTAGCTTAATCTTGCCAAGACTGTTTAACCTGAATCTAATTGTGAAGAAACAATCAAACAAATCCAGATTCTGGATTTTTGGGACATTTTATAAAACAACTAGCTTGAGATTTTTAAGAAGGTCAATATCCTGAAAGCGCCCCCCCACCCCACCCCCCCAAAAAAGTAGGAGGGATATTCTAGGTTAAAGAAGACTAAGCACATGACGACAAATATAATGCATGCTCCCCGTTGGACCCTTCATCCCCTCCCACCCACCCCTACAAATAAATGGCAAAAGGGACATTTTGGGGACAACTGGGGAAATTTGAATATGGACCATGTATTAGGTAATATTATTGTATCACTGTTAGTTTTTTAGATGTGATAATTATACTATGGTTATGTAAGAGAATTTAATTATTCTTAGGAGATTCATGCTGACATATTTATGGATGAAATGTCATTGCATCTGCAAAGTATTGTCAAGTGCTTTAACAAAAAATAAGTGCGTGTTCTGGTGGGGTCAGGTAGGGGAGAGAGGGAGAGGGAAATGCACACACGGCAAAACGCAAACAACTGGTGAATCTAGGTAAAGGGTATATGATACTCATTGTACTTTTACCTTTTTTGGTGGGTTTGAAATTTTTCAAAATAAAAAACTGGAAGAAAATTTGGAGGAAAGGCAGAAACATAAGTAGAGCAGCAAAAACTGCTTCAATGTCTGCATTAAAAAAAAATGTCTGCAATTGATTGGAATACAATCCATTTAATATACTTTATCCATGAATTCACAATGTTACTTAACCTAAAAGTGAGAGATTGAGAAAGAAGGAACCTCAAAAGAAAAACAAAACAAGAATTCCTGGAGGTTCTCCTATATTCCAGGCCACATGCCTGGCTCTGAGATTCTAGCTGCCAGCAAAGGAGATGTGGTCTCACCCTCATGGAGGGAGCTGACAACTCTCAGGCAAGCTGGACACTGAACTGGGAACTGAACCTGCAAGGATGCTGCAGGGCAGGGAGAGACAGGTGCCACGGATGTCTCTAGCAGAGGCAGTGATCTGGCTAAAAAGGCTTCCAAGAGAAGTGGTGTTGAAACTGAGAACTGAGCAAAGATCCCTTTTTGCTAGTATGGGTGCTGTGTTGAGCCGGAGCTGCTTTGCTGTGCTGAGCATCTACATACCCATTACTCTAGCAAGGGGCCTGGAGTTTCAGAAGACACCCAGGACTAGAAGGGAGCCATTTTCTGGTCACCGAAAGCCAACATGCCGTCTTCGAAGTAACCAGGACAGTGCCATGTAACAGCTTGTGTGGGAACTTGGGGGAACTCTGAGAAAATTATGCTTATATCCGCATTTGGGCATAATGTCTAAACAGTCATCTGACCTCAGATTGTTTTCCTCAAGTCGAGCACTTCCTACTGTATAATGCTCAATCTAGACATCATGGAAATAATCAATTATTTAATCTTCTTAGTAAACAGATTCAAAGCAAAAGCCTTCTGTATAATTCAAAATGAAAGTAGGCTATGCTCTATTAAAAAAAAATCAAGCCATTCATTACAAAACCACCTAGAGTAGAACTCTAAGTACCATATGCTTGAAATATTTAGCATGTTATTGATTTTCATGACAACCAGTCCATCTATTTTCTGAGTTGAAAAAAAACATTCATTTTTTACATACAACAAGTTACTGGATGAGTAATAAGTTTAAAAGTGTGTGTGGGGGGCGGGGGGGCTTCCCTGGCGGCGCAGTGGTTGAGAGTCCGCCTGCCAATGCAGGGGACACAGGTTTGTGCCTCGGTCCGGGAGGATCCCACATGCCGCGGAGTGGCTAGGCCCGTGAGCCATGGCCGCTGAGCCTGCGCATCCGGAGCCTGTGCTCCGCAATGGGAGAGGCCAGAACAGTGAGCGGCCCGCATACTGCAAAAAAAAAAAAAAAAAGTGTGTGTGTGTGTGTTTGTGTCATAAATGATTTACAGGGAGAACACAGGTCTGCACAGACAGGCTCATGCCAGCCTGTGCCATCATCTGCTGACAGGCAAGGTGGGCTGAGGAGGGGACCCAGAGACTTGGAGGGAGCCTACGTGGCCCCCACTTCTGCACCCTGAGGTCTGCTCACAGCAGGAAGCAGGGCAAGTCTTGCTCTTTGCGTCTCACTTTCCTCATTCTGCCTTACTAGGATGATACCTGTTCTTCCTTCCCCACAGTGCTGCCCCGAGGACTGGATGAGGTTGTGAGCGGCAGTGTGCTTAGTGGATGCCAGCATGGACTCCAGAACCACTTCATCCTGGCAAGCCCTTGTGAGACACCCAACCTTTCTGTGCTTCTGTTTCTTCATCTGTGAAATGAGGAGAGTAGCGTCCAGCTCATAAGGTTGGTGTGTAGAGGAAATGAGTTCATTTATGCACAGTGTTTAGAATCATGCCTGCCCCATGGCCAAGGCCACTGAAATGTAGGCCAGTAGTACTACAAATTGATTTTGTAACGTGCCACCCAGATGTGTTCATTCATGCTTTTTGAGCACCTACTCAGTGTCAGGTTCTGTGCAAGGCCCTTGGGGTACAGCCAAGGCTCAGACTGGCAAAGACTGTCCTGAAGGAGTTCACAGTGTGGTGGGTAATACTGAAACCTCATCAGAAAACTGCAATATACTGAAGAAAGGGCAGAGATGAAATAAGTGAAGAAAAGGCAAAGGGAGGGGGCAGGGACCTCCTGCAGCTGGGGAGCAGGGTTGTGGAAGATTAGGGAGGCTTCAAAGAGGTGGCACTTGAACTAAATATCAGAAATGCAACGGACTCCGCCAGGTGCAGAGGGGTAACAGAGAGGGCATCGGGCAGTGGGCACAGCATAGGCAAAAAAGAGAGCTGCAGAGAGCGGGTTCTATCACTTAGCACGTGGGGAATGGACTGGAGGGGGACTGAACAGAATGCTGGTGTCACAGCTCTGCCGCCACTCGTGGAATGACATTAAGCAGGATGCGTCACCTCTCTGGGGTCACTTCCTTCACCTTAGAATGGAGGGTTCTCTGCCTGGAGAGCTCTTGGGGAGACTGCATGCCTAAGTGGTAAGTGGCTTAGGAATGGAAAGGGAACCAGGCCCCAACCCGTGAGCCCCTAGGGGAGGGAATCGCCTGCAGGGCCCAAGAGGGAAGCTAACAGGGTGAAGGCAGGTGCTGATGGCTTTGAGCCACAGGGGATACAGGGAATCGGGACTTGACGTTATCAAGGTTATCTGGCCCATCAGCTGGCCCAACCCTCTCCCTTTACAATGAGAGGCCCAGGGAGGGATGTACAGAGGCTACACAGCTAGCCTCAGGGAGCTGGCCCCAGATCCCAGGAGGTAGATCAGGAGGCCACATGGGTGCCCTGGTCCTTGAAGGAGTGTGAGCATGGGGCGGGGAACTGTGGGCATCATCTCAGGTCATCTCACAACCAGCTAGAGTCAGTACCATGCCACTGCCACATCACAAATGAAAGGCTGAGAGTGGGAGCGTAATCTGCCCAAGGCCATCAGCTAACAAGTGCCAGAGCCTGTTTGGGAACCCCAGCCCATCTGACCACAAGCCCAAGAAAAACAGCGGTATCATCAGTATTACAAGTTGACCAAGCATGTTAGCCCCGCTGGGCCTCCATTTCCTCGTCTGTACAAATAGGCACAAGACCACTTTATCAAACAGGACGAGGATGGGGCAGCCAATGTCATACCATGACACAAACCCTGTACTTATGTCCCAGAGCACCTGCCCAGCAGCCACCAAGCACCCTGGGCCCTGCCTCACGCCAGTGTTACCACAGTCCTGGGAGGAAAGCAGACAATTATGGAAGATGATGTTCAGGCTCCAGTAAGGGCAAGTGGTCTGTGTAAGGCTACCCAGCTGAAGATGGCAGGGCCAGGAGGGCAAGCCAGGTATTCTCATGTTGACCCAGTGCCCTTTCCTTTGTTCCTTATTTGGAGCCACAAGTTCCCTCTGCACTCCTGGCCACTATGGGATCGGGGGCCTTTCTGGCTGAAAGAGACTCCCAGGTCAGCCTGTCACACTGAGGCTCAAGCACCACAGTTTGATAAGAGCCCCTGTGGCCCATGATGCTGACTGCAGGGATGTCCAGAGGTGTTGAGAACACTGACTGCACCTGCATTTTCACTCTGACGTTCCAAAAGTGGATCCTGGGGCTGAATCAGTAGATATCTCCCTTAAGCCAACTGGAGTCTGAACACTTAGCCTCAAAACCCTTTCCCACTCAGCTGACACACCTGGCTGTCCTTCAGAAACTCCAGGTAATCCTGGGTGACAGGTACCTTCGATTGGCAAGAAACACCTAGGATCTTGTTAAAATTCAGAGTTAGGGTGAGTAGGGCTGGGGTGGGGCCTGGGAGTCTGCATTTCTAACACGCTCCCAGGTGCTGCTGCTGGTCAGTGGACCACACTGCTTCAGAGAATCTCTAGACCAGTATTTCCTTGATGATAAGAACTAGCCAAGGCATTTGTTTAAAATCAGCTTCCCAGGCTTCTTCCCTGGAGATGCTGATCAGGGAAGCTGGAAATCTGATTTTTAACCAGTAAACTAGTACCCTGCCCCCACTCTGCCTCACCTGATGAGTCCTACCATCAGATACACTTGAGAAACACTGCCTAGTCCAACCCCCTCATCTGGTGCCTGAATGCCCGCTGAACATCCCCACCAGGAGCCATCCAGTCTCCACCTGAGGGTGGCCCGTCACTCTAAGGCAGGGGTTCTCACCCACTGCTGTGAATCAGAATCACCTGCAGCACTAAAAAAGGACTCAGAGACCAGGCTGCTAGAAATAGGACAGGGCCTGGCGAAGGTGACCAGCTCGTCCCCATTTGCATGAGCCTTTCCTCTCCACGTTTCCTGCTCCACATTTATTATTACTACCCCATTAGGGTGGTATTATACCCATTATACACATTTGTCCTCCTAGAGAGACTTACTTTTCTGATTCCCCTTCCAGTTCTTTCCAGATTCAACTTGTAATTCCAGACTTGACTCAACATAATCTGTGGTTGTGCTGCTTCCTAGCAGCATCAGCCATACCGTAAGCAGTGCAAGTAATTTATTTATTTAAAATGAATTATTTATACCCAGCATACTTCCAGGCGGTGAAAGACTCATCAACAATGGGGCCATTGGAGTTGCACACTGGGAACTGATATTACTTTAGATACCATGGTCTTGAATTAAAAATGGGGGACAGAACCTTGAATTGAATCTTTTACCAGATGGACAGGAAAGATACAGGTTGGGTCCTTGGCAGGAACAGACCGGGAACCGCCAAGCACTTGGTAGCATTGTGCCCTTTTTTCCTCTGCTTCTGTGAAAACTCAACCTGAAAAGAGCATGCACACCTCTCACAGATGCCTTGGGCTTATCTGGCCTCTCCTGCAGGTTCTTTGTTTTAATTTTACTGTTCTGAATCACCTTCGCGGTCTGTGATAGTTCATTTCATCCACAAAACTTTGAATCTAGAGACAAATGGAGACATAATTTTTCAAGGAGTTCCCTGCCCAGGGCCTGGCTGGCATCTCAGATGCCAAAAGCATCAGTAATGGTAATATGATCCTTAATCTGTAAGAAGCACCAGTCTGAAAAGGGCCACCACCTGCTCCACCTTCCCTGTCCTATCTGATGCTCTCAATGGCCCCAGAAGAAGGGCAGATTTAGTTAGCCCATTTCAGAGATGAGTTCAGTGAGGCTCCAGGAGGCTTGCCGATTTGCCCAAGGCTGCTGTCAGTGACAGACATAGGAGGGACAATTACCCAGAGCTTCTAGATTTTAGGCCTCAGTTCTGGCTACTATGCCCAACTGCTCTTCTGACATATCCGCCTGTCCTGGGGTGGCAGCGCTGGGCAGTGGAATTTGCACTGGTCTGGGAGAGTACACAGCAAGCACTGCACTTGTTGAATAAAGGAATGAATAAATAAATATGAGCATGAATGAATGAGAACAGAACACTTCCCTTTCCCCACAGAAGATCAATGGGTTCTGCTGGAGCCCTGTTGAGGGCTCATGCTTCCTCCCACCCATTTGTATGCAAACCAATAGCTAGCAACCTTCCCTCCCCTCATGTATGACACTCCACCTGCTCCCAGAACCTTACTTTACTGGCATCCAATGTCACGGCCAGGAAGGCCTATCCATAGTCTCCAGTCCTCAGGGTCTCTCCCTCCCCCTCTACTTGGCCCATAATGCATGCCTTTAATATTTCTTCTCTTTTTCCTCCCCCACCTTTTTTTTTTTTTTTTTTTTTAATGAATCCAGAAGGTGGAAGCACCTCATAGATTATTAATGTGCTAAATGGCCCCTCAAGAGACCAGTGCCAAGAAATGGCTCCAACCCACCCTGGATTATTGGCCTCCATTCTCTTTCTTAGAGAGTAGCACAGCAGCAGTGGTGGCAGCGAAGTTTCCAACTGTGGCTAATCACACCGTGGCTCCTGAGTGGTTTTCTATCAGGTCCACAGGCTCCGTCACTCCACGGCAAGGGTGTGGCAGCCACATGGGCTGGGCAGTGGAGGAGTTCTGGCCTGCTGGATTTTGACTCTTGGGGGCTGAGAAGCAGACGTTATGTGCACCTTGAGTGTCTTGCTGAAGAACCCCTATCTTGCCCCTGATGCCTTACATTTCAGGGTCTGCAGTGCCAGAGTAAATAACCTTTGCTGTTGATGCAAAACAGGGGCTATAATCGGAGGTCTGCTCCTGGGGAGGAGTCCTTGTCATTGTAACATTATTACATCATAACATTGTACCAGCATCTACTGTTTTGTAGTCTATAAAGGTGCTTTCACCTAAAAGAGGAAAAGCCTTCACTGATTCTCACAACTGCACAAAACATATTAGGCTAATTTGCTATTCCCATTTTACGTAAGAGAAAAGTGAGGCTGAGAAAGATAAAATAAGACCATGGTGTAATTACAAAGCACTGGCGAGTGAGCCATGGGACCCAGCTTTGCTGCTACCGTGAGAACTTGGGTAAGATCCTACCCACTTTGGGCCTCTGCTTCCCAGTCTGTGCAACAGGGAGACTGGACCCAATGATTGCTAAGACCTTATGTCTTTCTATGAATCCACCTCAAATTCCACAAACCACAGCTAAGTAAGAAACAATCTTTTGATTTCTCAGGCAACCTACCTTTTAATAAGATAATCACATGAGAAAATCAAGTCAGATGACAAAATTTCTGTTCCTATAAAGGAAATGGCATCGACCGATAGTTTAGAGCTATGTTGGAACTCAGTAAATAGCAAAGGGCTTGATTTGAGGGTTTTCACAGATTTGGTTTTTTAAATGTCAAAACCAAGCATGACTTAGTTTTTTCAGAAATCAAGCCCTAAATGTGCCAACAGTTACACAGAGACTTAGTTTTTTCAGAAATCACGTCCTAGATGTGCCAACAGTTACACAGAGTCAAGGTTCTCCTGTCCACGTGCCCTCCTCACTTCCACCTTTTTTTTTTTTTTTTTTTTTTAATGAATCCAGAAGGTGGAAGCACCTCATAGATTATTAATGTGCTAAATGGCCCCTCAAGAGACCAGTGCCAAGAAATGGCTCCAACCCACCCTGGATTATTGGCCTCCATTCTCTTTCTTAGAGAGTAGCACAGCAGCAGTGGTGGCAGCGAAGTTTCCAACTGTGGCTAATCACACCGTGGCTCCTGAGTGGTTTTCTATCAGGTCCACAGGCTCCGTCACTCCACGGCAAGGGTGTGGCAGCCACATGGGCTGGGCAGTGGAGGAGTTCTGGCCTGCTGGATTTTGACTCTTGGGGGCTGAGAAGCAGACGTTATGTGCACCTTGAGTGTCTTGCTGAAGAACCCCTATCTTGCCCCTGATGCCTTACATTTCAGGGTCTGCAGTGCCAGAGTAAATAACCTTTGCTGTTGATGCAAAACAGGGGCTATAATCGGAGGTCTGCTCCTGGGGAGGAGTCCTTGTCATTGTAACATTATTACATCATAACATTGTACCAGCATCTACTGTTTTGTAGTCTATAAAGGTGCTTTCACCTAAAAGAGGAAAAGCCTTCACTGATTCTCACAACTGCACAAAACATATTAGGCTAATTTGCTATTCCCATTTTACGTAAGAGAAAAGTGAGGCTGAGAAAGATAAAATAAGACCATGGTGTAATTACAAAGCACTGGCGAGTGAGCCATGGGACCCAGCTTTGCTGCTACCGTGAGAACTTGGGTAAGATCCTACCCACTTTGGGCCTCTGCTTCCCAGTCTGTGCAACAGGGAGACTGGACCCAATGATTGCTAAGACCTTATGTCTTTCTATGAATCCACCTCAAATTCCACAAACCACAGCTAAGTAAGAAACAATCTTTTGATTTCTCAGGCAACCTACCTTTTAATAAGATAATCACATGAGAAAATCAAGTCAGATGACAAAATTTCTGTTCCTATAAAGGAAATGGCATCGACCGATAGTTTAGAGCTATGTTGGAACTCAGTAAATAGCAAAGGGCTTGATTTGAGGGTTTTCACAGATTTGGTTTTTTAAATGTCAAAACCAAGCATGACTTAGTTTTTTCAGAAATCAAGCCCTAAATGTGCCAACAGTTACACAGAGACTTAGTTTTTTCAGAAATCACGTCCTAGATGTGCCAACAGTTACACAGAGTCAAGGTTCTCCTGTCCACGTGCCCTCCTCACTTCCACTCCCTCACATAAGCTTGGCCAAGGAGACAACCCCATCACACAAACTGAAATGTTCCTGCCCAGGAAGGTCCTCGAGGGAGTGCCAAGGCAGGCCAGGGGGCAGGGTGGGCTGCCGAGGGGAGGCTTGGGATGGTGCCAGGAGAAATGCATGTACAATTTAATAATCTGCTGCAGCTGCCTTTTTAAAGGACAGGCTCTGCGGGATACGGTTCTTGATGAAATAGTGTTTGCAACTTCCTGCAAGCAGCTCTTTATCCCTTCAGGAATCTGACTTTACTTTCATCAGCAAGGCTATTTCTCTCTGCAAGCTGAGGCAACTATCATCTCACTCCCAAGAAGGAAGGAGTTTTGTCCTGCTCTTAGGATGTGAACTCCCGCTGGCCACATCTCTTGTACCTTTTCTGGCTTTGCCTCCATCTCTTGTTCAAGCTACCCTGCCTCCATCTTCCCCACCCAGCGCCAAATCCTGCTGCTCCCCAGGCTCCGTGCTTTCAGAAGGACAGACTACGTTGGTGGGAGCTTTGTAGAACTTCTCCAAAAATGTGCAAGGCAGGGTCAGAAGCAAGCCCCCTTCAGATCTCCGAGGAAAGGATTCTGAGGGAGCCTGAAAACATTTCCAAAGGAAGCATATTAGTTCAAAAGCATCAGGGCCAGAGATGGGAGATGGGAGCTGAGGCCATGCCAGAGATCATTTCAGGTGCCCTTTATGTCCTTTTACCAAGGGGCTGCAGTTGGAAAGCCCTTGGGTTCCTCTAGGTCTGGCAGGCTCTGATGATCTGCCCTCATTGGGATGAGCCTGAGGCCTCGAAGGCAGGCATCCAGCCCTCTGTCGGCAAACATGCCCAGGTACCCCTCAGCATCTAAGTCAGGACTGCACCAGACCCTGCCCTAGGGCAGCTCGAGGCCAGGCGGGTGCAGACACAGGGCAGCAAACACCATGCGAGGGCTCTGCAGGTAAAGGAGCACAGGGGAAGGAACGGGAAGCTCCACAGAGGAAGGGGCAGCCAAACTGCACCCTGCCAGGTGGAGAGACCACAGGCAGAGGGGACAGCCTGTAAGTGGATGGTGGCATATGAAGGAGCAGGTGGGTGGCAAAGAGAGGAGCAAGATGAAGGGGCACCTTTGGCCACACCACAGGCTGTGGGCTTTGTCCCGGGGGTGTCTGCCCCAGCAGCATCCCCTGCCGTCTCCTCCATGTCCCCTTTCCCACAGGGGCTGTGTAAATTGAAACTCTGTGGACCAGCGGCACTTGTCAGAGTCCTGATGTCTGGGAGATGAGTGGGACTTAGAGATCACCTGGCCCAAGCAAGTTCCCAGGAACCAACTGCACCCACGTCACCTGAACTGCTGGTACTGAAACGGCAGCGGGGGTGAGAAGTGGGGTCCACAGTGCTTTAAGGATTTGATGAATCCCTTAATCTAGACCTGCTCAGAATGGAGCTCAGGAATCTGCATTAACACAAGCACATCCTTGGCCCCCATAAATGACTCACCATATAGTGTGAGAGCCAGCAACCTGGTGTATGCCTACTCTATGGATTAAATCTCAGCAACAGTGGGACTGGATGAGACTAGAATGTTCGGGGAACCTCTGGCAACTGGACCTCACTACTTCACAGCCAGGCAGGCTGCTCCATGCCGGATGCCTCTAGCAGCAAAGGCTTGCTTGCAGGGAGGGAGGACCCTGCTCCCCTCTAACTTCAGCCTTGCTCCTGCATCTCCCCACCTACATCTCAGAGACCCAGCAAAAGCTCTCAAAGAGCCATGCAGGTCTGGAGGCTAAGATTTCTCCCTCCTCCCCAGCACCCTGCATGTTCTCCAGTCTGAACATGCTCAGCTCTCCAACAGCCAGAACCTGACCCTCCCCAGATGCCTCCCAGGCTATGCCCTGGTAGGTCTCTCCCAGTGTGAGGCCCAGATCTGAGCCCCGACCCCGGGCGGGGTCTGACCAGGACGACAGGGACAGAGCCTGCACTGCACGCCCTGGACTCCATGAAGGTCCTTGCGTCTAGTTGGAGGAGCTGACGCTCCCAGTGACTCACATCACGACTTAAACAACATTAGCCTCTCAACACAGCAACCATGAATCAAGAAGCCCAGCAAAAAGCAAAAGTTAAATTTAACTGATTTTAGCACCAGGGTAAATTTTCACCCCTTTGTGGCGCAAATCCCTATTTTTGTAGTACCAGGAAACAGAAACAACTGATTACGCATTCCAGGCTGTCTCTGTCCAGAAAGCATTGTTCCCCCAAAAGGCAGTCGGTGCTCCTTTTCAATTACACAAATTACATGCATTTTCCCATTTGTGAAACTCTGTTTCGGAGCCCAGTTTTGAATAAGTTAAGGGATTGATCAAATCCCTTGGGCGACAGCAGACCCACTCACCCCAGTCCTCTACCATCTCTTCAAACAAGCTCAGCCTCCAGGAGGTGGGGAACAGGCGGGAGGTCCCCAGAATCTGGTCCTGTGTTAGCAAATGGGGCTGTGTTCCCCGAGAGTGGGGGCAGGGAGAAATCTTCCAGGGCCACTCTCCATCAGGACCCACATCTTTTTTCCTACATCCCCCTGCTTGACTTCTCAGGCTGGGAGAAGTCTGTTCTCCTTGGCTCATCCTGTGATGCAGGTCCCCAGAACTCTCCAAACTGCTGGGCACCATCCAGTTCTTAGCCCCTCAGTGTCCCTCATCTGTGCACAGCCAGAGCCCTAGATCTGCCCAGGTGTCTGGTAGCAGATGCCTAGGGCAGTGGTGGACTAAGCACGAGAATCACCCATGAGAGCCTGTCGGCAACACATAGGGATTCTGCTGAGGTGGAGGCTGAGGATCTGCATTTTTCTCCCAAGTCCTCGGCCTCCTCATGGCCAAGTCCACACTGTGAGAAACTCTGCCATGGAGGGTTTCAGGCTCCCAGTCTATCCCCTGCACTTAGTTCAGTTTAGCACTCAGTGAGGACCTACTGGGGTACTAGGCCCTGTGCGAGGTGCTGGCAACTAAGAGGCGAAGAAAACAAGAGTCCCTGCCCCCAAGAAGCTTATAGTCTAGTAGGGAACACCCAGATACAGAATAAACTATTCTCCACAGAATGTAATTCATTTAATAACGGAACACCGTATGCAATATAGAAGTGATGTAGAACCACGCACGTTCCTCAATCTTCTTTTCACTATCACTCTCCTAAGAAACCTTTAAGCATTTTTTCCTAATCCCACCTCACTCATGAAATTGTAATGCCACAGATATACGATATATCCGTTTATGCACCATATGTGTACCTGTGCATTATACATAAAAAGAGTGAGACTTTTTGCCCTCTTCCCACAAGAATGAATTTTCACCCCCTTGAGGGAGATGACCCCCCACTGAGAAGGCATTGTTTAGGAGGGAACAATTAATTCACTTAGGGATGGGAGGCACAGAAGGAAAGAGATCAGGAAAGGCATCACAGAGGAAGCAGTACCTATCCAGGGTTTTGAAGGATGAGCAGGAGTTCAGCAAAACAGAGAAGGGACTCAGCATCTAGCCTCCCTTGCTGGGCAACCTGAGCTCTTGCTTTCCTCCCAGAATTCCTCCTTCCCGTGGAAGCCAGCCTCCAAGATGGTCCCTAGTGATCTTCGCCTCCTGCTATAGCTTGTATAATCCTCTCCCTCATAAATAAGAGCTAAATTTGTGATCAATAGAATATGGCAGAAATAATGATATGCAAACTCTGAAGCTAGATCCTAAAAACTTCTGCAGTCGCTACTTTGGTCTCCTAGATGACTCGTTTTGGGGGAAGCCAGCTGCCATGCCATGAGGACCCTCTAGCAGCATTATGGAGAGGCCCCCACGGGGAAGCCCCAGTTTGCCAGCCATGTGAGGGGACCATGCTGGGAGCAGACACTCCAGCCCCAAGCAAGCCTTCAGATGATGCTGGCCCCCAGCCTCCAAATCTGCCAGCTGGACCTCAAACACCTTGGAGCAGTTGCAAGCCATTCTGTGGGTCTGAACTCCTGACCCACAGAAGTAATGGAATAATAAATGATTATTGTTGTTTTAAGCCACTAGATTTTAAGGTGATTTGTCACACAGCAATAAATAATACACCCCACATCTCATAACCCAAGTTTCTGTCTTGTCAGCTCCTCCAGGCTGGAGGCCCTCTTTTACATGCTGAGGCTGGGGAGCTCTAGCTGCCAAGCCAGGAGTTTGCAACACTGTGCTTGCTCCTACAGCTCCTAGAGAATTCTGAGGGGCAGACAGTTCTAAGTGAGGCTCAGAGAAGGTCAGGAAGCTCCCTGGATTCCTCTGGGTGGGGATTTTACAGAGAGCTTGCTCTCTCACGTCTGGGCAAAATATCCATCTGCAGACCCTTCCCTCCTTCCCTCCCTCCGTTTGACCATTCAACATCTAATAAGGTCTGTGAAGTGTTAGGCACCAGGAAAAACAGGAGTAACTCAGGCCTCGTTTCTGTTCTCAAGGAATCCATAGCTCAACTAAATACATCCCCACATCTGCAAAGCCCTAAGAGGGGGAAAGGCAGACAGGCTTGGGGGGGTGGGTGGGCTGTGTACATGCTCTGCTAGAAGTAAACAGGGGGAAGTGAGAGAAAGAATTTCTAGAGGGCTACTTTAGATGGTGCAATCAGAAAAGGCTTCCTGGAAGAGGCAGCATTTAAGCTGGGTCTCTGAGAATGGGTAGGACTTGGCATACAGGTCATGGGGAGAAGGGGATGTTTCAAGTGGTGGGAACAGTGTTTCAGGAAAGACAAGGAATGCTAAGTAGTTGGGGTATTCAACTCAGGGAATAGCAGGAGACGGGGCAGGGGTGTCAACAACAATAAAACAAGAAACACTTAGTGCTTAGGACATGCCAAGGCACAGCTCTAATCCCTGTTTAATAATTTAGCCCACACAGCAGCCCTAGGAGGTCAGTCCTCTTATTACCTTGCTTTTACAGATGGGAGGCTGAGGCTCAGAGAGGCAGAGCCTGGCCCTGACCAGCAGGAGTCTGGCGTGCTCCTCAGTACTCAGGAGAGAAAGCTCAAGGGCAGAGAAGGTGCATGACTCCACCAAGGTCTCAAGGCTGTTTGTGGGCACCGCAGGGTTGGAAGCCAGGCTCCCCCGGCACATTGAGCCATGCTGGTTCCCAGCTACGTGGTTAGGTTTGCACCAAAACACGCTGAGCCGCTTTTCTGGCCTCATGCACTGTTGCATCCGCCCACCCTCAGCATGGCCTGCTCCGGCCACAGAGAATGACTCACTGCTCCCCAAGCCCACACCCCTCCCCACCTCCCGCTTTTGCATATGCCCAGCTCCCTCTGCCAGCAGCGCTCTCCTCCACGTCTCCGGCTGTCCAACGCCCCCTCCTCCTGCGCAGCCAGCTCCCCATCACCTCCCCTGAGAAGCCCTCCTGAACCCAGGGCTGGGTGGGTGGGTGGCTCTCCCCTGGGACCCCACTCTTCCCTTATCACAGCTCTGCTATGGCTGCCTCCCACCTCCCCTCTGGGGTATGAGCTTGGGGCTCTACCCCCAGCGCCCCATATACGCAGGGCTGGACTCAGAAAGTACGTCAGTCAATGTGAGCAGAATGAAACCAGATCCCCCTGTGGTCTGGCTCCTGCCCACCCCTTCACCCTCGTTCTCACCACCGTGACTCCCTACCCACCATGCTCCAGCCCCACTGCCCTCTTTTCCGTTCCCTGAACAAGCCAAGTTTGTTCCCATCACAGGCTGTCTGCATTTGCTATTCCATCCTGAAATGGACTACTCTTCATCCAACCAACGCCTTCTCACCCTTCAGGTCTGAGCTCAGTTGTCACCTCCTCTAAGAGGCCTTTCCTGACTGCCTCGAGGCGGCCATTATTTATCCCATCACGCTGTTTACCTCTACCCTAGCCATTTCCTTACCACAATCTTATCTCAAGGGCCAAACTGCCTGAGTTTAAGTCCTGGCTCTCACCTATGAGCTGAGGGTCCTTGGGCAAGTTACTTAGCCTCTGTGTGCCTTGGTCTCCTTATCTATAAAATGGGATGATGATAATACCAACAGCATAATACCAACAGTTGTAAGGAGTACATGAGTTAATGAAAATACATGCTCAGAACAGTGTCTGGTATGTTGTAAGCCCGACACACATACTATACAAGTATTGCTCTTAGTATGATTACTTAATTGTTTATTTGCTTATTGCCTGCCTCCCTCCTAGAATGTAAGCTCTGAACAGGTAGGGACCACGTCTGTCCTGTTCAGCACTATATCCCCAGTGTCTACCCAAATTCCAGGCACACCGTAAGTTGCATTATATTTGTTAGATGGATGAATGGATGATGGATGATGAATGGATGACGGATGGATGTATGGACGAGGGATGGATGGATGAAGCAAAGAAGTAAAACATGTTCCTGGGCCACAACTCATCGTGGGGTCTCATCTTTCTACACTTCTCTCTCACATTCTAAATAACAGCTAGCACTGGTGAGTTTCACCTATATCAGACATACATTCACTGGTGGAACATTCAACAGCGTATAACGTTTGCCAGTGTAAAGAGTGAATAACAGTCAAGAGCCCCAGAAAAGGCTTAACCAAGGAGAAAGGCAGTCTTAGTGGACAAAATAATTTCAGTGAGGGCAGGAGGTTTGGATCATCTAGTTAAAGAAACAGTGAGAGCAGGTCTCTGAGGCCTGAATGTCTAGGGTGTACTTGGGGAAAGGTGCGTTGTTTAGAGGGGCGGAGGCATGGAGTGAGTGGCAGGGATAGGAAATGAGACTGGACAGGAAGACTGGCTGGATGTTGACAGCCGTGAAAGTCGGGCTAGGGAGTCACGGAAATATTTCAAACACACAGTGATGGTGTCAGGGCTACCCTTTAGAGCCCCACTGTGTCAGCCAGGACAGGCCAGAGGATCAAGCCAGGAGGTAGGGGCAGTGGGAGGCTGTGTAATCATTCAGGAAAGAGTATGGGAGGTCTGAACTGAGCAACTTAGGAACCATGTTGTGCAAGGAACCATTTCTGAGAAAGACTGGTGGCCAAAGACAGTTCCCCAACCAAAGGTGGCCCGGACCTTACCTGTACCAGATTCCAGCCTTGGAGGGACTCTGCGATGATGGACGTAACAGATGGACAGACTCCTCCAAACACCATCAAGTGGTTCGGCCCATATTTTATTGCGTCGTAGAAGGCTTTCAACCCTTTTGCATTATCACACTGGGGAGCAACACAAAGAAAGAGAAGCCCAAATTAGAAACAGCTTTCCCCAGGGACAAAAGCCCGACAGTGGATTCACACAAACGAAACTTCCTCATGGGAAACCTGGGTTTCACTTCTCTCATCGTGAGGCCCCTCTTTAAACCAGTCCTGAGCGCATGCTGTGAGCTCAGTGAGGTGTGGTCTTGGTACCCCTCTTCCCAGCTCTCCTCTCTCTGAGTGCCCTCCAAATCTAGGACGTTAGGCTCCCCAGCCATCTCCCTTCAGAGCACACTAAGGAACGGGCCCCCAAATTCCTCACCCTGGGCCTCTCCCATCATGGTCATCTATATTTTAAAAGAAGATAAATCCACACCCATTAGGATGGCTATTATCAAAAAAGCAGAAAACAACAAGTACTGGCAAGGATGTGGAGAAAGTGGAATCTCTGTGCATTGCTGCTAGGGATATAAAGTGGTGCAGCTGCAATAGAAAACAGTACTACAGTTCCTCAAAACAGAATTAAACAGAATTATTATATGATCCAGAATTCCGCTTCTGGGTATATACCCCCAAGAACAGAAAGCAGGGACTCAAAGAGATATCTGTACACCCATGTTCATTAGCAGCATTATTCACAGTAGCCAAAAAGTGTAAACAACCCAAATATCCACCAAGAGATGAATGGTTGAACAAACTGTGGTTTATACATACAATGGAGTATTTTTCTGCCTTAAAAAGGAAGGGAATTCTGACACGTGCTATAACACGGATGAAACCTGAAGACATTATGCTAAGTGAAATAAGCCAGACACAAAAGGACAGATGTATGATTCCACTTAGGTGAGGTACCTAGAATAGTCAAATTCATAAAGACAGAAAGTAGGATAGTGGTTACCAGGGGCTGGAGGAGGGGGGGATGGGGAGCTAGTGTTCCATGGGTACACTCTCAGTGATGGTAACATTCCGGAAATGGATGGAGGTGATGGTTGCACAACAGGGTGAATGTACTTAATGTCACTGAACTGTACACCTAAAAATAAAGTGGCACATTTTATGTTATGTACATTTTATCACAATAAAAAAGGAGGAGGAGGAGAAGGAGAATGAGGTGAATGTAAAGGGAAGAATCTGTTCAGCAGACACTTGCCAAGCACCACTCTGTGTTCAGCCCAGGGCTGGACGCTGAGGAGACAGAGAAATTGGACACAGCCCTGCCAAGGAGCTCGCATATGAGAGAGGAGAACAGACCCTGGTGACCCGCTATGGAAATGCACAAGGACAGATGTCTGCAGATGTCGGGAGTCAGTTATGGCTCACCTCCCTCTTCTCCACTGCCATCACTCTCATCAAGCCGTGTGGCCGGCTCTCCCCTGGACAGAGCCACTGGCTGCGAACTGGGCGTCTTGTTACTCCTGAGACCCAGTCAAGCCCATTCATCACCTAGCAGTCTGAGGCCCCTTTGTAAAACATAAATTAGTCCCCTTTTTACTCTGCTTCTTTCTGTGCACTTAAAACCCAAACTCCTATCAGAATATAATTCTCAAAAGGTTAAAAACATAATTCTCATGAAAATCAATAGTGGGTACATGTCAACCTTTTATTTAACTAATAAAGGGCATCTGCAGGATGACAAAGTCAATGCAAAAGAAAATTTGGGAAACAGGGATTTTTATAGTGAATGCAAAATAAGAAATAAGATTGCTAAGTTAGATACAAAACTGGTTAGTGTCCTATAGGGCAATAAAACTATCACCTTTGGGGACAGAAAAAGAAATCATTGAAAACCAGCACATCTTATCAATTTTAGAGAATTGTAAGATGCCTTAAATTCCCCTAGTCAGATGACCCTAAGGAAGGGCTGTTAGAAAACGCTCTAAGTGTTAGGCTAACTGGTTATATAATAACTATTTTATATTATTTACAAGTTTGGTATGATATTCTTCACCATCCTTATCATAATGGATGCAGGAAGCCACAAGATCCAGCCCTGCCTCCCACTCTGACCTGATTTCCCTCCACTCTCTTCCTTGCTCACCAAGTACAGCCTTACCAGCCCCCTTTTTGATCCTTGAAAGGAAAAGCAATTTCCTTCCTGCCTCTGGGCCTTTGCACTTGCTGTTTTCTTTGCTGGGAATAATATTCACTCGGTTCTCAGCATGGCTCACTCCTCATCATTCAAGTCTCAGCTTAGCCGTTACTTCCTTAGGGAATTCATCACTGTTGCCCTACCCAAAATGGTCCTTACCCTCCGTCACTCTCTAAGATGCCACCCTAGTTAATGCCCTAATATAGCTCCTAAAATTATCTGAAATCATCTTGCCTATTTTTGTTTGTCTGCATATTGACTGTCCTTTAATTAAAATGTAAGCCCTCTGAGGACAAGACTTTTTGGTCATTGTTTCTACTGCTGTCTCCCCAGAGCTTATACAGGCGCCTTAGTAAGGATCTGCTGGATGCCTGAGGGGGCCCTCTGACCTCCCTGCATCTGTTTCTCCCCTCTCTTTCTACTTCCATGTGTCTCTCCTTATTTTAGTCTTACTTTGTCTCCCCGTCCCTTCCCCTCAAGTGACCATAATGTGGGACCAGAGTGGGTTAACATTTGTTGCTCTCTCCTTGTCTATTTGAGAGACTCTGGACTGAGATCCACGGTGGGCGTCAAGAGGGATAGAAACATGAGTCTGATTCAGTAACTGGCCTCAGAGAGCTCACTGCCCAGTGAGATAGGGGCACGGGTGGCCCCAGCATGTGATGGACAGGGCTGAGTGCTGGGGCAGAGGCGCCACGGGGAAGCACCAGGGAGGGCTCCGGGGGCAGGGGTGCATAAGACTGAGGATGAGGGCAAAGTGGCCTGGGCTAAGGCTAAGGAGCGCTCTGAACGCCAGCCTAGAGAGTTTGGATAGTACCCTGGAGAGATTCAGGAAATGATTCAATTTTAAAATTATAATTTAATTTAAAAATTGGCCAAGTTAATTTTCTTGCCAAGAAAGAAAGAAGGAGAGAAAGATGGAAAGGAAGGAAGAAAGAAGGAAGGAGGGAGGTCAGGGGAAAGAAAGATGAAATTCTTATTGCTTCTTGGGGCCCTCTATTATTTTTTTTTTTTTTTTTTGCGTTACGCGGGCCTCTCACTGTTGTGGCCCCTCCCATTTGCGGAGCACAGGCTCCGGACGCGCAGGCCCAGCGGCCATGGCTCACGGGCCCAGCCGCCCCGCGGCACGCGGGACCCTCCCGAAACGGGGCACGAACCCGCGCCCCCTGTATCGGCAGGCGGACCCCCAAGCACTGCGCCACCAGGGAAGCCCGGGGCCCTCTATTATTAATTGTTCCTGTTTCTTGATTGAAAGCAACACTTCCCACCCTTGGTGGAGCACAAGTGGATATAACACAGTAGTTCATGTTTTAATTGTTTCTAACATGATTTACTGAATCATTTTCCATTTTAATACATTCCTGTAATGATTTTAGCTTGCTTTGTAATCTGTACTAATGACAATGATGATACAGTACCACAAGATTTATAATCAAAGCTGCATTAAAATAATATTAGCAACAATGAACTTATTAATACCTGTTTGCTCAGCGAACATTTCTCCAGTACCTAGTCCCTGTAAGACTCTTCATTAATAATGATGCCCTGGCTTCTCACAAATATATACCTTCTGAATAAGTCAACTTAAAAATCTGAGCATATTTGACCACTGGTATTTGAGCTGCAAAAGTTTATCTGACTCAGTTTTCAACAAACCGTGTGGAAGGCAGAATTCTGGCTCCCATGACCCCCTTGGTCTTACTCTCATGCATATGTTATGTTACATGGCAAATGGGACTTTGCAGATGTAGTTAAGGTTAATGATCAGCTGACCTTAAAGTGTCATCCAGGTGGCCCAATGTATTCACACAAGCCCTGAAAAGCAGGGAAGTTTTTTTGGCTGACAGCAGCGGGGAAATCAGAGATTCAAAGCATGAGATGTATTTGATGTGCCATTGTTGGTTTGAAGTTGAAGGGGGACCTCAGTCCTACAATCGCAAAAAGCTGAATTCTGCCACAACAACCTGAATAGTTGGGCCTCCAGGTAAGAACCCAACCCAGCTGACTCCTTGATTTTGGCCTTTGAAAGCCCTGAGCAGAGGGCTCGGCAGAGTCATGCAGGTCTGGACTTCTGGCCCATGAATGGTGAGACAATGCACGGTTGTGGTTTAAGCCACTAAATTTGTGGTCATTTGTTACAGCATCAATAGAAAAGTAATGTGGTGAAGTAAAATGAGAAAAATTAGAATAATACAGTGAGATTTTCCTTAACGTTAAACATATTCCATTTAGAGAACTATCCTTAATTTAAAGATAAGATCCTTCATGGTTTGTACGGTGTTGAAATGTTTTTCTGTTATAAAATTGCAGATAGTAGCAGGATTTTGTTTTTAATAGCCTAATGCACCAAAATAAAATGTTTTCTACCCTATGTACATTTCTGTTCCATGTCTCCTGGAGCCCCGTCTCTTTAGCCTTTACTGGTGTGTAAGAGCCAAATGTGTGAGCACTGCTACCCCAGCCAGCCTGGCACCCTCATTTTCAGATGCAGACAATGATGACTAGAGACGTGAAGGGACTTATCCACTGTCCTTTCAGGATTAGGGGAGGGATTTCGGGATCCCCAGTTCAGAGCTTTCTCAACAGTCTGGAGAACTCAGCTCAACGGGCAAAGGGAAGGGAAAAGTCAGCAGCATTCTAGAAAGGACCATTCTCCCCCAGGGTAGTGCTGCAAGCCCAGGCCTCTTCCTGATCAGCACTCTTGACCTGAGGCAGGAGAAACAACCTACTGGGCACCAAGTAAGAAAGAAAAAGAGAAAAGGGGAGAAAGACGGGAAGCAAGTCAGAAGGACAGAAGAAGGGTGCTTCCCCAGCTCCCCTAGAGAGCACGTTTGCAGTGAATAACGAAGTAAAAATCACATGGATGTACCTGTCCCATTTGAGATGCTACTGTCCCTCATCCTCATTTCTAATACTGTCTCTTCTTAGCTGACATGGTTAGTGTCCCCAATAGATAGGCTCTCCAGTTGACCTAAGCTTAATTTTTGTGGCTGGACCAGCATGGAGGTTTTTACACTCAGTCCAGCAGGGCCCTATGACCCAGCAAAGATGTTTGGGGTCCAGTGAGAGGAGCTCTGGGTTCCTCACCTTCATTTCCACTTGCAGTTCTCCTTTACCTGTTCTATATACAGCTTCAAGGGGCCACACAACACTTAATTTGAAAAGAGGATTTCATGGATAGTCACAAAAAAAGGTTTGAAAACCACAAAGGAGATGACCCCAGAGGTCCCTGCCTGTGTATGACTTTTGTCTTTGGCCTAGGGAAGTGAAGGTGGGTGTCCCGCAGGCGAGGCTAGATGAGCCAGTCACATGAGCGCACACTACAAGCTACTCGCTGAAAGTTCATCCACTGCACATCAGTTTGCCTGATGATCAATTCAACAAACCATTGGGGAATTTCTCTAAGTTTGAGTTTCCCAAGGGGTTCCTTGCAGACTCTTCACATGGCTATTTCACAAGGATTTGTTCTTGCTGCTCAAGTGAAAGTCAATTTCAACTGTATTTCACATTTCAGTCCTTCCTAAATGCTGCGTTCGGAGATGTTCCCCTAATGCTTGTTTACTACTTTCCTCTTCTTGTGGGCTCTGGACCTGCCCCTCATGAGCTAGGGAAATGTTGAAGCTTTTCTATTCCCCATTTAAGGTGTCTGTCAGATGGCTTTTAGTGAGCTGGTCACTGGGCAAAACCATCATTCTGAGAAATTATTTATGACATGTCTTTGAGCGATTTGGCTTTTTGATGATTTGCTCTCAGAGCCCGGATAAGGGGGTTCTTCTGTCCTGGAAGAAAGCTACAGGCTTTATCATGTTCCCCTACTTTCCCCACCTCCCCCACTAGGAACTCCCCCCACTCCCTTCTGGAGGGTACAGCCACACCTGAACAGCAGACAGGGAGCTAATTCCATCGTGGTTCACATTCTCCTGCAATAGTTCACGACTAAACGACCAGCTACAGCCTCTGATCTGCAGCCCTGCCACCTGGACATGGGCTGGCACACAGTAGGGTCTCACTAACTCTTGCCCTCCCCCTCCCTCTTCTCTCCAGGATTTTTCCCCCTTGCCTTTCATTGACCTCACATCTCCAGTAGCTCATGGTCACTTCTTCCAAACTCCCTTCCCCTGTTTCACTTCCAAAGGCTTCTTCTCCTTCCCTGCCAAGATGGACTTGTCACAAAGAAATCATAATGGACACATAACAGGCTCTTAAAATTCAGCACCTATAAATGGGAACAGAGCCAAAAGCCATGAAAATCAATTTTCTTTTAATGAAAAAGTAGAACTCTAGAATAAAATTCATTTTCAGGGCGTCCCTGGTGGCGCAGTGGTTGAGAGTCCGCCTGCCGATGCAGGGGACCGGGTTCGTGCCCTGGTCCGGGAAGATCCCACATGCCGCGGAGCCATGTGGGATCACATGGCCGCTGAGCCTGCGCGTCCGGAGCCTGTGCTCCACAATGGGAGAGGCCACAACCACTTCTTCCAAACTCCCTTCCCCTGTTTCACTTCCAAAGGCTTCTTCTCCTTCCCTGCCAAGATGGACTTGTCACAAAGAAATCATAATGGACACATAACAGGCTCTTAAAATTCAGCACCTATAAATGGGAACAGAGCCAAAAGCCATGAAAATCAATTTTCTTTTAATGAAAAAGTAGAACTCTAGAATAAAATTCATTTTCAGGGCGTCCCTGGTGGCGCAGTGGTTGAGAGTCCGCCTGCCGATGCAGGGGACCGGGTTCGTGCCCTGGTCCGGGAAGATCCCACATGCCGCGGAGCCATGTGGGATCACATGGCCGCTGAGCCTGCGCGTCCGGAGCCTGTGCTCCGCAACGGGAGAGGCCACGACAGTGAGAGGCCCGTGTACAGTAAAAAAAAAAAAAAAAAAAATCATTTTCATTTAAATCTCATTTTTAAAGAATTAAAGTACTTCTTTGACTGAAAAATTTCAAAGAAAATGTTGCTGAGCGTTAAAATGTAAAAATGCCAAGAAAATGTCAGAGTTAATAACAACCGATTTGAAACTGGGAATTACTCTGCACAGAATTTCAGAATTGAAGGAGAATGTAAAAGCTAACATGTCCAACTCATGCCCCGGATACAAAGTCCTCCTCTGTGCATCCTGTTCCAGGTGTGGTCAGCATCTGCTTACATCCCTCCAGTGGCAGGGGTCTCACTCCCTCACCAGGGAGCTACTTTGCCATTGGTGCTTCTTAGAAAGTTCTTATGTTGGTCATGAAATCACCCTGCTTTTGCATCCCCTGTTCCAACTTCTCATTCTAGAGCAAAGGTCAGCAAACTTTTCCCGTAAAGGGCCAGGCAATAAATATTTTAAGCTCCGTGGGCCACATTGTCTCTGTTGCAACTTCTCAACCCTTTGGAGCACAAAAGCAGCTACAGACAATACATAAATGAAGGAACATGGCTGCAATCCCATAAAATTTTATTTACAAAACAGGCAGTAGTTGGATTTGGACCACTGGCTGTAGTTTGCCCACCCCTGCTCTAGAACCTCACAGAACACGTACAGTCCTCCATCCCCACGAGAGCCCTTCAGATACCTAAACGCAGCCAGCCTGCCTCCACAAGATGCTTTCAGGCCAAACGACCCTTAGCTCTTCTAATCATCCCTGTATGATATAGTTTCACACCCTTCTTGTACATGGGCATCCTTGGGAGTGGTTTCAGAGGACAGATATCTCCTGGATGCACCCCAAATATCTCCATCTGCCCTGCACAGAAAAGTAACACAAGCTAACGTGTGTTGTACACTCACTATGTGTCAAGCGTGGTAATAAGAACTTCATATAAATTATTCTATTCATTCCTCACAGTGTTATGTAAGGTAGGTACTGTTATTATTTCCATCTCACAGAAAGGGAAACTGAGGTTCAGAGAAGTTAAAAAACTTGCCCCAAGTCATGTAAATGGTAAGGATTCCATCTCAGGCAGTGTCACTTCAGAGCACTGTTTTATTTTAAATAAGAATTTGTTATTATGAAATATTTCAGTTATAGAGTATATATATACATATACATATAACTTATACAAAGTATGAAAAATAGTAATGTGAACATACAGTATACCCAACACCCAGTTTATGCTGAAGCCCCTGTGTGCCCACCCTGTCCATATCCCTCCTTCACCAGGAAGAACACCTAGTCTGAATTTTGTGTTTATCCTTCCTTGCTTTTCTTTATTGTTTATCATATGTATGTTTCCTAAACACTGTATCATTTAATTTTACTTGTTTTGAATGTATATATAAGTGGAATCATGCCTGAAACTTGCTTTTATTGGCTTCACATTATGTTTGTGAGATTTTTGTTGCTGAACAAAGCTATATAGCTCATTCATTTTGATAGCTGTGTAGTATTCCATTGTGTGAACAGGCCATGGTTTATTTGTTAATTCCCCCTAATGGACACTTGGGTTGTTTCCAGTGTTTCGTTTAGTTGATGCTGTAAGTAAGACAGCTGAATGTTTCTATACATGTCTCCTGGCACACATATGTAGAGCTTCTCTAGGGTATAAACCTAGAAATGGAATCACTGAATCACAGGATTTCCCACATTTTGTCAATTATCCATTTACCCTCCCACCAGCAGTGTTTGAGGTATCTAATTACACCACATCCTCATCAACTTTATTTTTTGCCAGTCTTGTGGGTGTTGGATATGTCGTTTTAGTTTGTATGTTCCTGATTATTAAAGAGGATAAGCCACTTTTTCACATGTTTGTATGTGTTTCTACTTCCTCTTTTGGACTCGTGACTTTGCCTACTTTTCTGTTGGATCCTTTGTCTTTTTCTTATTGATTTGTTCAGATCATCCCTAGCCACAATGCTAAAATGAATGAAATGATCACCTCTCGCATTCTGAGCATAGACTTCCATTAATGCAGCCTCAGACAACAGTCCTTCTATTTGGTCCCTACTTCATGCAGAGTTTGCTGTCAGCAAAAATTAGTAAATCAGCAAGTGTAATCTTGGTAACAAAACACCTATGAACCTTTCTTGGAAAGAAAAAAGAAAGAAAGGAAGGAAGGAAGGGAGGGAGGGAGGGAGAGAGACTACTTGATGATAAAATCCAGCCAACCACAGATGAATCAAAGTATAGATCTCAGGAAAGGAGGGTTTGTGATAAAAAGGAATGATTGCAAGAGCTGGACCCATTTAACATGAAACAATCAGCAATGTAAAGATAATAATGTAACATAAAATTCAGAAGGCGGAGGAGGAAGAAGGAGTTGTGAGACTGCTAATTTCCTCTCCTTCCATACAAGGACTTGAATGGATACCATCTAAAGTGGAAAACTGGAGTTTAAAAGCTGGGACTCTAACCTCACTGCTCTTCATAATCTTTTATTATATTACTCTTAGATATTTTAAAACCAAATATTTTCTGTAGCGAAGGCAAAACTGTTTAATGTTAAGCAATTCCTTCTTCTTTACTCTTCCTTATTTTCTTGTTACACTCAGATAAATAAAATTTAACATTAATTTTAAATAGCATGTAATAATGACCTTTTTATAAAATTATTTCTGTCCACCTCTCTACTTATAACATCTGCACGGAGAGATGTCTGAAATGGGAGTCATCTCATGTTAAAGATGGAGAGATTTTGAGTGATTTTTTTAAAACTCTCTTCTCTGTACTTATTTGTTTTACTTGAATTTCCTAAAGCACATATTACTTTTATAAAGACAGAAACTCATTTTTAAACTGGTAGGCTTTTCACACTCAAGATGCTTTCTCACTCATTTAAGTTCATCTCTTTCTGTTCTGTGACTGACTTTCTGAGCCAAAAGCACAGGACTTAACATTTATTATTGCTAAATCATGTTAAAAATTAGCCCAGCACCATGGCCAACTGAATTCAACAAACTATATTGTTTTTTCATTGAAATTGATTCATTCAAACATTTTCTGAGCATCCACTAAGTGCTGAGAGAAACAAGTTAAGTCCCTGTTACATATAATTCCTTCAACAGAGTAGTCATTGAAGAAATGTTTACTGACATATTTAATTTGGAACTAAGAATGGTAATAATAGCCCAGCAATCCCTATATAACATTTATTTATGCCAGGCACTACTATAATTTTTTAGTATTTATTAACTCAATCCTCACAACAACACTATGAAGCATGTCCTATTATTATCCATATTTTAATAGATGAAAAAGCTGAGGGTCAGAGAGGTGAGTAATTTGTCCAAAGCTTTACACAGTGAGTAACAGGAAGACTTGGGATTCTGTTCTCCCTGGGCACACAGTGACACTCTAACTCCCCAGCCTTCCTTGCAACTAGGTGTGACCACTGAGTTTTGGGCAATGCAGTGTGAGCAAAGGTGATGGGCACTATGCCCAGGACTGGCCTATAAAGCCTCCCCATGGGTTCTCCATGCTCTCTTCCCATCCACAGTGTCAGTGGGGAAGACTCCAAGGACCTAGAACCTCCCCCAACCCCAAATCCTTATGCCCGTCATGGAGGGGCACCGCGACTGCCAGAGAAACTGTCACAAGGAGGAGAGCCTCCCAAGGTGACAGACTCCGGGAGCAATGCCTTCAATATAATGTCTCGCTCTTTGCAGGCAATCTCAACCCTTGACTGAGCACAGCAGCCAAACAGATGCTTACCATTTCTGGTCAGCACAAGACTCAGCTATGGACAATCTTAAGCCCCTTTGGTCTGACTGAGACTTCATCAGAGCTGCACCACTGCCCGAGTCTCTTCCTACTCACCTCTCCTTCCTTCCCTGTCTCCTTTCACAGGTGGCAGACCTGCCCATACTCTGAAGACTTGCCCTGCCTTTCCCTGCTATCTCCCCTCTTTCTTTCGTGAGCATTGCTCCCAATGCACATCTAGCTCTGGGCATCTGCTTCCCAGAGGACCCAACCAACACACCCTCTGACCTGCATTTGACTATGACATGGGCAAAAAATCATCTTAATACTTTGAACCACTGGAATATAAGGGTGTTTGTTACCATAATTAGACCACATTGACCAGTAACATTCTTAACCACCTGTTATAAGAAGCCTGAAATACAAGAAAATCAACACACCTAGGAAACTATTACAGAAAGGTGAAAAGAGTTTGAAGAGGGACAAAAAACGATTAGGGGAAAAGGTAGAAAGAAATTATGCTGTACATTTAAAATGTGTTCCCCTATCATTCAGGACACTGACATCAAACCAAAATTCAAGGGACATGACCAGATATAACTCAGATTTGCTGCACTGAGTGGTCTTCATCCCCTCTGTTCCCCTGTGCCCACAAAGGGCCTGGCTCCAAACAGGTGTTCAGTACATACTGGCTGGACAAAATTACTGCTGTATACAATCCCTGCTGGTGGATACAGCCTGAAATAAAAGTAACCATAGCTGTAGCTCTGTCCCAAAGAGCTTATTAACTCCAGCCATCTTGAGTTTTTCACACTCCTTCCCCAGGCTGATGGACAGACCATCTGCTTCTGTAAGTCTCCAGAGAGCCAGACTGTCCATCTTGGATGCTGAGAAAAACTGGCATTTCTGTATTCTCCCTGAAGCTGTCACTCTGAATTCTTGGCCGGCTGCAGACTATGTTATTTGAGGATGATGGAGCCGTAGCACACATCTCTCCTCTGCACCGGGAAAGCCAATTACCCAATTTACAAAATGTTTTTCAAAGACTGGTAGATACAAACTCTGTTTCCTAATTACCTGTCAATAAGTTCCTCCTCATATGCAGGTGTGACATTTTTAAAAGTCAGGGTCACGAACACAAAACATATGCGGGCTGCTTGTCAGGAGGGTTGGGGTGCTCCCTTCTGCAGGTTTGCACAAATATCACAAGTTGTCAGCCCTTCCCCTGGGGATGAGGGCCAGGTCGCCTGCTGAGGAGGGACCTCACTCCAGCTATGTTCCACCAAGCCATCTCCATTCCTTTCCACCCCACAT
>NW_006788521.1:2135204-2145801 GCF_000442215.2 Lipotes vexillifer | reverse complement strand
CTCTTCCGAGGGGTGCAACGGTCCAACATTTGTTGAGGGCCTGGGCTAGATACAGGGTAAGACACGGACCCTGCCCTCAGGGGACTTATAATCTAGAGGAGGTACAGAAATAATTTCGTAAAATGTAGTATGAAGTTAATGGAGGTTTAGAACACTCGTTCGTTCCATTAATACTCATGGGATCCTGTGAGCCAAATCCTGTGGGAGGTGCTGGGGACACAGGAAAGGTTACATACAGTCTTGGCCATGAGGGAGCTCTCACTTCGGTGGGGAGAGAAGATTGAAACAAAAAGCCGTAACACAAGGCAAGATAAAAGTGGGAACGCTGGTGGAGACACAAGTCATGCAAAAAGAAAGGAATGGTCGAATCTCACTGAGATATTCTGCCAAGACTTCTTGGAGGAGGTGGCATTCGAGCTGAGCTTTGGAAGATGAAGAGGAGAGTGAGGTGGCAGGAGGGCACCCCAGATGGAGATGCCAGCATAAGCAAAGTCTCGGAGGGGGAAAGTGCATACAGGAGAAGTGGAGTATCTGCTCCTGGGGCAGAAGCACAGGGTGCAGAAGGGAGGTGGCAGAAGACGGATGGGTGGGGTCAGACTGGCTGGTCCCTGGGGAACCGTGAACATCGGGCAGGGTGCGGTTTCTTTTCTCTAGGCAGCAGGAGTCACTGCAGAACTTTAATCAGGGGAGTGCCAGGATGGAGGCTGTGCTGTACGCAGATGCCTCTGGCAGCTGGTGTAGAGGAGGAAGCCCTGACGGGGAAGAAGGCGACCAGCTGGGAAGTGGGAGCAATGGTTCAGGTGCAAGGCTTGATGGGCAACCTGGCCCAGCACTCCAGTAGGGATGTATGTGCACAGTGGAGCTCACCTCTCAGAGGTCCATTAGCTAAGGGACTCGGAGGCTTGGGATTGACCAGCACGTGATGTCAATGGGACTCAGTCAGATGGGTCACCTCAATAGCCTCCTTAATGGGAGGCTCAGTGATGGGGAAGACCAGTGAGGAAAGATATCAAAGAGAGAATAAAGCCAGCTATGTCAGGCACAGCATACGGGGCTGGATGAGGGCCCCAGGCCCCTGTGACCTCGTCTTCACTTGGGCTTCACTTATAAAACAAGAAGGTTGAGTTAGTGGGTTCATCAGTCATGAGAGGCTAGGCTCTGCTGTAGCAACAAATACCCCCAAATCTCAATGGAGCATCCCAGAAAAAGTTGATTTCTCTCTCAGCAAGGGGGGGTCCTGACACATCCTAGTCACTCAGGGGCCCAAGCTGATGGAAAAACCGCCATCTTGAATGCTGCCGCTTTGCCAAGAGAGAAGGAAAAAGAAACTCTGGAGAGGGTCAACCAGCCAATTAAATGGAACTCACTGGCCAGAATTGGCACCATCCAAGTACCAGGGACACAAGGCACAACTTGGCCAGCGGAAGAGGGGAACTAGGTGTCAGGGAACTACAAATGTCTGTCACAGTTGATCTCTCAGACCCCTTCCTGCTCTGATTGTCTGCATTTTGGTTTGTGCGCCAGATTTTGGTTCAATGTATCAAGCTAACATTTCTTTAATACTGACCTATGTGTTTGTTGGGCACTATGCTAGATTCTTTACATGCATTATCTCATTTGCTATTCATAATGTATCTCATTTAATATTCACAATGCCTCTATGAGATGGATACCATTACAGACATACCTTGTTTTATTGAGCTTTGATTTATTACACTTCGCAGATGTTACGTTTTTACAAATTGAAGGTTGGTGGCAGCCCTGTGTTGAGAAGGTCTATCAGCGCCATTTTTCCAACAGCATTTGCTCACTTCATGTATCTGTGTCATATTTTGATAATTCTTACGATATTTCAAACCCTCTACCAGCAAAAAGATTTGACTCACTGAAAGTTCAGACGATGGTTAGCATTTTTTAGCAATAAAGTATATTTAAATTAAGGTACGCACATTGTTTTTTTAGACATAGTGCTATTGCACACTTAATGGACTCCAGTATAGTGTAAACATGACTTTTATACACACTTGGGAAACAAAATAATTCATGTCACTTGCCTTATTGTGACATTCACTTTACTGTGGTGGCCTTGAACCAAACCTGCAATATCTCCAAGGTTTGCCTGCATTATCCCTCAATTAACAGTGGAGAAAATAGAGGTTCAGGGATTTTAACTGACAAGCTCAAGGTCACACTACTAGTAAATCATGAAACCAGGACTCAAATCCAGAGCATCACACTCCAAACCCTAACTCTTGTCTCTTACAATCAGAGCTGTCCAGAGATGGAGTAAAATGTTTTGTAAAGCAGTGGGCTGCCTGTCACTGCAGGCATTCTGGCAGAAGCGTGCAGGAGACTGCTGTCGAAAGGATTATTTCACCAAGTAAAGGAATGGACTCTAATCCTGAATTTCCATGAGGAGAGGCAAGGAAACAGGAAAAGTAGGGGTAAGTCTTGGGAACAGCAAATGGCATTCTGAATTGGAGCACTCCATAGATGAATTAAGAAATGAGAGGTGGGATTGGAAAGGGAGATTGGGGTAGCCTTGGTGGGCCTTGAGCACCAGTATAAGGGGTCATACCCTATTCCGGGGGCTCTGGGGAGTTTTTGTTTGGTTTGATTATTATTTTTAATCATTTTAACCATTTTCAAGTGTACAATTCAGTGGCATAAGGTGCAATCACTATGCTGTATAACCATAACCATTATCTATTTCCTGAACTTTTTCATCATCCCAAACAGAAAAACTGTACTTATTAAACCCTGGGAAGTTCTTAAAAGGGCTTAATGACATCTTCAGAGCTGAGATGGTGATGAAACCCTCAGGCTGAGATGGGCAACCCTGGCTGCCACTTGAAGGACGTCTTTAGAGGGAAGAGAGGCTGGACAAGGGGATGGGTAATGAGACCAGCGCAGGGATCCAGGCGGGGCTCCTGTCTTGGCAGGAGCCAAAGACAGGGCAGCAAGACTGGCAGAGGGAGGTGGTCAGATTTGGAACTAGAGGAAGGGAAACCACAGAGGGAGAGGGGAGTCCTAGCTTCCTCCAGGGGCCTGTGAGTCCTGGGCCACCAAAAACTGAGATGGAGGAGCCAGGAGGGGACCTGAGGCCTTGAAGCCGCCAGAGTCGCTGGACTGGACACAGGTGAGGCACTGGCCGGCTGCCTGCTCCACCAACTTTCCCTGGGGAGGCACATCCCCAAACTTAACGGTCCTTCCTGGGACACGGGTCAGAGCTGTCCTCCTGGCTCCTCAGAGGTCTGCAGCCCAACACAGATCCTGCCTGCGCTCAAACACTCACTGGGTGCCTGCTTGGGGATGAAGGGTGATTGCAGGTGGGATGGGATCATCGTCCCCATCACCAGCAGTCACACTCATTACTCAAGGCGGCCCTCCTGCGTCAGCTGCAGCTCAGCTGGAGTTAATTACGTGCCTCTCTTGTCCTCCAGCTGGGGACACGGTGGTCACTCCCCCGTCTGATGGATGCGGGCTGGGTCTCTGTCACACATCACCACAACCAGGGGATTCTTCTCAAGGGAACTTCCAATTCCTTAGTCCTGTCACAAATCCTTCTACCCTTCCACCGCATGGGCTGCTGTGGGCACCTGTCTTCAGAGGCCTTTTTGAGAGGTGATTTTTCCAACACCCCAACACTCAGGCCTGCTTCCCCAGCTCCCATCGCCACTGCCACCTGATCCCAGACCCAGGCTGACCTCACCTGGAAGTTAACTTCTGGGGGCCTCATTGCACAGGCAACCTTGGTCCTAGCTGTGTGCCCATCCCAACACCCTGTTCTCACACCCAGCTCCTCTGAGTCTGAAGCCCTAACGAAATTTCCCAGGTCTCTATCCCCAGAACCCAATGCTTGATTGTACCCACCCCATGGCTGAGCTCCTGCTAAGTGGTCCCTAAGCCCATTTAGGGACCCTCCTGGGCCCTTTCCCAGGTAGAGGGCAAAGAAAAATTACCTTCATAAATTCTGCAAACAGAATAGGAGGATTTTTCAGGGTTAATTCATTTTCATGCAGAAAAAATTATGATTATTTTTCCCAGAGTAGCAACCTTGCTGTGAAATTGGTACTTTGTTTTCTTTTTAGGTTTAACTGATCCTTCCTGAGCCTTGAAAAATTATTTGAATGTAGTTTTTCTCAAAAATTTTAAAAAACAAGCAGGAAGAGAAATAAGGCAGACCAAAAAGGACAAATATTACATGATTACTTAGATGAGGTACCTAGAGTAGTCAAATTCATAGCAAGAGAAAGTAGAATCATGGTTTTCTGGGGCTACAGGAGGGAGGAACAGGGAGTTATTGTTAAATGAATATGGAATTTCAGTTTGGGAAGATGGAAAAGTTCTGGAGGCAGATGGTGGTGATGGTAGTACAACAATGTGAATGTACTTAATGGCACTGAACTGGACACCTGAAAAACACCTAAAATGGTAAATTTGATGTTATGTATATTTTTACCACAATTTGTTGGTTAAAAAAAAAACAAGCAGGAAGGTAAATAATACCTTCCCCAGGACAGGTCTCATGGCTTCCCTGGGCCTCAGTTTCCTAATCTGTAAAATGGAAGAGAAATCCACACCTCCCTACTCTCTGAACCTCAGTAAAGAGAAAGAAGCCATGCCTTTTTAAAATGACACTTTACAAAGAAACTAAAGAGAAGTCAAAATGAAACTAAATAATGAATGCAAAGAAGTACAAAATGGCCTCGTGTCTGAAGGGCAGACTCGTCTGCTCTCAGGAGCCTGCAGGCCTCCATGCCCAGCTTCCCTCTGCCTTCTATTTGTGAGGGAAGTGGAACGGAGGGAAGGAAGTTGCCCAGGGCCCACAGCAAGCTTCTGAGCGAGCTGGGGCAGACCCTCCTGCCCAGACCCCATGCTCCCCTCACCCAGCAACAGGCCCCAACTCCTCAGACTGCATGTGGCTTCTGCCACAATAGCCACGTCCACACTTTCTGTGCCTGGCCAAGCCCAGAGCATCCTGCTTCCTCCTGGAAGCCTTCACTGGGTGAGATGCCCTTTCTGTAGGCTAACCCTCTGGGTTGGAATGGCCCAGGGCAGCTCCTGAAGAGTGGGTTTCTAAGGGTGGGGCTATCTCCTGTAACTTTGCAGCATAATGGTCAAGGGTCCACCTCTGGAACCACGTGCCCAGGTTCAAATCCCCCATTTAACAGCCTACTGACCTTGGACCAATTCTTTAGTCTTTCTGTGCATCCATTTCCTCCCCCATAAACAAGGATAACAACAGTGTCTACTGCATACAGTTGTTGTTGAGTGTTAAATTGGTTAATTCAATGCCATTGGAAGACTGCCTGGTACCTAGTGAAGGCCTGATAAATGTTAGCTATTCGGTGTACTCTCCTCAGGAGCCCTGCTGGCCCCAGCAATGCATGGCATACACAGGAGCTCTGGGAATGTCTGCTGACCCACATTGGGCAATGAGAGGAGTCACGGCAGCCTTGGAGGTAGGCACTGGCTTGTGAGTTTCCTTCTCAAGCTTCACATTAAACAGCAATGGAGACTCCAGGACAGTGCCCGCCCCATCTGGTCCCTCACAAGTCCCCCCACTTTTACTCTTCTACAAGCCTGGTCCAGCCCCAGCCCTGCCATTGAAGGAGCAGGTGACGGACACCATAGGGGGACCTGCCCCTCTCTATTTTGGGCCCATCTGTTGACATGACAACCAGCCTTCCTGACCCTGACGCCCAGTCTCCATCCTTGTGTTCTGCCAGGCACATCCTCCACCAGCGGCTTTGCTGATTGGAGGGACGTTTCCACAGATTCTGTCAAGACCTTTCCCCCAAACGGCAGCAGATTTGGGACGTCACGCCAGGAATCCCTGCTCGTGATGGGCATGGAACTGGCAGCTCTGCTCCCTAAAGCCCAAAAGTGGGGCTTAAGGAGGCAGAGAGGAAGGGGTGGCCCCCATCTCGAAGCTTTCCAGGAAACCCCAGGACTGACTCACCTTCCTCAACCACGAGCTGATGGGGACCCACCCCACGAGGTGCTCAGTCTCCAGATACTCATACTTTAGGAAATGTCAGGTCAGGAAGAGTGCCAGGAGGTCCTCTGAGCTGAGCTCTGCATTCTACTGTTGGGGAATCCAAGGCGTATGGCTTGTCGGAGATGACAAAGACCCCCCTACCCCTGCTGGCCCAGGATTCCCTGCACCCCATCAAGATTCTGCTCACATTGCTCTAAAATAGACAAAAGAATGTGCTAGATTCTCCTGCATAACAAGAGAGCATACTGAATTTTAATTTTAAATGGGGAACTTTGCCACCATAAACAACACACCAAGGACAAGACACACGGACTGAGTGCCCCACAGGGTGGCAATAACAACGAAAGAAATAATAATAATAGCTCTCAACTCCTGAGGCTCACTACATGCCAGGTAAAATCCTAAACTCTTCATAAACATCATCTCAAGTAACTGAATGTTCACAGCATGCCCGTTTTACAGATTTGGAAACAGAAGCTCAGAGAGTTTAAATAACCAACTCAAGGACACAAAGCAGAAGAGGAGCTTGGCCTGGGGCCAGCCTGTCTCTGCAGTTACCCATGACATCATGAGGCTGGGGTTGGGGGTGAGGGGGCACCAAGGGAGAAGTGGCAGCAAGCAACTCTGAGCCACCTGGGGTGATGGCACAGACAAGGAAACTTCCAGCAAAATGCTCAGAGAAATGAAGAATGAATCGGGCAAGGGGAAGAGGGGAAGGGCGCATGGCTGGGGGAGAGTAGGAAGGAGTATACATTTATAAATAGTTCCAAGAGCCATGCACCGAACTAGGCACTTTGATTATACCATCTGTCCACCTTGCTTAAGGGTTTCTCAGGTGCAGAAGGGAGGTGGTGGTGGTCAGTGATCAGGACTAAAGAGACTAGAAGAGGCTTCTTGGAGGAGGAGGCTTTCGAACTGGAAGGAAGACAGGCCTGTCTGAATTTTCCACAGCTCAGGAACGCATCACCTACTTTGCAGTACAAAGTACGCAGTATTCCACCCTGACACCACACTCACACTAAACTCTCCACATTCTCTAGAAACTATGGCTTGTCGGAGATGACAAAGACCCCCCTACCCCTGCTGGCCCAGGATTCCCTGCACCCCATCAAGATTCTGCTCACATTGCTCTAAAATAGACAAAAGAATGTGCTAGATTCTCCTGCATAACAAGAGAGCATACTGAATTTTAATTTTAAATGGGGAACTTTGCCACCATAAACAACACACCAAGGACAAGACACACGGACTGAGTGCCCCACAGGGTGGCAATAACAACGAAAGAAATAATAATAATAGCTCTCAACTCCTGAGGCTCACTACATGCCAGGTAAAATCCTAAACTCTTCATAAACATCATCTCAAGTAACTGAATGTTCACAGCATGCCCGTTTTACAGATTTGGAAACAGAAGCTCAGAGAGTTTAAATAACCAACTCAAGGACACAAAGCAGAAGAGGAGCTTGGCCTGGGGCCAGCCTGTCTCTGCAGTTACCCATGACATCATGAGGCTGGGGTTGGGGGTGAGGGGGCACCAAGGGAGAAGTGGCAGCAAGCAACTCTGAGCCACCTGGGGTGATGGCACAGACAAGGAAACTTCCAGCAAAATGCTCAGAGAAATGAAGAATGAATCGGGCAAGGGGAAGAGGGGAAGGGCGCATGGCTGGGGGAGAGTAGGAAGGAGTATACATTTATAAATAGTTCCAAGAGCCATGCACCGAACTAGGCACTTTGATTATACCATCTGTCCACCTTGCTTAAGGGTTTCTCAGGTGCAGAAGGGAGGTGGTGGTGGTCAGTGATCAGGACTAAAGAGACTAGAAGAGGCTTCTTGGAGGAGGAGGCTTTCGAACTGGAAGGAAGACAGGCCTGTCTGAATTTTCCACAGCTCAGGAACGCATCACCTACTTTGCAGTACAAAGTACGCAGTATTCCACCCTGACACCACACTCACACTAAACTCTCCACATTCTCTAGAAACAGAATGAATGTAAAATTCCACAGGGAGATGTTTTGTTAACACAGTGCGTAATAGAAGACAACAAAGGAATTTCACTAGGAGGCTGGCTGATGCAGTCAGCTGAAATAAATTAAAACATGGCATTGTTGTCTTCTTTGTGTACATTAGTTTTAATTACTGTTTGCTGAAAAAATAAAACTTCACATGTGCAAGGAAAAAAAAAAATCTCCAAACCTGTGCATCATGAGTCTCTGTGTAATGAATCTACTGTGGTGTAGGTGAGGTGTGCCATGGTGTAGGTGAGGTGGACTGTAGGTGAAATGCTGTCTGAACACAGGGTTCTGTAGCTCAGCTGTCATGGCAGGGCCCAGCCAGGGGCGTGGACACAGCTGATGCTCACCAAGTGCCTTGCATGTTATTCCATGGCTGGAAAGGCATGGACCTAAAACTCATCGAGTGCTCATGGATGCACACACACCTCTTCAGCCTCAGAGCCCGCCCCCAGGCCATGTGGGATGGACAGGATTTTCTGTTCAGTCACAGCACACCCGCCGTGTCCTCTGTGGGTTTCACTCTGTCTTTTATTTAAAAGCCTGTTGTTGCCATAAGCTGGCTCTGCTGCCCCTGGGAGTGGGCATACCCAAAGGCTAGAACCATGTCTCTTGGGGCTGGTACTGAACTAGAGCTCTGTGCCATGCTGCCAAACTGAGCATGACATAGGATGGGCACCCTCAGTTGTCGGATCAGTGCTGAGAGATGTGGAGGGTCTCACTCCTAGGTGGGGTCTTTGGTGGCATTGAGGGTAAGGACTGTAACCTAGGGATTTCAAACTTAGTTCCTTGGGAGGCCTGTCAAAGCACTGATTTGGTGTGACCCCACTGGGCAGGCTCTGGGTTCCCACCGCCATTTAACCAGGAGAGTTCCCTTCTGCCGACTGATTTTTATACATTGGGCATCTAGAAGATGTTGTTTGAACACAGGGTTCTGTAGCTCAGCAACAGTGGAAGCCAGGTGACTAGAGCAGACCAGGTGGTCTGCCACCACAACAGTGCCTCTGCCCCTCAACCTGGGTCCTACACCCAGGAGCACCTGCAATTGGTGCTCTAGTCCCCTGTGACAGAGAAAGCTATGCCTTAAAAGAGATCCAGACACTCTGGCCAAATGGACAATAGAAAAAATAAAACACAACAAAACCTCCCATGAAACAAGTGCAATATTGGAGTTTCAACACTGAGTGAGGGGGCCGGGGTTTTCTCTCAACCTGATTGGGGCTGAATTACAAATGGCCCGTGTCATAGTCCATTCTGGCTGCAATAACAAATACCACTGACTGGGTGGCTTAAACAACACATATTTAGTTCTATTTATTTCTCACAGTTCTGGAGGCTAGGAAGGCCAAGATCAAGGTACCAGCAGTTTCGGTATCTGGTGAAAGCCTGCTTCCTGTTTCATAGACAGTGGCCTTCTCACTGTGTCCTCCCATGGCTAAAGGGGCGAGGGAGCTATAGAGTCTCTTTTATAAGGGCACTAATCCCATCGTGAGGGCTCCATCGTCATGACATAATCACTGCCTAAAGGTCCACCCCCAAATACCATAACATTGGGGATTAGGTTTCAACATATGAATCTTGGAGGGGACACAAATATTCAGTCCATAGCACCTTGAATGCCAGGATGATGGGCACTGCCTCTGTCCCATGGAGCATGTGGCCACAGACCCCTTACACACAGTATATGGTGGGTGCTGATGGGCTCCGTGCAGGCTGCACAGACATGCTGTGATCGGCCCAAGGAGGTTCAGATGTAAATGCAGGACACACACCAATCCTTGTGACTCCACCCCAGGTCAGCACCAGGAAGATTTTCCGAAGGGAAGAAGAAGGGGGACAGGAGAGTGTTCTGGATTAGAACATGAGGCAGGAACGTAAGGGAGAGATGGGAGTGGGCAGAGGCATGATGAGGATCCGACAGCTCAGTCTGGCTAAAGCAGACCATAAGAGAGATGGACAGAGACAAGGGCCCAAAGTGGAGAACGCTTGAATGCTGGGGCATGAACTCTAGGAGAATGACTGGGAAAGGAGTAGGTACATGCTTGCTAATTGCTGAAGCTGGGTGATGGCATCACAGAGGCTGTTTATCCTACTCTTTCTACTGCTATATTTGTGAACTCATCCATGATTTTAAAAAGCTGAAGAAAAAAAAAAAGGAAAAGAAAGGGCCAAGCAGAACCTGAAATCTCCCCTTTCCTCATTTCAATGATCCCAGGGACTCCTGCAGGAAATTCACAACCAAATGCCCAAATCACAGCTAGGAAGAGAGGCATGGAGGGCTGGAAAGGCAGGATAGCTCCTACTTCTCTCTGGCGATTTTACCTCTCCTACTGCATCAGCCACCTCCTGCAGGTGATGACCCTAAATCCCGACCTCCATTCTTGTTGTCTGCCCTCAGCCCCAGACTGACCTGGTCTCCACCTGGGTGACCCACAGGCCCAAACCTGCACTCACCACCTTCCTCTCAAACCCAGCCAATGCCCCAGAAGGCAGAATGCAGATGTGACAGGTAAGAGACAGGCTATAGATTCAGACCCTGAGAAAACTGCTTTCTCTCTGGAAGTCTTCCGTGTAGGGATGGAC
>NW_006788521.1:2126116-2135142 GCF_000442215.2 Lipotes vexillifer | reverse complement strand
GAAAACTGCTTGCTCTCTGAAAGTCTTCCGTGTAGGGATGGCACTCAGCAGGTGCTCAGTGCACGGAAGAGCTCAGTAACTATTATTGTTGTTGATATTTCTGGCAGAATTAGCATTAATTCTCCCCTCTGCAGGTCCGGCCAACCTCAAGTCCTGAAGGGTTACTGGTTGAGCATCTGCGGCGCCGTGCCAGCCTCTCTGCCTCCACTGCCATGTGCTCCTGTCCTGCCTCATCATCCTTCCCCTGGACTGCAGGCAGGCCCCTCTGCTCTCAGCCCTGCTCCCTCCCCTCTGCTGTTCACCTTCCCTCCAGAGTATGCTCACTGAATGACAAGCTCCTCATTTCACTCTCTGCTCAAAGGATTTCACGGCCCTCCATGGCCAAAGGCACTTAGTTCAAGCTCCTTCACCTGCCACACGTGGCCTTCCAGACTGGCACCCCCAGATGCCCAGCTGGCCTCAGCTCTGCCTGCCTTTGCTCACCAGCCCCTCCTCCTGGAACACCCCTTCCCTGGTGAGTACCCTCTCACCTTGCCTTCTAAGGTGCAGCTCAGATGTCCATTTCTGCCCCCAATCCTCCCTGATCCCAGCAACCAGGACTGACCACTTCCTCCCTGTGCCCCACAGACCTCCCATACTTCTATGCCGGCAGTGCCCAGACTCCTGGTTTATCATAAAACACAAACTCCCTCTGCGCCTCAAAATCAGAATGCCAATGTAGGTTGTCAAATTTTATTTTCTCAAGTGAGAACATTAAAGAACAAAACAAAATGAGCAAACAAATCCTAACATCTATCACCATGATTTAATTTTTTAAAGGACATGATAACAAGGAAGGAGGAGGAGAAAAGGACGAGCACCATTTCAAAGTAAAGAATGGTCTTTAAAATAACATTAGCTCATCCTTATTTTTCTCATGTTGCCATGTCTGCGAAAGCTCTGTCAAGGCCAGTATGGGTCAAAGGCTGGTTATTGTGAGCATTTCCTGGGTGTCCACATCTCCCTTGGGGATTGTGAGCCCCCAAGGGTGAGGCTGAGCCAGGAGATGCTCAGTGTGTTCACGGATGGACAAACACGCAGGTGTGGCTGCCCAGGGCAGTGGGGGTTAGGGTCTCCCCGCTTCCCCGCAGCTTGGGAATGGGATCTCCAGTAACGCACCATCACAGACCCATTCAGTGACAGAGAGGGCCCCTGGCTGGGCTGCCGAGTTGGTTTTAGAAAGGTTTTACTAATCAACTGCCCTTTCTAGTATCACTCAGGAAACACTCCTTGCAATAATAATGAAATACAAACAAACCCACCCAGGCACTTGGGAACAATTCATAATTGTTAATTAATTCAGCGGGAGAGGGAAAACATGGAGGAAAGAGAACTGAATCGCTCATACAGAGGCATGGTTTCTTTCCTTTTTTAGCAAACTACCTTGTACCTGCCGCAGTTTCTACCTTCCTTAAACACGCCCAAAGAGCCACTGGATTCCACAAAGTAGGGGGGCCACAATCTGTAGTGGAGAGCCCAGGGCTCCACAGTCAGAGCAGGCACGGTCCTGGGTACAGCTGGGTGGCCTCTCTGGGACTCAGCATCATCACCTATAAAGTGCAGTGATTCCTTCTCTACCTGTTGTAGAAAGCTGTAGGGAGGGACAGCCGAAACACTGGACAACAGGCTGTGGAAACTCCAGGACTGAGCAAATGGATGGGATTGCTGCCAGAATTATTGTTATTGTTGTTGCTAATACGACTGCTAACAAGTGTAGACTAAGAAAGAAATGAGTCTCATGTAAATAAATACCCCACTCTCTCTGGCCTTTCTCAGACAACGCACCTCATTTCACTTGCCAAGGCATTCCCTGTTTCAGGGAGATAAACAAGATCCCTGAAGGCTATAAATAATTCTTATAGCAACTTCCTCCTTGCCTGCTGCAACCAAGACCCGAGTGGACCTTCTCAAGCAAAGACTTTGGTCTGGAACAACTTTTCCACTGTGTTTCCTCAATAGCTAACATTCATTCATGCAGGAGAGAGGAGGAATTTAATATTTCTAATTACTTTTTAGGGAGTAGTTTACTCCTGGAAATTTCATAATTGATTTTTCATCCAGTTTCCCCTTGGTTGGTATTATTCTCTCAAGACCCTTACTAAGCCTTCCAACGATATTTCTTTTTCTCTTCACATTCCAGCTGTGTGCTTGTTTTTTTGGTCCTCCCTCAAGGGGAAAGATCACGTCTGCGAGTTTTGGATCCCAGCCCTGTCCTCGGCACACCGGTGGAGCTATGCCAACGCACTGGGAACAAAGACCAGAAGAAGAAATTATTTCCCCTACCCGTGCTTTCTCTAACTGCAGCTCAGAAATCCCAAATGGTTCAGGTTAAGAAACTGGCCCAAAGCTGATTAATTTTGCAAAACAGACCTTCCAGGGTAGCACACAAGATCTTCAGAAAGAATATTCTGGTTTTTATTTCCCACTGAGAGCTTCAAGGACCATAATTAGAGGAGCATGGAGCAAAAGAATCAACTCAAGTTCACTAAACCCCAAGAACCTTCCCACCAACACATACCAAAATAACGTCCTGTTCTGTTTGAAAATATCACCTCGCATTCAGATTTGCTCTCTCCCACTGTGTTCTGTGCGTTTTTAAGGAGCTCTGTTTGGCTGGGTTTTGACAACTGGAAGCCGGGGCACGGAGGCCCGCTCCAGGCACAGGGCAGTGGACAACTGCATCAGAACCAGCTGGTGGGCTCATTAAAATGCCACTTCCCAAGTTCTATTCCAGACCATCAAACAGGAATCTCTAGGGCTGGTCTGTTTTTAATTAGCATCCCTGATGATACCCTCCCTCCCCCCCTGCTCCTCCCCAGCTCCTCCCCACCCCATACACATTTATTCTTCGGATTTTACTGAGTAACTATTTCTGCACAGGACATCTGGGGTTCTGTGGGATCTGAAGATGACAGACCCTCCAAAGTTCTCAGGGTTTGGGTCCGTAGTCCAATGTTCTCCTTACCCTTGCTGCAATGGCCACCAGTCCACTTTAGGCTCCTACTGTTTCTTTTTGTTACAGAAGACTGTGTTTTCAAAGCTTCATTCTTCCATCTGCAACGTGCAGAAGGCTGCGCATGCGACAGGTCCTGAGAAATTGCTTGTTGACTGCCCACCACCTGGAAACACCTTCATGGACTGGAACCCTGCACTGGAAGGCCATTCCTTGACTATGCATTTATTGAATGCTAACTGAATACTAGTACTGACAATAACAATAGTAATAAAGATGCTAGTGATACTATTCCTGATACAAAGCCCTTTCCAGCTTACAAAAGATGTGTCACACTTTCCCTTTGACTCTTACAGTCACCTGCAACACTGCCAGGACAAACATGATCATACCCACTTTACAAATGGAAAACGGAGGCTCAGAGAGGTTAAGTGACTTTCCTGAGGACCTACAGCTAGTTGGTTACAGGAATGGTGCTCAATCCAGACCTCCTGACTCCCAGGAGTCAATCATTCTTTCCTGATCCAATAAGTAATACTGAACACCCACTACATGCCATTCATCACACTGGGGGTGCTGGGGATGGCCCAGTTCCTAAGTTGCATCTAAATGCACCACCTGCCAGCCTCAGGTGCTGTGAGCCCCAGAACAGGGAGGCCAGGGGAAGCACAGCTCTTGGCATGAACAGGGGCACTGTCCAGAAAGGGAGGGCAAAGGGGCCCAGTGCAAGCTGAACTTCTCCAGGGCCTCACCACAGATCTGCAACACCCCAGTCACCATGCTGAGCCTTCTCTCTTCAGGGCTTTGGGCCCCTGCCTCACCTGCCAGGGTTGTAGTTACCTACCGTACAGAGCTGTTGGCATGCCCACACGAATATGATCAGGAAACTCACAAGCCCAGCCTGAGGGTCAGTAATCGCCATGATGCCTTAGGGGGCCAAAAGTCTTCTGCTTTTCTTAATTGATCTTCCAGGGGTCTAGAGACGGCCATCTGGGGCTTGGGTGAGGGGCGTCTCAAGGAAACCCGCTTTCAAATCTTCCTTTAACTTGGGCTTCAAACCATGTGACAGTTAACAAGCCCTGAGCCCCGGGGACATCAGTTAACCTCACAGCACACATTTCCTCACGTGTAGATGGGGATAAAGGGAATTATCCTCCTAGAGTTGGTGTGAGGATCAAATGAGTAAATACATATAAACTGCCTAAGCACTGTGCCTGCTACCCTTATTTTTCTTTTATTATTACGTTCCACTAAAAAAAAGTGCAAAAACATATGCACCAGTAGAGAATCTCTGTGACTGAAACGGAATCATTTCTTATAAAACCACTGTTCTGCCCCTTCACACATCCCGGGCACCCTGGAATTTGACCTCCTCCATCCCCTCTGCTACCCATTCCAGGCACCCTACATTACGGTCATTTTGCAACTGTCATTTCCCAAACATAACCCAGCTGTTCCCACCTCTGTGTCTTTGATCCCCACCTTGCCCCCAATTTCTTGCACCTAGAATGCCCATTCCCTTCCATCCATGTAATCTGAAGCCTGCCCATGTTTCAAGTGAAAGTGGGGTGCGAGGTCTCCCAACTTTTAGTGGGGTGATTTCCCCACAAAGCAGAGCACATACCCACTCCCAGCCATAATCCAACCGAATGGGCTGAGCCCTAAGCCCTAAGCAGGGAGGGAGCAAGACCAGGGTTGAAGGACAAGGCTCCAAGGCAGGTGTTTGGCAGTGAGGAGAGTGTGGTCTGGGGCAAGGTGCCGAGGGCAGGTGGGCGGAAGCCTCCTGGATCCACCCCCTCAGGAGGGTGGGGCTCCTGAGAGTGGCCTGGGACAACGCTGGGCTCCAGTCTCCACGGGTACCACTAGCAGGGCCCTTCAGTCCTCAACATCACGTGATGTCCTCCCAGCTGCCTGCTGTCTGCATGGGCACCAAGGGCCTTGGAGCCAGTCCTCAGGGTCAGGCACCTGGACAGTGGGGCTGGTGGCTCTGAAGAAGGCTGGCCATCCCAGGAGGAGACAGAGGGGTGCAGACATCAGGGGCTATGGCTCTTCATGTCCCAAACCAAACTCCTGCCTTCTCCTCCACCCCGAGACTCTCCTTGGTGTGTCACCTCAGTGGGCAGCCCTATCCTTCCACCATCCATCCAGCACAGGGAGGCAGTACAGCCTACTGGTTAGGAGCAAGGGCTCTGAACCAGACTGCATGGGTTCAAATCCCACTCCAAAGCTTCATGGTGACGTGACAGCAGGCAAGTCTGACCTCTCTGAGCCTCAGTTTCCTTATCCATAAAGAGGGGATGACAACAGTACTTATTATAGGGCTGCTGTGTGGCCTAAATGAGCTGGTACATCTGAAGCAATTAGGCCACAGCACCTGGCCCACAGTCAGCACTATATAAGTGCTAGCTTAAATAGGCATTATCTTTAAGCACTATAGTGGGTTGCATGGTAGCCCACAAAAAGATGCCCTCAGTCCTGGAACCTGTGAATGTTACCTTACATGGTAAAGGAGTGAATATTACCTTATAAGGCAAGAGATATGATAAAGTTAAGGATTTTGAGAAGAGATGCTTATCCTGGAATATCCAGGTGGGCCCGACATCTCATGAATGAGGCAGAGGGAGATGAGACAAAAAGAAGAGGAGACAATGTGAACTCATAGGTGGAGACTGGAGCGATGCAGATGTGGGTCAAGGAACGCCAACAGTCCCCAGGAGCTGGAAGAGGAAAGGAAGAATTGACTCTCCCCTAGAATTTTCAGACAGCATGGCCCCACTGACACCTCGATTTTGGTCTCCTGGCCTCCAAAACTGTGAAAGAATAGGTTCTGTTGTCTTAAGCCACTGATTTGTACAGCAGCCCCAGGAAACTAATGCAGGTGCATCCTTGACATAAGCCTCTCTCACACCGTCCCCTCCTTTCTCCGGTCTCCCTGAAATCCAGCCATTCCTCTCCATCTTCTCCAACATCAACACGGTCCCACCTGCTCCCTACAAGGCTATTCCCATCCCCATCTACTTTCTAACCAGCGGCCACACTGATCCTTCTCATGCACCTCCCACACTAATCCAGGTCAAAGATTACAACCAAGGGACTTCCCTGGTGGTGCAGTGGTTAAGAATCCACCTGCCAATGCAGGGGGCACAGGTTCAATTCCTGGTCCAGGAATATCCCACATGCCGTGGAGCAACTAAGCCCGTGCGCCACAACTACTGAGACTGCGCTCTAGAGCCTGTGAGCCACAACTACTGAGCCTGCATGCCACAACGACTGAAGCCCACGCGCCTAGAGCCCGTGCTCTGCAACAAGAGAAGCCACCGCAATGAAGAGTAGCCCTAGCTCACGGCAACTAGAAAAAGCTCGTGCACAGCAACAAAGACCCACTGCAGCCAAAAATAAGTAAATAAATTAATAAATTAATTTTTTAAAAAAGATTGCAATCAAGATCAAAATCCTGGGCTTCCCTGGTGGCGCAGTGGTTGAGAGTCTGCCTGCCGATGCAGGGGACATGGGTTCGTGCCCTGGCCCAGGAGGATCCCACATGCCGCGGAGTGGCTGGGCCTGTGGGCCATGGCTGCTGAGCCTGTGCTCCGGAGCCTGTGCTCTGCAACGGGAGAGGCTGCAACGGTGAGAGGCCCGCGTGCCGCAAAAAAAATAAAAGATCAAAATCCTGCCCACAGCCTACAAGATCCTGCACGGTCTGGCCACTGCCATCACCTCTGCTACCTTGCCACATGCTTGCCCTCATGCCCAAGGCTCCAGCCACAGTCCCTCTTATGTGCCATGTTCCCTCCAGCCACAAGGCCACCACATCTCCTGTTACCCCTTACCCCATCCCTAACCTATATAATTCCTATTTGGTCTTCCCAAGCAATGCAGATTGCCATGAATTCCTTTGTCACATCCTGAGTGTACTCAAGGAATGGATCAATGGATGGGTAGATGAATAAATGAATGAATGAGTGATCTGCAAAGATTCTGAACATCCCAGGCATAGCTGATTGGACAAGGTATGCAATCCCAACCCATAAACTAGCCACCGACCTTTAACCTTGGAGGTTATGGAGCAATAAGCTGGCAAGGCAGAGATTTCCTCTTGAGAATCTGAATTTGGAAATGTTAAGAAAATGAGGACATCACTTCCTTATGGAAAACCTCCCCAAACCTGGTTAAGTCCTCTATCACCATGTACCTAGCCCTTGTGGCCGTGATCACACTACATCTGTCTCCCACACCAGACCCCAAGTTTTGTGGCAGTCTTGTTCACCACTGCATCCCTGGTGCACCCAAGGAATGAATGAATGAATGGATAATGGTTGACCAAGGAGCCATGGGAGTCCATCTCATTAGGTAGCTCACAGATGCACATATAGGAGAAAAGGTCCCAGATCATGGAGGTGGGAGAACAGACTTGCTTGGGTCCTGGCTCATCCATCTAAACCCACCTTTGAGGCTCTATCCAGACCCTGCCTATAAGAGAGAGGGGGAAATGTGCAGAGCGTCCATGGTAGCAGCCATGTGGGGAGAGGATGAGTCATCATATCGCATGAGTTCAGGCTGCAGAACCTGGAGCTGTTCAGCCTGGAGAAGAAGGGGCCCAGTCATAGCCTCCACACTCTAATGGGTTCTCAAAAGCACAGCACACAAATGTGGTCTATTTGATTTCAGAGGGGAAAAACAGAACTGGAATGGGGGGGAGGGGCAGGGGCAGACAAGCTATAAGGAAGCAAATATCAGCTGAAAAAGAATAACTTTTTAAAAACCAAGGCTATTCAGAGATAGAACAAAGAGGTGGCAGACCAGTCTTTCCTGGAGGCGTCCAGGCACTAGATCGCCACTTGCGGCACAGGCATTAGAGAGATTAAAGCACTAGAACGTTCCTTATAACCTTGAAAGTCTGAGCTTTTGTTCTCACTTTCATACTTATGTACATTCTAATATGGCTGTTATATCCTCATCTGTTTCCTGGAGAAAGTGACAAGCACAGTTTTATGAAGAAAATAAACAGAGGAATCCCAGCCAAGGTGTATCACAAATTAAATTCATATTTTGAGGTTCCCTCCTCCCCACCATACCAGACACAGAGCAATGATAGCTAAAATACAAAAACAGAAAATTTAAAGATGTGACAGTACTCAAAGATAAGACAAAATTCTCAAGCAGAAAAAAAGAAAAAAGACCACAGCGTGGTAGGTGGAGATGAAGCTGCAAGCTTGATGGGCTCTGAGTGTGAAACAGCCAAAGGTATCTGGCAGTGTGAATTCTCCAGGAAAACAGAGACTCACAGCATCCCCAGAAAAGGCAGAGGCAGAGCCACAGTCAATGCAAAGGGGAACCAGAGTCAAGCTCACTATTTGAAGCAAAGCAGGTAGGAGACAGCCTCCTCTATTCATGAGAAAAGCTGAAACAAAGTTCTACTACTGCCTGGCGCTGCAGGCCACATGAAGTTGGATGCTTGGGGTGGCAAGACAAAGAAGCAGAAACAAGTGATGGATTGAATGCAAAAATGGCCATAATTATTCAGTCATTCCTGTACCCATGGCCTTCGTAAAATGACTTTGCAGTTCCTCCCATCAAAAGATGGAATTTACTTTTCCACCTCCTGAATTTGGGCTGGCTTTGTGTCTTGATTTGGCCAATAGAATACAATGGAAGTGACAGTAAGCTGGTTCTAGGCATAGGCCTCAAGAGCTACCAGGAAAAGACCACTTATAATCAATAACTAGATGAACAGCAGACTTCTCATCAACAACAAGAGATCCAAATGACAAAGTTCTAAAGGTAAATTACTGGTTTGCCTAGTATTCTATACCCTGCTAAATTATTCCTCAAGAGTGACAGGAGGGCTTCCCTGGTGGCACAGTGGTTGAGAGTCCGCCTGCCGATGCTGGGGACACGGGTTCGTGCCCCGGTCCGGGAAGATCCCACGTGCTGCAGAGCGGCTGGGCCCGTGAGCCATGGCCGCTGAGCCTGCACATCCGGAGCCTGTGCTCCGCAACGGGAGAGGCCACAACAGTGAGAGGCCTGCGTACCG
>NW_006788521.1:2114354-2126102 GCF_000442215.2 Lipotes vexillifer | reverse complement strand
CTGAGCCTGTGCATCCGGAGCCTGTGCTCCGCAACGGGAGAGGCCACAACAGTGAGAGGCCCGCGTACCCCCAAAAAAAAAAAAAAAAAAGAGTGACAGGAAACAGAGACATTTTAAGACATCCAAGTGTTAAGAAAGTTGACCACCCGTGACCCCCATACATGTCCTGACTACAACTTAAGAATGAACTCAGCAAGAAAAGTGAACCCAGGAAAGGGAATGGGATGCAAAACAAAAACAAAAACAATGGTGAGCAAAGACATTGGTAAAATGTATAGGCAAATTAAATTATTAACTAAAAAACAAAAATAATAACTAAAAAAAATTTTTTTTAATTAGTGGAACCAACATTCTAGGCAACAATAAGAAATATAGAGCAGGTACTAGTGGGTTTGTTCGACATTGTTACAATTTTTGTCCAATTCAGTGGAGGAGAAAGATACTAACTTTAGATTTTAGGAGAAAGAAGAAATATAATTCAGAATGTATGCTAAAATGTTAAGGGTATAACCACTTCAGCAGAGGGAAAGAAGAGAATGGCAGAAGAAACACTCAAAATAAGATGGTAGAAATATGGCAGCAATCACAATAAATATAAACCAATTAAAACCACCTATTAAAAGACAAACTAAAATGAGTATAACAAAATGGGATATAAAATGTTATTTACAGTATGATGTTTATATAAAGCTTTAAAAATACCATATATTGTTTATGGACATGTACTGTAGTAAAATATAAAAATAGAGATGGGAAAAATACAACCAACTTCCAGACAGTTGTTATTTCTGTGGAAGGAAGAAGGGAGGGAAGTGGGAATGGGGGAGGGTAAAGAGGTGGCTTTGGCTGTGTTTGCAATGCTTTAGTTCTTAAAAATGAGATCTGGAGGGAAAATATTCACATTTTCAAATCTGAATTGTAGGTATAAGCTATACTGTAGCTATATATATATTTTTTTTCTGTATGTTTCAAATATTTTGTGATATGTTTTAAAGTTGGAAGAAAGGGGGAAAGAACTAAGGAAGAAAAGAAGGGAGAGGGGAAAAGAAGGAGGATTAACTAATCTCTTTTATGTTCTATACTCTGATGCTTTGACATCTGAGGCCTTGCTGACCCTGGAGGGACTGCCCCTCCCAGGGTGTGCCAATTCCTAGAGATAGTCAACAACTAGCCTGTGAGCCTTTAGCATACAAACCAATCCAGAGCGCATATACCCAACCACTTTCCTGGGCTCTGGGCACTGTCCCTCTGCCCTAATCACCCCAGGAACAGGTACTAGACAGCTAGGGACAGCCCTGAGCCCCAGAGCCCACTGCAGTTATTCAAACTAGCCAATCCTAAGCTGCTTACCCTGCCTGGCCTATTCCTTCCTGTGGAAACCACAATAAAGGCTCTTGCCCATGTTCCCCCCCACCCCCCCCGCTCCCTTTGCCTCCTGACCCACCATGGTGCTTCCCTATGTAGGAAGTGCTGTGCTTCTTGTTTCTTGGGGGCTGCAAGTATTAACTTCACGACAGTCATTTCCATGTCTGCATGTCTGACTATATCTGGTTAAAACAAATCCCCAGTACCCTAAAAACAAGAAAAGGAAGGAAGGAAAAAAGAAAGGAAGGAAGGAAGGGAGGGAGGGAGTAAGGAAGGAAGATCAGCCCTAGAACCTGACCAGAAATTGAGGCTGTAAACTCAATTCATCCAGGGGCTGGCTCTTTTTTAATACAGCTCTCAGTTATTTTATCGCCAAGAAATAGACTTTCAGGGTAAATAAAGCTGCTTCTCAGCCTCTGTTGTTCTCTTAGCCCTGAACAGCTTCTCTGCCTTGCAGCCTTTTCTGTCAAAATCCTCTCCTTCTGGGCTCAACAGACACTTTTCCTGATCCCTCCACAGAAGGAACCATACCCCCAGGCTTGTCCCTCAGTTCAGCCCGAGCCTGGCTGGTCCACCTCTGTTGCCCTCACTTGATGGGCTCCTGAGGCTGAGATGTTGTTCCATTCACCTCTGGGTCACCAGCTCCCAGCAGGCACAGACACAGCAGAGTGCACCACTCCTGTCCCTGCAGATGAACAGGATGACAGTGACAGCCCTCAGAGGCACAGAGAGCTTCTCTGGGCGTGGAATTCTGAGAAACAAGGAGCGACTACAAGCCCACGGTGCAGCAACAGGCAATGTCCACAGTGGGACCATGAAGCAGCACTGATTCTTCCACGGGAGTGAATTTCTAGATAATTCGAGTATATGTATCTTTAAATTTCCAAATTTTCAAGTATTTTTTGATAGATTCATTTTTAAAATGTATACACATTTAGACTCACCTGCAGGTTTTACACATGTCTTATTGCTCACAACTCATTCTCTTTCCCCCCATAAACATGTTTTAAATTGCTAAGGTAACACATGGTTCTAGAAAGTTCCAACAATACAGGAATGTATCAAGTAGGAAATGCGAGCTCCTGCCCGCTCCCCTTCTCTCCCACTTCACCCTCCAGGAATAATCACTGTTGACCCCCTGCTCTCCTAAACAAGTGTTGTGGTACACAGCCTGAGTCCCTTCGTTCACACCACTCAGCGTGTGCACGAAACACTAGGCACCTTCACACAGGTTTAAGCTAACCCTCTAAACAGCTCTGTGAGGGAGGGATGATTATTGCTCCCAGAATAACAGCCTGGGCACGAATGTGACACCGGAGCCTGGCTGCCTGGCTTGGAATCCGGTTCTGCCATTTACAAGCCCTGTGGGCTTGGGCAGCCTTATATCTGTTCTATGTTTCCATTTCTTAATGCTAATAAATAGTGCACACTTCGTAATCAGATGTGAGAATTGAATAAACTGACACAGGTAAAGAGTGAAGAACACATAGGAACCCAATAAGTGACTATTTCCATTTTACAGATAAGAAAACCAAGGCTCAGAAAGGTTAGATGACTTACCAAATCCAACAGAGATTATGAAATCAAGTGTGGACCTGCCAGGGGCGCATGAAGCTGCATCCCAGCCTCCCCCCGAGAAAGCATAGGAGGTGGATTGTAACTCTGCCCTATGACTTCATTTCCCCCAATGTTTTTTAGTCCATAGGTCCTTCTCTGATATTTTTTTCCCCTCTCTCACCCTCTGAGTCAGGTGGTAAGCTGTCACTTCTTGCTGCCAGCTCTCCACCTCCATCAACCTGACATCCACTCCCAATAGATTGACTTGCAGTAGACTGGAAACCAAATATAACTTGCACAAAACAAGTATAAGTAGGCATGGAGTGAAGCCCTAAGAAGAGCTCCCATTCATAAACTGAGTGAGTCTAATAAAAGTCTTCTTTTCCAGCTGTTCAGAGACCTGCAGGTTCCAGGCTGGGTTCTGGATAGCTGAGGTGCTGGGGGCCCATGCCCTCTGGATAAGTGAGGTATGGATGTATGAATATGTTCCCATATTTTTAAGCTAAAATTTCTGATTTAGGCACTTTTAAATTTCCCTGCTCTCACAAGGCAGAGCCGCCCATCACAGTCCCTCTGCCAGGGTGCTTCACTTCACACACTGGCATTTCGGGCTCCCCCAGATACCACCGAGACCTAGAATCATCAGGAGGTGCTGTGTGGCATTTAAACAACTTCCCAGCTCAGCAGCGTAAACCCCCTTTATGACGTTGACTGCAAGTTTCTGTCAGGCGTGTGTGTGTGTGTGTGTGTGTGTGTGTGTGTGTGTGTGTGTGAATACTAAATTATGCTGAAAACCAAGCACGTGTGGGGCCATGGCTCTGGGCTGGGCCCTGGGGAAACCAAAGTAAGTGAGGCCCCAGGCCGCACCCTGAAGGAGGTGAGGGTCCAGAGGGTGAGGTGAAGCAGGGCACAGGGAAGTAAAAGGCAGTGTGAGAAGTTCTATGAGAGTCAAGAAGGAGCCAAGGATGCCTGGAGGAGGAGGTGCAAATGCAGCTTGGGGAGAGCTGGGGACACAGCTTGCTTTGTGGCCCCAAGGGCCTCTAAGATCTCTGATATCGTAGTTACATCCCTGTGTTTGTTGAACTCGTGATGAAAGCATGTACATTAGACACCCTGCTGTGGTTCACACAAAATACCAACATTCAGCAGGAGGAGTGACAAGGGAGATGGGATTTTCTGGCTTATATGCACGATCAGATAACCCGGGTTCCTAAATGGATTTCTTTGGCCTCCATTCTCTGACTAGATCACTCTGAGATCCTTACTTCTCCTCTGGTGAATATGGGAGACGCAGATCATCTGTTACCCAAAGAAGTTTCAGGAAACTGAGCGCCAACGTCGCAATGGGGATAGGCTCAGCAGGGGAGCAGCGTCATTCATGGGCATCCTTCAGTGGGCTGCTGGGTGAGGGGTTGGTTAGGAGTCCAGGCTGAGGGACCAGCCTCTCGAGGGCAGGAAGGCATCAAGGGGCTGCACACACTTGGCAAACCGTGATCCCTCAGGCCAAGGGCAGGAATGGAAGGGGGCGAGGCTGTGCGGCGCTCGGACCATCTCCCTGAAGCCTGGATCTCCCTGTGAGACCTGGACTTACAGCCAGAGAGACTTGTGTCAAGTTTGGCTCCACTACCTACAGACTGTATGACCTTCAGTGGTTTGAGCCTTGGTTTCCTTACCTATAAAATGGGACGATATCTATCCCATTGGGTTGTCTACGAGGACTAAAAGGAAAAAAAGGTACATAAAAAGCTTATTAGCCCAGTGCCTGGGACATAGAAAGTGCTCCCCCAAAGTTCTTGCCATCATTCAGAAATGTGTCTTTTACCCATGTCAGAGGCCTGTGTCCCCACTGCAGTCAGGCCTTGGGGTGAACTGATCCTGCGACCCCAGTTTTCTGGTCTCAGACCTTGAGAAAGGCATCCACCCTTACTCCACAAGATCCCTCTAAATGGCTTAATAATAGGGGCCCTCCGAAGGGGAGCCAGACTCAACATAATTACTGTTCTTGTGCCCTCTTTGTAATCTTGACTTTGTGGGGATTGTTTGATCACAATAGTTGGGGTTTGTATGCAGTATTTAATTAGGCAGATGAAAGCATGTTCAGAATGAAACAATAGTATCTCTAATTTAATGGCCTGTTCTGCATCTTATCCTAAAACCATGACAAAAGATGCTTCCATTCAAAGAAAAAGAACCTCTTTTCTCCCTATTCCTCTCTCTCTCTCTCTCTCTTTCTGTCTCGCCCTCTCCCTCTCTCTTTCTCTTTCGCCCTCTCCCCCCCTCTCTTTTTCTGCCCGCTCCCCTTTCCCCAGTTGAAATCCAGTTAACTTGGTTCCCACCTCCCCACTATGTTCTGGTGAATAAGCCATTGCTAATCACTCCTCGCTCCTTTACGTGTGACCTGACTGATGGAATCGAGAAGAGAAAGGAATGGAGGAGGAAGTGTGGTGTAGTGGTGAGTGCCCGGCCTTCTAACCCCAGCTCTAGTCCCAGCTTTGACCTCATGCCAGTCACTCCCAGGCCAGATTCCTCCTCTATGTAGTGACATCTTCAGTTTAAGCCTACCCTGGCTCTTCTTCTGGAAAATAAAATGTTTAGTAGAACTTGTGCCCATGGGACAAGATTTGGGAGAGATTTATAAAATTAAACACAGTTTAAATGGGATAATTAAACCTAATAAAATCATTGTCCAGCTAAGCAGAGTCCAGAAAGAGATATTAGCAGATAACAGGATGATCTCAGAGCTCTTATCTAGCTCTAAAATTCCAGTATTTTAATTCTGGGCTGTAAAATGCCAACATTTACCCAAGTCAATAAACATCAAGAGACTGATATTTCATCGGAATCCAAGTCTGACTTTTCAATATTGATTTTTGTGAAGTCAATTTTGGTTTAAAGTGCCTTTTTAAATTGGTGCTCCTGTGGTGTCAAATGTCAACATTTATTTTTCCGGAACTCTCTTTCCTGTGGGGACCCTGGTCAGCGAACGAAGCTTTTGATACTTGGAGTTCCTATTTTTCTTGCTTCTGATTGAGGACCCTGCTTAATACTGTAGGGTGTTTTACTGAGCCTTAGGTTCCTGTTGGAATATGAAAAGTAATTTCTGTATGCACACCCATCATGAAAAAGCCAGAAGAGGAAAAGTCAAAGAGTGGGGGAAGGTGGGGGGTTCATTTGGAGTCTAGCTAAATGCTTCCAAGGCTTCATGCAGACCTGCAGCTCACTATTCACCTGCTGTGTGACCTTCGGAAGATCACTTAACCTCTCTGAGCTTTGCTGGGTTGTTTGCAAAATGGGGATAACAACACCTACTTTACAGAGAGGCTGTTGAGAAACAAAGGAGATAGCTCATGCCAGTGCCCCGCCCACAAAAAGCATTCAGCAAATGAGGATCCTGCCTCAACCCCTTGAATTATCTTCTCTCCACTGCTACATTTTATTTAAAAATTTTCAAATCTACAGGAAAGTTGAAAGAATAATAAATTAACACATTAATATGTTTTTCATCTATTCACCAATCATTAATATTTTCCCACATTTGCTTCTCTCTTTCTCTGTTCTTTTCCCCCTGAATTATGTGAGTGTAGGTTGCAAACATAAAACCACTTCACCCCTAATACTTTGGGATGTATCTCAGAAGAATGAGGACCTTCTCCCACATAACAGCATTCCTACTATACACCTATGCTATTTAAAATAAAATTTGTATTTCAAACTTCCTAATTGTCCTCAAAATGTCTTTTATGATTTTCTTTAATTCCAAATTCTGCTCAATATTCTATAATAATCTAAATGTGGAAAGAATTTGAAAAAGAATAGATACAAGTATATGTATAACTGAATCACTCTGCTGTACATCTGAAACTAACAAAACATTGTTAATCGACTGTACTCCAATATAAAATTAAATTAAACTTTAAAAAAATCACACATTACACTTGGTTGTCGATTTCTCTTCGCCAATCTGCCCCTTGATTTTTAAATGGTATGAGAAAAGAAATATTCTTCAGGGCAAGCAGGGGCAAAAGAGCAGATGATAATTTAATAGCAGAGAGGCAAGAATTGAGTTCAAATTCCGTCTGAGCCACTGGCTCTGGGTGACCTTGAGCCTGAGGCTTCCTTCTTACATATGTTTTCATCATCTGTAATCGAGGGCTTGCACTAGTTCCTCTCAGGACCCATTTTCCCTCTAAAAGAGGGAGCTGAGGCTCACAAGCTTTTGAAGTCGTTCACAGCCCAGTTTAAATTCTACTTCACTAGCAGTGTGACCCTCAGAATTAGCCTCAAATTATCTTATGTCTCTGAGCCTCAGTTTCCTCAACTGCAAAATAGGTATGCTAACATTAGGGCCCACTCCACAGTACCATAATTAGAATTAAAGATCATAATGCATGTGAAGCATTAGGCACAGTGGCAGGCACACAGTAATGGCTCAGTAAAAGAAAAAAGAGCTATTATAGTTATTAATGTTCAGAAATTATGGACTCTACAATCAAAGCTCTTATCTGCACAGCAATTACCTTTGGCTTATGAAGAGCCCTTCACAATTTATAAAGTGCTTTCTCTATTATCTCCTGGAATGCAGTCTGGGGAAGTGGCAGCATGGGGACAATTTTCCCCACTTCAGAGAGGAAACCTGGAGGCTCAGAGAGGTTGAATGGGTTGGCTGAGGTTACCCAGCTGGTTACAGAGGGAACCAGGACTCAGAAAGGCCCCACCGCCATCCTGCCCTCTAGTTCTGAGCTCTTGTTCTGTTACCATGGCATCAGCATCATGTGGTTCTCCATCCATTTCTGCCTTCAGAGCACTCATCTTGTTTAATTTCAGTCCTTTGAATGTCCAGTCAAATCTGGACACAATTTGCACCCTACTGTGTGACCACAGGAAAGCGACTCTGCTCCTCTGAGCCTCTGTCCCCCCATCTGTGGGATGGATGTGAACCCACTGCCCCAGAGGGCTGCTAGTGGTCCGAAATGCAAAGCAGGGAATCACGCTGTGAACTGCAGAGCGTTTTAGAGAACGAAAGTGACCATCGTTATCATCAGACTCTGTGGGCCTACTAAGGGCTCCTTCCTTAGAAATGCACTCCTTTACATGTGGAGCCAAATAATTAACACAGAAAATTAGGGTCCCTTCTCTCAGGCCTTATTTTTGAATCATAAACTACAAGAAACAAAGTCACTTTGAAAAATGGCTTTCCATTTGTCATGATGTTTTCATTTCCTCAAAGAGAAGGCATATTGTACTAGTCAAATATCAATGCCTCCCCATAATAACATGCCTACAAAAGATCCGGTGCAGAAAGCCTCATGGAGAAGGAATGGAGGCTTATCTATAGGATACATTAGCCAAGACAAGACTCTGAAAATCAATACCTTATGGCTTACATTAAAAATGCACAACTTTGGGCTTCCCTGATGGCACAGTGGTTGAGAGTCCGCCTGCCGATGCAGGGGACACGGGTTCTTACCCCGGTCCGGGAAGATCCCACATGCCGCGGAGCAGCTGGGTCCATGAGCCATGGCTGCTGAGCCTGTGCGTCTGGAGCCTGTGCTCCGCAATGGGAGAGAGGCCACAGCAGTGAGAGGCCCGCGTACAGCAAAAAAAAAAAAAAAAATGCACAACTTTTAATCAAAATACAAAACAACTGACTCTAAGATTTTAAGACAAAAACTGTCTTGCCATTAAGAAAATGCCTGCAAGCATCCCAATTAAAAAAATGTATCCTTTTATCAACCTAAATATTATAATTATCAGAGCATCCTCCATATTCCAAGAACCTAGTCACTCTTCCTTCACCCCATCTATAGCACATATATTTTATAACCACCAAACCAGATCCCCTGGCTTTGACAGGAAGGAAGGAATAAAGTTTGTTAGGTGCCGGCTACATGCCACAGTCTGTGCAAGTTGCTAGAGAAAAAAGGGTCATACATCAGACCACGGCACTATTCGGCCCAAAATCTTCCCGTGGCACCCCATCTCACTTGGAGTCAAAGCCCCTGTAATGCCCGCCACCTCCTGTGACCTGCTTCTAGCTAGGTATGTCCTTATGTCACCTCCTTTACTCTTCAGCCATGCTGGCCTCTTCACTGCTCCTAACACATTTCCCAGGGCTGCTGTAACAAATTACCCACAATTGAGGGGGTTAAGAAATTGATTCTCTCACAGTTCTAGAAGACAGAAGTCCAAAATCAAGCTATCATCAGGGCCATGTTCTTTCAGAAGGCTCCAGGGAGAATCTGTTCAATGCCATTCTCTTAGCTTCTGGTGACAGCTGGCAATCCTTGGCATGCCTTGGCCCGTAGACGCATCATTTCAATCTCTGCCTCTGTCATCACATGGCGTCCCCTCTCCTTCCATATGTCTCTGTCTCTCTGTGTCTGATTTTCTCTTCTTATAAAGACACCAGTCATATTGGATTAAGGGTACACCCTACTCTAGTATGATGCCATCTTAACTAATTACATCTGCAACAACCCTACTTCCAAATAAGAGATACTGGGGATGAGGACTTCAACATATCTTTGGGGGGGACATAATTCAACCCACAACACATACCAAGCCCCAGGGCCTTTGCACTTGCTATTCTCTCTGTGTTGAAGGCTCTTCCCCCAGGTGGCCACAGGGTTCACTCCTTCGTCTCCTCCAAGTCTTCAATGAAATATAGCCTTCTCAGTGAGACCTTCCTGATCACACTATGCAAAGCTGCAACACCTCCACCACCCCAACATTCTCCATCCCATTTACCTGCTTTCTTTTCTTCCATGTTACTTACCTTCTGTCTGACTGTATAATTTACTGATCTGCTTGTCTGTCTCTCCTCACTAATGTAGATGAGGGCAGCAATTTTTGTGAGTTTTGTGAAATGTATATCCCCCATACTGAGAACGGCGCCTGGCATATAATAAACACTCACTGAATGAATGAATCGTTCAGTATAGGGGAAGATGGACACAAGAACTCAAAACTATAACACAAGGTGAGGGGGGCTGCAGGGCACAGCACAGGCGGCTGCGGGGATAAGGAGAAGGCAGTGGTCTGGCTCCAATGTGCCGAGGAAAGGGTCAGAGGTGGCTTCCTGGAAGTGGTAACATCTGAGCAGCGTCAGGAAGGGCGGACAGAATAGTCAAGTGCAAGGGCTGGGTGGGAGGGGGAGAGCAGACGGGGCTATTCCAGGTGGGACAGCAGCATTCTAAAAGAGATCTGCCAGTGACACCAACAATAATAATAACAACTACTGATGTTTCCTGAGCACTTATGTGCCAGGCACTCTTCTAAGCACCTGTCTTGACTCGCTGAATCTTCACAGCCTATTAGGCAGGTGCTTGAATTAGTTTCCTATTGCTGCTGTAACAAATTACCATAAATTTAGTGGCTTAAAACAACACAATGATTATCTTACTGTTCTGGAGGTCAGAAGTCCAAAATGAGTCTCACTGGGCTAAAATCAAGGTGTTGGCAGGGCTGCTTTCCTTCTGGAGGCTCTCTAAGGGGGGAATCTATTCCCTTGCCTTTTCCAAGAGGCTGCCTGATCACGGCCCCTTCCTCCATCTTCAAAGCCAGTGGTGCAGCGTCCAAATCTCTCTCTGACTCTCCCATTTCTGTTGTCACATCTCCATCTCTACTTGAATTCTCCTTTCTCCCTAAAAAGGACCCTGTGATGATGCTGAACCCACCCAAATAATCCAAGATAACGTCCTCATCTCCATCTCACATCTGCCAAGTCCCTTTCGCCATGTAAGGTGACATATTCACAGGTCTGAGATTAGGACATGGACATCTTGAGGGGCCATAACTCTGCCTACCGCAGTCCTCTTTTTTTTTTTAATTAATTAATTTATTTATTTTGGGCTGTGTTGGATCTTCATTGCTACGTGTGGGCTTTCTCTAGTTGCGGCAAGTGGGGGCTACTCTTCATTGTGGTGGCTTCTCTTGTTGCGGAGCATGGGCTCTAGGTGCACGGGCTCAGTAGTTGTGGCTCGCGGGCTTAGTTGCTCCGCGGCATGTGGGATCTTCCCGGACCAGGGCTCGAACCCGTGTCCCCTGCATTGGCAGGTGGATTCTTAACTGCTGCACCACCAGGGAAGCCCCCACAGTCCTCTTCTTATGCAGTTTTCAGATGGCGACCCTGAGGCTCTGACTGCTTCTGGAACTTCCCAGGTCTCACGGGAAAGGTGGCTGAGCCAGGATTCAAAGGCACAGTCTGACTGCAGAGGCCATGCCCTCCCTCCACTCAGTGAGATAGCTCAGCTGGTACACAGATCTGCAAGTAATTCCACGTGGCTGGAGAGCCAAGGCTGACGGGGAAATAGCAAGAGCTAAAGCAGGCGCAGCAGGGCAAGTGATATGGCAGAAGCCCTGTGAACTGAGAAGGAGCTAGACTTTCTCCCAAGGGCAACGGGGAGCCCCAGTAGGGTGTGGCCTCACCTGCAAACAGCAGACATGCGCTCACCACAAGGGTGCAGACAGAGCAAGGGAAGTAAAAGACACCTTGACCTTGACTGTCTCAGCCTGTGGTAGTCCAAAGGTAGTCCAAAGTGAGTTTACCCTCACTGAGACACTGGTGTCCTGCCCCAGTTCCATGAAAGCTTGATATGTTTTGGTCAGAACTGTGAAAGAGAAAAACTTAAAGTATCCTAATTGTTCAAATACTGTCTTCTAGGAGAAAAGAAATGAGATATTAAGCAAAAAGTGGATGGGTGCTTGCAACAAAGACAGAGAGAGTTAGAGCCGGAGGCAGGGTGGGGAGTGAGAGAGCTGCTGGGTGGGGGGAGGGAGAGGAGGCAGTGAGGAGCTGCTGGGCAGGGCCGGATGATGGCGGACAGG
>NW_006788521.1:2108496-2114277 GCF_000442215.2 Lipotes vexillifer | reverse complement strand
ATGCCTAGGCCGGGGTAGGTGGGCCCTAGCAAATGCACAGAGGTGAACAGCCAGCCAGACTAGATGCTCACATCAAGGGTAGACAGGAAGGCAGCTCGTGTGCTGATTTATGGTAGGACCTTGACAAGGGTAGTTCTCTCTCTGGGCCTCAGTTTCCCCATGTGTACGGGGGGTTATGAGAGAGGAGGGATCAGCCTGATATTCTGCCAGGTTTTCTGCAACACCCAACCTCTCCCTCGTTGTCCGGCTGGTGTAGCCCCAGAAGCCCTCCTCCCAGCCCCTGGGGCTTTGCTGGCTGTCTCCCCACCCAGGAAGCACCACCCTTGGTAGAACCCGGACACAGTTGGGAACCTGTATCTGGGCCAGCACGCACTGCTGGGCTACATGCAAAGGCCCCAGCTGAGGTCCCTGCAGAGGGGGCTGAAATCTAGCCTGTACCCCAGTTGCCACACTGCATACCTACTGCCAAAAGGACGCCTGTGCTCTCTCCAAGCACCACCTCTCCCCACACCCACCTCCACATTCATCTCCACTCACCTACTCAGGCAAAGGAACCCCAGACCGTCAACGCCCACCTCAGGGCTCCAGATTGTCAGGGAGATACTCCCCCCAATGCACACACCACTACCTATGGTTCCTCCTCCTCCTGCCAGTGGCTTCCTGTGCTCAGACCACACGTGGCCCAGGCCCCAAGGAACCGTGCTGGGAGACCATGAGGCAGAGAGAAGGCAGGCTCGGCAAGGAACCACCTCTGCTACCTCCTCCCGGGGTCCTGGGGAAGATCCTGCGCCCTTCTCTGCAAGTGGCCATGATGCCCCCCTCACCAGGTTGCTGACAAAGTCCAATGAGAAAACAGGGTGACTGTCCCACACACTGGAAGGCTCTACACAGAGGCAGTGACGGTTAGGATCACTCCTCTTCACCAACTCACACATAGTTACGGGCTCAGAGCCTCTGAATTTCTAAGACAGGCCCAAGACCAACCGAATCTATATACTACTGGCCCCAAGGCCCATCACAGTCTGGAGGAATGCGTGTATGCAGCTATCTCCTTTGATCCTCACAGCAACCTCAAGAAGCAGAGACTGGCTTATGCCCAGTTCACACATGAAGAAACTGCGCTCAGAGAGGTTTCAGTGGCTTGCCAAGGAGCACACAATGCGTAGTGCTTGGCATTCACACCGAGTGCACCTTCCTCCCACGCCTGAGCAGGGATGCGCCATAACCAGCGAAGCTAGGGCTCAGGGAGGACAGTGGAGGGATCGTCCCTGCCAACCAGGGCAGGGCCACTGCAGGCAGGCCATTTCCGCCCAAGCTCTGGAAATGAACCCGGAACATGTAATCCTAAGTAAAAGAGCCAGTTACAACACACCACATATAGGGTAACTCCATTTACAGTAAATGTCCAGAACAGGCAAATCCATACAGACAAAAAGCAGACTAGTGGTTGACCAAGGCTAGGGGGGTTGGGGGTGGGGGGAAAATAGGGAGTGACTACTAAATGGGTACAGGGTTTCTTTTTAGGATGATGAAAATGTTCTTAAATTGATTATAGTAATGGTTGCTCAACCCTGTGAATATGCCAATAATCACTGAATTATATGCTTTAAATGGGTGAATTACATGGTGTGTGAATTATATCTCAATAAAGCTATTATTTTTAAAAAGGATATGGAAATTAGTCTGACCTCTGGTTTAGCTCAAGGTGAAATCTTAGTGAGGTAGTTAAGAGCCTGGGTTCAAATCCTGCTCTACTTGCTACCTGAGTGATCTTGGACAAGACACTTAACCTCTCTGTGTCTCCATTTCCCTAGCTGTATAACAGATTATGAGGTTTGAGTTTAAATAATGTAAATACCTGTACTTAAAAAGGCCTCACTCATTATAATTTCTAGACAATTACTTGTTGCTATTTTTGTTACCTGAAGAAACACCAAGCATGAGGGCCTTTAGTCCAATTTGCATGTTGTTTGTATAAAGTTGCCTACTCTGTTCCATCCATCATGAAGTGACCTAAAATGCTTTCTCTTTGGAGGAAGAGAAGCATTTAGTCAAAAAACATTCATTTTTGCCCCTGGCTGGAACTTTTCTGGATTCCCCTGGACAGCTGAGCCAGTAGAGAAGTTAAAAGGAAGTGACTTTTAAGATACCACTGAGATCATCTTGCCTTGGGAATAAGGAGGACCTGGTACACGAACACTCCTCGGTTTGAAATCCCCTTTCTTGAATGAGATGAGGCAGCTGAGCCAAAAGGATGTGGGCTCAGCCCCTGATAGGCCAGTTTGTCAGAGTGGTCCCGACTTCAGATGTCCCCGACTTCAGATGTCCCCATGATGCTCTGAGCCCACGTCGATTCCTGGGCTTCCTCTTTGAATAAACTATTGGAGATTGGAGGCCAAGCAGCCAACAAGCTGTGATTGGCTGCATCATCTCCCTTGGCAGCCTCACCCCCTCCCCGGGAAGGATGCCTGGACCACCTGAAGCCAGCTTCTGGGGCCCAGATAGGGAGACTGGAAAGAACAGTCACAAAGCACCCAAGAAACAGGCCACCATGTCAAGGGTTTAGGTGCTGTGAATGAGATAGAGTTGGGATAAGTTATTCCCCAATCTCTTGTCCACTGTTCTGGCTAATGCAGGAATCATCTAGAACAATCATGTGGAATACTGCATTCCAGAGGCCTCTGTAAGCTGTGCCCACCTGAAGGTCTGTTAGTCTCATTATGAATACCTGATTAACAACTGGAGCAGCTGAATAGGGGAAAGCTGTTTCATGAAGTCGTGTCTTCCCTGTCACAGGGAAGCATCCACGTGGGGCAGATGACAGGTGAGCAACCATCACGGGTGTTTTGAAGGGGATAAAGATGTCTGCTGATGATCTGTGAACTCCCAAGGTCCTTCTCCTTGGTTTCTGAGACTCTCAGCAGTACCACAACCTGAAGCTCAGTCAACCATGAAAATCACAAACCGAATAAGCTGGAAGGGACCTCAGAGACCATCTGGTTCAGCCCCTCTGTTTTACAAAGGAAAAAACTGATTTTACAGATGTGAAGTTAACTTGCCCAAGGTCACACAGCTCTTCAGGCAGAGCCTGAAGTCTTAAATTGGCCTGTTCAATTGAGCCTGAACTCGGGCATTGGAAGCCTGACTTTTCTGCTGAAAAACTGTTTCAAGACTTTTTGTTTCTGTGAATCATAGCCAAATGGCTTTTAATCAGATGAGGACATTTCTCAAACAAAGAGAATTTTAGAAAAATGTACCTTTCCCTTAGCACCATTAACAAACAGCAATCAGAAGAGAAGCTTTGAAAAGTTACAAAGATGTGAGATACAAGAATAATGACTTACATGTGTTTAAAATGACACCACTTGAATCCAAGAATAAACTTTTAATTTTAGCCCGACTTTACAGATGAGGAGGTTGAAAACCAGGAAAGCTTGAGAGAAGAAAGAACTAGAAGCCTAGGCTGGCTTCAAACCTAGGACTTTTGCTACCACACAGGTGTCCTAAAGCCACATGTTATAAAGAGATACACAAATTTTCAAAGGAAGGGGAGCTAATTATCTGGGCTGCCTACTGGCTATGACTCCCCCTGAACTGCCACTTGCTGAGGCCAGAGCCCTCTCTGCGCATTTGTTGGGGTTTGACCAGCTCCAGGGCACCTCTTGGCTGCAAAACACTTGAGCTTGCTGTGAAATTGCCCACTTTAAGTGGTAACACCTTTCCTTCTTTCTCCTTTATGTAAAAAGTACATGCAATTTCAAAGCTTTTCTATTAGCTACACCATTGTACTTGACTTCTTCTCTGAGCAGTCCCACCTCGCTCTCTGCTCTGTGTGACCCAAACCACCCTGAAAGTGGAATTTGCCTTCGCACATGGCCCTGCCTCCAACACCTCCTGCCAACTACTCCTTATGACATTTTCCCTGAGAGGAAAGGGCAAGGGTTTGCCGCGTGACAGAGTGTGAGCTCCCCACCAGCCAGCTTCTCTCACCTGCAGCTCTCCCGGCTCCCTCCCGTGCAGCTTAGGAGAACACACACACCTTGTAAGAGTGGGGCTGAGCCCCTCTCCCCTCCGAGCACTGTTAAATTGGTTGCCAAATTTGAAACGAAGTCAAAACCAAGAGTAAGTCTCCAATTCTGGGTAAGGAAAGGGATCATTCCTATACACACCTGTTACCAAACACTAGAGTTCACCTAAGCAGGGACTGAATTAAGGTTGATGACTGAGGCAATTCATTTGTTCTTGAATTTACACTTTTTCAGATGTGCTCCAAAATGATGTGTGCCTTTACTTACAAAGAGAAAATAGAGAGTATTCAGGTTTATGCTATTATTTAATAAAGAGCTGTAATTTTCACAAAAAAGACTAGAAGTGATCACATGATGAGCCTAGAATTTCTGCTTGTTCTTTTTCATACCCAAGCGGATTCTAATCATTAAGCTGAGCAAGCACATTTACTGAGAGGAGCTCCTTAAATCACAGGCAATTTTCTTCTCCTCAAGACTGGATCATATAAACCAAACCTGAAAGCAGTGGCCATTATTTTCCTCATACCCCTAACAGCTTCAACATCCTCTGCCCACCAATTTTTTTTTTAACCTCTTTATTGGAGTATAATTGCTTCACAATGGTGTGTTAGTTTCTGCTGTATAACAAAGTGAATCAGCTATATGTATACATATATCCCCATATCTTCTCCCTCTTGCGTCTCCCTCCCACCCTCCCTATCCCACCCCTCTAGGTGGTTACAAAGCACTGAGCTGATCTCCCTGTGCTATGCGGCTGCTTCCCACTAGCTATTTTATATTTGGTAGTGTATATACGTCCATGCCACTCTCTCACTTCGTCCCAGCCTACCCTTCTCCCTCCCTGTGTCCTCAAGTCCATTCTCTACGTCTGCATCTTTATTCCTGTCCTGCCCCTGGGTTCCTCATATCCATTTTTTTTTTTTTAGATTCCATATATATGCATTAGCATACGGTATTTGTTTTTCTCTTTCTGACTTACTTCACTCTGTATGACAGACTCTAGGTCCATCCACCTCACTACAAATAACTCCATTTCGTTTCTTTTTATGGCTGAGTAATATTCCATTGTATGTATGTGCCACATCTTCTTTATTCATTCATCTGTCGATGGACACTTAGGTTGCTTCCATGTCCTGGCTATTGTAAATAGTGCTGCAGTGAACATTGTGCCCACCAATTTTTTAAGTGGATATAGTAGACACTGGTGGTTTCCTATGTAGCATTCATCTTTCTTTCCCTGACAGACCCTGATTTTCATTTGGGCTCCCCTCACCACCCCATATAACAGCCATGATCTGCGCAGGAAAGCCATGATCTGTGTGGGAAAGCCATGATCTGTGCAGGATCCTGGCCCATGCTTCTAAACAAATTGTGGTTCAGCCCCTTTTCCTTGATCACGATTGATGCAGCTGTAAGCCAATTAGAACACACAATTCCCTGAAGGAATGTGCTTGGAAAATTTGGGCCGGTGAACTATGATGAAAAGTTCCCTATAGCTACAGGACAAAACCCCATTATGACTTGGGTGGGCCTAGGTATTTTTGCTTTTCTAGGCCCCTTCCTCCATAAACAAATAAATGTGAATGTGTGTGTACTAAAAATTACATTTTGCCACTACACTGGTATAAAGATGAATTTTTTTTTTTTTTTTTTGAAGTCCGCGGGCCTCTCACTTTCTGTGGCCTCTCCCCTTGCGGGGCACAGGCTCCGGACGCACAGGCTCAGCGGCCACGGCCCACGGGCCCAGGCGCGC
>NW_006788521.1:2106641-2108318 GCF_000442215.2 Lipotes vexillifer | reverse complement strand
CTCTCTGTTGTGGCCTCTCCCGTTGCTGAGCACAGGCTCCAGACACGCAGGCTCAGCGGCCATGGCTCACGGGCCCAGCCCCTCTGCGGCATGTGGGATCTTCCCGGACTGGGACATGAACCCGTGTCCCCTGCATCGGCAGGCGGACTCTCAACCACTGTGCCACCAGGGAAGCCCAAGATTAATTTTTTTTCAGGTAACTTTTTTTAAAATTTATTTTCCTTATATTTTTTGGCTGTGTCAGGTCTTAGCTGTGGCACACGGGATCTTCATTGAGGCATGCGGGATCTTTCGTTACAGTGCGTGGTCTCTTCATTGAGGCGCCTGGGCTTCTCTCTAGTTGTGGCATGAGGGTTTTCTCTCTCTAGTTGTGGCATGCAGGCTCCAGGGCGCGTGGGCTATATAGTTTGCGGCATGTGGGCTCTCTCGCTGAAGCGCACGAGCTCAATAGTTGTGGGGCGCAAGCTTCGTTGCCCTGCGGCATGTAGGATCTTAGTTCCCTGACCAGAGATCGAACCCTCGTCCCCTGCATTGGAAGGCGGATTCTTTACCACTGGACCACTAGGGAAGTCCCAGGTAACTTTTTATCTATTTATTTATTTTGGCTGCATCGGGTCTAAGTTGTGGCACGCGGGATCTTTCGTCGTGGAGCGTGGGCTCTTCCTTGTGGCGCATGGGTTCCAGATTGCGTGGACTCTGTACTTTGCGGCACATGGGCTCTCTAGTTGAGGCGCACAGGCTCAGTAGTTGTGGCGTGCGGGCTCAGTTGCCCAGCAGCATGTGGGATCTTAGTTCCCTGACCAGGGATGGCATCCGCGTCCCCTGCATTGGAAGGTGGATTCTTTACAACTGGACCGCCAGGGAAGTCCCAAGATGAATTATTAATACCACATATCAATGCATTTTCTCTAACTTCAAAGTTCTTTCTTCTTATTAAAAAAAAAAAATTAAAGCATTTTTGTGGCCTTTTAAAAGTACCATGGGCCCTAGACATTGTGCCCACTGTATCTTACAGATAAGATGGCTCTGTTACAGGACTGAGTTGACCCCGAATACCCCCCTACTCTGGACTTCTCATTGTGAGCCTATGGACTTCCTTATGGTTTATGCCACTCTGAGTGGTTTTTCTATACTGGCAGCCAAGAGCATCCAGACATCCTGGAACAATGGACATGAAGGATGGCCAGATGAGAAGCACCAGAAGGAGGCACATGAGCCCAAATCTGAAATCACACATTGGCTTAAATCCCCATAACACTAATCTTTCTGGGTCTCAATATTTGCACCTGTAAAATGGGGACATTCCCACCTAACAGACAAAATCATTCAATGAAATATGTGGGGCCGTGGAGGTGGTGTTCACAGCACAGTGGTGCTTACTACGAGAAACCTGCTTTCATCATGACCGAGGCTTAGCTGTGGAAATCGGGCAACAGAACAGGTAACAGGCACAAGCATTGGGGCTTGCAGGAGTTTTAGGAGAGGCTCAGTGACTGGCCAGGGTAGGATTGACTCAATTTCCAATTCCTTTCGTGTTTTATTTCTTTAACTCGGCAGCAAAAGGGTCAGAGAAATGATCAAAACAGAGACAGTAGAAGGATAAAAGAAAAGCAAAGGGAATTTGTTTGGGACGTTAGGAGACTACTGGGAATTGAGAACCTAATTTTCAAGTCAGCA
>NW_006788521.1:2085102-2106589 GCF_000442215.2 Lipotes vexillifer | reverse complement strand
GGGAAAGAGCCAGTGAAGGAAGTAGGACCTTGGGGTCCTGGCCCATGTCTAGTCTTAATTCACAGCAAGCCCCTGGGAAGTCCTTTTTGCTCTTGGGCCTCAAGTCTCTTTTTGTAAAAAAAGAGGAAGTACTCACTTCTTTTTCAAGTACTCACTAGCCATATATAGTTAGTGGCTACCATTTTAGATACTGCAGATATACAACAGTTCCATCATCACAAAAAGTTCTATTGTACAGCACTGCTATGGAGTACATAAACCATTGTTAAATACTATGTTAATATTTTATAGCCATAAAATAGCCATAAAATCATAATTGAGTGGATTCACAATTCACAAATACCTCACGAACTTCTGTGGTGTTTACATACGTAAGAAAAAAGAAATACAGGGCAAGGAGTCCAAAAATTTGGATTCAAGCCTTAACTCTCACTTCCTGGCTGTGTGACCCTGGAAAAGACAACTTACCTTTCTAAGCCTCAGCCTCCTCATTTGTGAAATGAGAATAGTAATAGTTTCTATCTTACAGGGGTACTGCTATGATCACATTAGCTAATATATTAATTCAACAAATATGTATTAAGTGTCTACTATGTGCCAGTAACTATTTATCCTACACACTGGGGATAAATAGGTAACAGAAGACAGATATCCTTGTCCCATGGAACTAACATTCTAAAAGATTTTAGCAAATGTGAGCTATCAATCCTGATAATAAAAGTTATGGCAATATTCTGATTCGTATTTATCATTCATGAAGACTCATCTCTCAATCAGTAAGAATGTAATTTCAATTTTAATAATATTGGGCCCTCTAACTTATCTCCCTCCCCAATACAGATCTCAACTAAAAATTCTTTAAACTTGTGCGCTGCTTTGGGTTACGTCATAAAACCAAAGACTTCCCTGTGACATCTGAATCTAATTCAAGAAAAGGATCTGATTTCAGCAGCTTTTAGTCCAGACTTTAGAAAAAATTAATTATGCATGCATTCAACTGGCAATGAGCAAACTTGATAATTTAGGCAGTTTAGCAATTGGATTGAAATTTTACTGCTAATTTAAAGTACTCCACACTACTGACTTCAGACTTGAGGTTATGAAGCTGAATTAGCCCGGACAAGAGCAATTACTCAGCACTTTCTTTACACGTGGCCTTGACTGACTTTTAGGTACGGTGAAGCGAGTGCTCATACCCAGCCATAGTTGTTGGCTGGATGCTACGATGCTCCGGGGATGCGTATATGCCAGACTAACTTTGTTTTGCGTTCTCTGAAGCAAGGCTGGGTCTTATTTATCCTTGTCACCCCCCCACCTGACAAAAGTCACAGCACACTCCACAAATGAACTAAGTAAGTCCTAGCAGAAGGGTCACAATGATTTATGGCTGTGTGACTTTAGGCAAGCTCTTTTATCTCTCTGAACCTGTTTCTTTATCTGCAAAATGGAAATAATAACAATACCTTCAAGGCAGTTGTGAAGAAATAGAGATGATGTATATACAGCATCTGGCACATAGCAGGTGCTCAATAAATATCAGTGTGGCCATTTAAAAACATGGCACCAAAACTCTCAGACACATCTCCCCTTAGGGGAGGAGATGGAAGAGTTTTGGACTGCAGTGCCATTTTAGGGGTATGCAGCAAGGTCGATGGGGGGGGTCCTTGAACCCAAGGTGTCATCAGGGGAGACACACGTCTCCCACGACTGGGCTTGTTCTAGTGTCCCCACTCAGCTCAGTGCTGGCTGGGAGCAGTCCATGGGAAGCCTGGCCTCAGCACAGGAGTGGTGAGAGATTTCAGAAGGCAGCAGCTGGAGCTGTGGTAAATTATGCTTGCCACTCGTGGGGATGGCAAAGGTGCATTTTCATAGCTGCCATATGGAGCCGAGTGGCCTAGAGGCAGGGACCCAGAGAAGGGCAGCGGGGCCTTTACGGGTAACCTCATCAGCATGCAGGAGATAACAGATGACCTCAGGGGTGCTCAGGGGATGGGCAAAAAGCCTCAGCTCACCTCCCAGCTGGGTTCCCCCGAATGTGGGCCCTGGATAGTAACATCATTCCCACTACTTCAGAGAATCTGGTTGTGCCAGAGAATCAGTGACTCTTGACACTGGAATGCATGACGGCCATGCCTCTCACCCTCTATCAAACCTCTGGGCAAGAGCTCATTCAGCTTCTGCTTGAACACCCCCAATGATGGGGAACTTACCACCTCAAGAGGAAGTGTCTTCATTTCTGGCAGCTTTGACAGTCAAAGCCCTTCCTATTACTGACCTACAATATCTGCATCCCTGTGATCCCCCAGCTTTCAGCCTACCTTCATTGTCTGGGACCAGCCTGCTTTTGATGGTGCATCTCCTGCTAAATCTTCCTGTAGGCTACCGGGCCCCAGTTCCTTTAAGGACCCCAGTTCCTTTAAGGAATAATGTAACTTACTGGAAATACAACAATGAACCAGAATATGCAAATTATCTTATCAGCTGTACTCTATAAAGACAATCTTTCCCTGATTAGCATACTGCTCTGTCTCTATTTTCATCAGGGATTCACAGAACTGGCACATTCAGAGCTTCTAGCAACCACAGGGCATTTTGGGACAGCCACTGAAGCTGGGAGGGCACACCAGGCAAAGTTTTGGAGGTGAGAAATGGCAGAGTGGTCCCTGCATTCCAAACACGTCTAGAGAGTGACCTTAGGTGCCAGAGCCTGGGGTTGGGAGAGATAAGGAGGCAGAGGTAAGGGCAGAGAGGCTGTAGAGGGAGAGAACGAGAGTAACTGCCCTCCAGTTAACTCCCAGAACAATGGTGTGGGAGACAGAGCCAGAGATACTACCTGGAACTCTCAACACAACTCAATTAACTGTCATACTCTAGCTCAAACAAAGGGAAAGGCACACAGAAAGGCAAGAGGTATGACTACCTCCTGAGGTGGAATCAGGGCAGGCTTCCAGAAGGAGGCATCTGTAGTTTGAGCCTTTAGGTCAGATGTGACAATCAAAATAAAAGGGACAGACCAGGCACCAGGAATTGCCTAAGCAAAGGCAAGGCGATGTGGACCTTCAGGCCATATTCGGGGAACCCATACAAACCTAGTGTGGCTGGAGCAGAGTGGGTACACGTGTATTTGCAAGAGGAAGACATGAAAGTAGAAGATGAAGTAAAAGATGGTCTTCATAGACTGGGTAAAGGTTTCCTCTCTTTAGCTGTTTTTTCCCATGAAACTGAGCATCTATGGTGGTTCTTAAACTTCAGTGTGCATTAGAAATCACCTGCGCAGTGTGCTTAACATGCAGACCACAGCCTCACCGCACCGTGCCCCTAGCACCCCAACTCCCTTACGCATCTCACCGTGCCCCCCATTCTGATTCCATGTGCTGCAGAGCCTGGGTTTCTGCAACATAAATATGCTCCAGCAATGATTTCAAGGCAGAAGATGGCAAACCTCGTCAAGGAAGCAGTCCTTTGCTCCCCACCTTTCTTCATTATGAAAAACGACTTGGGTGGCATGACAACATATTAGTTTACGCCAGAAATACTGGCAATTTAAGTTCATGTGAAAAGATGCACTGGGGAAAGAAAACCAATTTCAATTCTCCATCAAGGTACTGGGCAAAAACGAAGGGCCAAGAACTTATCAGAAATTACCTCTGTGGGCAGAGCAAAGAATTGTGGGGCTGCCCAGCTCTCTCCCCAACCCTCAAAGTCTCTTGTAACTTGCAAAGGGAGGCCCTCAGGTTGTTTCAGGGTGAGAACAGGGTTCAGCCTCAAGATCTCTCAGGAAACTGAAGCACACCCTTGGAGAGAAGTCAGTCCCTCACAAAGGAGCGACAGGGATTTAAACAGACATTTCATTTCATTTTTTTAAAATTATTTATTTATTTATTTGGTGCACCTGGTCTTAGTTGTGGCTCTCCAGCTCCTTAGTTGTGGCACGTGGGCTCCTCAGTTGTGGCATGCGAACTCTTAGTTGCGGCATGCATGTGGGATCTAGTTCCCTGACCAGGGATCGAACCCGGGCCGCCTGCATTGGGAGCGTGGAGTCTTATCCACCGCGCCACCAGGGAAGTCCCTCCTTTCATTTTTGAAAAGCAAAAAAGAATTTCAGAAGCAAAGCATCTCAGGGTTAGAAGCATCTCCTTGGAGTCAGAGTCCTAGGACCTCCACTGGAGGCTCTGGTCCAGTGGGTCTGGGGTGAGGCCCAGGAATCTGGTGGTACGGGACATTTGGAAACACTGATCTAGCAAGCCTGGCTTCTGCTTACACACCTCCATGCACAGGGAGCTCCTTCCCTTCAAGGGTGACCCATCCCAACTTTGAAGAGCTGTGACCATTAAAAACTTCCATCAGACATTACTGAACTGAAAATTTCCTCCAGTGCCAAGTCCTCTAAGCTCAGGTCTCTGCGCTGACTCAGAGTAAGTCCAATCCCTCTGCTGCAGGAATCCTGGTAGAAAGATGAAATCCACACACAGGAATGACCTAGTGGCTCTGCACACAATGACTGTGGAAAGAGGAGGTGCATCTGGCTGCTTTGAGAAGCTTTACACCCCACCCCCCATCTTCCTGGTGTCCCCTCACTCCCATTTCCCAAGGGAAAGGTGAAAGTAATGACATTCATGAACATGACTATTTATTGTAGGCTTACTGTGGTCAGCAGAAATAATGGTCCCCCAAGTGTGCCCTCATCATAATATCCAGAATCTGTGAATCTGTTAGGTTACATGACAAAGGAGAACCAGGCCACAGACAAACTTCAGGTTGCTAATCAGCTGACCTTGAACTAGGGAGATTATCCTGGATTACCTGGGTGGCCCCACTGTAATTACAAGGGTTCTTAAAAGTGGGAGAGGAAGGCAGAGAAGTGAATGCCAGAATGATGCAGTGTGAGACTCAAGTGCCCATCACTGCCTTAGGAGATCAAAGGGGACCACGAGCCAAGGAATGCTGGCAGCCTCCACAAGATTCTCCCCTTTACCCTCCTGAATGCAGCCATGCTGACAACATCTTAACTTTATCCCACTGAGACCCAGGTTGGACCTCTGACCTGTGAGATAGTAAATCTGTGTTGTAATAAGCCACTAAATTTGTGGTAATTTGTGACAGCAGCAACAGAAATTTAATACACTTATTATATGCTAGATAATATTAGATGGTATACCTGAGTATCTCATTTAATAATTAACAACCAAAGGATAGACATTATTACCATCTCTGTTTGACATTTGAGTAAACTGAGGCTTAGATAAGCTATAAATAATCTGCCACGGCTCACACAGGCAGAAGTGGTGCAGCCTGGATTCAAACCCCGGTCTGTCTCCCAAATCCTTTTTGAAGAAAGTGAGGAAAAAAGAGGAGCTAAAAATAAGAGTACAAAATGGGAACAAAGAGATGAAAAGACATGGAAAGAGACCCAGAATAAAATACATAATGACTCTACAGTTACCCAAAGGGTGTTCTAGATTAATGAGAAATGCTTACAGTCCAATTCTAATCACAGACTCAAAACGTCCAAGCTATGCACACACTTGGAGATCATCTAGTTCAAACCCTCTAGGTTAAAGCTGGAGAAGGAGACCTAGAGAGGGAAGTGACTTGCCCAGGAGAACAGAGAAGCTGTCAAGGATGGGGCTGGAACCAGGGCCCCATTCACCATCCAGGGCTGGTTCCTCCTCTCCCCTCACCCTGTCCTTCCTTTCTTCCTTTCAGAAGACTCTGTGATGGCCCATGGGCAGCTAAGGTGAGTGTGATGGAGACTGCTGGGAGCCCTATGCCTAAGATGTCTCAAGACAGTGTCCTCCCCGGCAGGGGCTTCTGCTCCTAGACATCCAGCAATCATGACAGAAACAGGCCATAGTCATCCAAAGTATCCACTGTGTGTGTGGATACCTGTCACTGCCTTGCACCTTTGGGGTGACCTGGACCACCACACCCATGAAAATGGCAGCTGCCAGGAGACTGGCATTGCCTTGGGATGGATGGGACCCAGTGCCACCCCCTAACCCCCCACCCCACCCTCCGGGAGAAAAGAAACAGCATGCCTTGAGGTGACACAATTTTCCTACAAATACAACTTAATTAACCTGGCATAAATTTCAGCCTCATATCTAGTCATCAACCATCCCTCTCACACAGGCACATGCAGAGAAAAAAGTTTCAAATACAAGACCCATTTATGATGGGTCAAGAAAATACTAGTTTCCCACACTCTGCTTCAGGGAGAGCCACCCACTTGCCCTCTCCCCAGACCCAGGAGCCCGTTCTGGAGATCCAGCTGACCACTTTCAGTGCCAGCCTCTCCACTGCTAGCTGCTCCCTCTGAAGGTTCCAGTGGTTCCTTTATTAACAGCCTTCCGGTAACAGGAGGCACCCTGCTGATGCGGGACTCCCCACCCCCATCCGGCCTGGGGAAAAACCACGTGCTTCTGGCCATGCAGGTCCTCTCTCCTAGCCAGAAAAAGCGACACTGTGGTGGCAGCCAGGACAGGCCTCTTCTATCACCTGGAATTGGCTCTGAGGCTCTCTCAATTCTTACCTCTTTTCCTCGTGATCACTTGCATTAAAAAGGGAGTCTTGGTTAAACTCTACCAATTTCAACATTTTAAGACTTCCATTTTACTTGAATAATTTTTAAAGTTTTGAACCTTTGAAAATACAACCAAAGACATACAAAACATTTAAACAACTTGATAGTAATTTCCTCCAAGCAGCTAGAAGTCTCTTGCTAAGAGCAGAACCAGGACCTAAATCACCTTTGAGTCTGCTGCACTTCCAGCAGCCAGGGGGTGCCCAAATAATGACTGCTGAGCTGAATTTAACCCCCTAAACTCATCTGAGCCTAGTCATGGACACTCTGCAGCTTGCCCTGCTGCCTACACTTAGCTGCTAACTACCTAACACTCAGTAAACCGGCCCACAGCATGAAAGGGCAGGTTGCCCTAGTTTTCTCCTCATCCTGCAAGGCTCAGCTCAAATACCTCCCCTACCTCCATGAAATCACCCTGATGCCCTCTTTGCAACCAGTCAGAATCCATCACTCCTTGAGCGATGCTGAGGGACCACAGACATCAGTCCTACCATGTTCCAGATATGGTCCAGATACAGGAAGTGTGAGAGATGTCTGGTGGGGGTGGGGGCCACAAACAGACAAGGATCAGCCTAGACTTTGGGCAAACGGTGCTTTGGGAGCCCAGAGGAGGGAGAAGTCTAACCCTCTGGAGAAGAGGGAGAGCAGGAGGGCATCCTAGAAGACTTCCTGAAGGAGGGTCCATCTAAGCAGAGTAAGTGACATGCAAGCTATGCAGGTGGGAAGCTTAGAGGCTCTGAGATGGGGCAGGGTGCCTGAGGGCACCACTAGCAGATCAGTAAGTCTCCTACATGGGATTTGGAGTAAGACATTAACGGGTTGAGCTTGGCTGAGTTCCTAAAACTTTTGGAGCCTCAGTTTCCTCATGTGTAAAATGGGATAAATAAGGTCTACCTCCACTGAGATTCTCATACCTTAGTACACATAAGAATAGCCTGGAGGCTTTATTAAAATGCAGATTCCTGGGCTTCCCACCTCTCCCCTCCACCTCCACACAAACACTTAGAGAATGTGAATCAGTAGGTCTGGATGAGACCCAAAGATCTGTGTTGTAACATACATACACACATACTACACACACATATACCACAGATACCACACTTACACACACACACTACCCACACACACCACACACCCTACCCACACACACCACACACCATGCACACATACCACACTCCTACACATACAGGTAATTTTGATAGGAGGGGTGTCCACAGATCCATAAAACACCGAGTTATTGTAAGACAAATCGTCCAATGTAAATGAAGCAACTAGTATGCACATGCACATCAATGGTGCTCAAAAAGTTAGTTCCCCTTCCTTCCTCAAGCTTTGTTCCTGAAGATCTTTGCACCAGTTTTAATAAGGCAGACACTCCATTCTGCCTTCACTTCAGTTGGAGCCACTTTCCTATGTTCCTATGGGTTTTTCTGTCTGGTCCCCCAACAAGACCATGAGCCCCTTAAAGGGAGGGACCAAATTAGCCTTCTCAACATCCAGTGGGTCCCTGGCCAGGTAAGTGTTCTGTGAATGAAAGGCAAGAATGCAGCACCACCCCACTGCCCTCCAGCCTGGCTCCATATGAATCCTGCAGTAAGTAGGTCGAAGGGCTGGGGGGAACAGGAGGGCCTCACGCAAGGGAAGAAGTGGGGCACTGTGAGGAGTTGTAGGAATGAAATCCATCAAGAAGCAAGGCTGCTCCAGCACGGCTACTTCCCACTTACGACAGCCCTGGGAACAGTTCTGCTTCCTGGGCGCATTAAGTACAAGCTGCTTGACCAGTCAACAAGTTCTTTATGACATTTCCAGGCTCGCAGACCGGAATAACATTAATGAAAGTTTCATGCACTGATAAATAGTTCATTTCCTACAGGAAATCCACCCTTAGGCTCTGCCATCCTACACACACACACACACACACACACACACACACACACACACAGAGGCATCATAGTTCCACTTGTGTAGTGGACTTTCCTCCCTCTATCTCTGTTCCTGAAATTCACTGATACAAAGATTTTAATAGAGTAAAAAAAAATGCTATTCTGCCTTTATTTTAGTTGGGGCCCCTCTTCATGTCTCTATGTCTGTTTCTGTGTCTGCTTCCCCCAACAAGACTCTGAGCTCCTTAAGGAGAGGGAAAGAATTAGCTCTATACCCACGCCCTCTTCTTCCTAGAAACAAGAGCCCATATTTTCCTTGGGGAACAGCCTTCCTCTGCTCTCAGTCCATGTGAGCCAACTGTATCCCTGTGATGACAGTGACAGCGACAGAAGTGGACATGGACCCCAACACATCCAGAGGCTCAATCTGGGGACTTCTGTTTGCTCTGTTAGCAAAAAGAATCACTTTTTTCTTGGTGTTGCTGAGGGCTGCTGGCTGCCATCTTCCCACCAAGAAAAGAGGACAAAAGCTCAAGAGAATGCAGCCAACACAGAATCAAAAAGGGAGGGGAGAGAGGAACCAAGTCCTGGTGTGATTCCGTTCCGGGAATGATTCCATTCGTGGAATGATTCCGTTCCCACCCAGTTGATTCCTTCTTTCCCCTGAAGTCAGCTTGAACTGAGTTTCTGTCACTTGTGACCCCAAATCTCATCCAATGCAGCCTGACCTGCACTGTCACCTGGAGAATAGAGCACCTGACCCGTCTGGACACTACATGTGGCACTCAGTCAGGACAAGCAGGGATCTAGAGAGAGAGCAGGGGTGGGGATGCCACCTAAACACATTTCCTTTTGCACTGCAGTTCCTGGCCGCTGGCAGACAAAGACACATGGTCACTAACCCAGTCGTAACCATGACCTCCAAAACAGAAGTAGTGGACAGTTACAACAGACACAGATGTAGGCAGCAAAGAGCAGAAAGGACAAGACAGTGAATAAGGAAAAGGAGGTCAGGAATTGAAGCATGTCTGGGTTGCCTGGGTCAGTTAGAACCCCTGGGTTCTAACACGGAGACCTCGGAACTTGCCGGCATATTAATCCAGATCCAGCTCCAGAGAGGCCCCTAGAAGCACAGTTTGTCAGAGCTGGGGCACTTAGGAACACCTTGTCCAGCCCCGAGGAGTGGCAGGGGCTGGCCCGAGGTCTCTGAGCAAGCTGGTGACATCGCTAGAACTAGAAGCTGGGCTGGTTTCTTCCCACCGCATAGGGAGAAGCGGGACGAAGGGGTCTAGTTCACCCCGTCACTGTTGTCGGACTGCTGGAGGGCTACCCTGTGCCTTCAGCCTTTCCCACCGCCATCAAGCTCCTCCTGAGAATTTTCTCCAGTGTAGATCCCCCATGCTCAGGAGACCAGCAGTAACGGAGTCCCCACCTCACCCTAAGGCTCTAAATGCCCTTGGGTGCGTAAAAGCCCTGATTCCCAGACCTGCCTCAAATCAGACACGGCCTGGGTAGGACATTTCTAGTATGGTTCCTCGGAAAGCTTCTTTACTGCAACCAAGCATGTATATTTAGCACCACAGAACCTCAAATTACATCCACAATAGTAATAATAGTAGCAGTTAAGCTAGTAAGTGTTACTTAGTGCTTTCTGTGTGCCAGGCACTGCTGAAGTGCTTTACACAGACTAACTCATTGATCCTCAACCAATTCTACGAGGCGGGTACTATTATTCTCACTTTACAGATGAGGAAATAGAGGCACAGAAAGGTTAAATAACTTGCCCAAGATTACCTACACAGCAGGTGGCAGACCAGGATGGGAACCCAGGCAGCTTGGCTCCAGGGTCCCCAGTGAGGACCACTGTGCAATACTTCCTCTGTGCAGAAAAGGGTTAGTGGAGCAGGCCTGAGACTGTATCCTTAGAAAGGCCTGCTCATGACGGTGGCCCTTGGCTGGCATCTGGGAGCTTGGATTTGGGGAAGGTTCCCACCATTCCCTGGTAGGAGTAGCTCACTGTGCCTAAATTGTTTGTGCAAATATGGTTTATGCTAAACACCTACTTTTCTTCAGAGAGTCTAGAAATTTTGGTATGTGCTCAGCAGAGGGTGCCGAGGCAACTGGCTCCCAGTAAAAACACTGGGCACTGAGTGTCTAGTGAGCTTCCATGGTAGATGGCATGTCACATGTGTTGTCACAATTCATTGCTGGAGAATTAAGTGCATCTATGTGACTCCACTGGGAGAGGCTCTGGGAAGCTTGCACCTGGTTTCCCTGGCCTTTGCCCCAAGAGCCTTTTCCCTTTGCTGATTTTGCTTTATATTCTTTCATTGTAATAAATCATATCTGTGAGTATGACTCTCTTTGAGTCCTGTGAGTCCTCCTGGTGAATCACTGAACCTGGAGTTAGTCTTGGAAAACTGATATATGCTCAAAATCCCTAAAGCTAATCTGTAAGAACATCATAGAAAGTCTTGGCTCACCTGCTTCTGGGTGACATTTTTCTCAGGTATCTACTTATATGTTACATAAGACTATCTCTCTGGTATTACAAGTTGTCTTAAAGTGGGTTGTCCAGCACTGGGCTGGCACAGGGTCCCAAGGCTGGCAGGGATCTCAGAGTACTATCTCCAAGAGGGGCCTCCCACACCCATTCTGGCTTCATGGGGTATCAGAGATAAGTCCTCAGCCATCAGTAATACCAGCAATGTTGTTTAACCTATGGGGAAACTGAGGCTCTGAATGGCTGGCTGTGTGATGTTCTTGAGGACAAGAACCTCTGTCTCTTGACTTTCCATCCAGGGATCACTCATGATCTATCCCAGGCCCAATGATTAGAAGGGGCAGGGAGAACATTTTGTTGCAGTTTAAGGAATCATACCCTTCCTGTAATAGGGGATGCCCCCAAATACATTGAGCAAACATAGGTAATGTGCTGGGGAGACTAGAAGAATCAGACACAGTCCCTGTCCTAAGGAGCTTGATCTAGGGAAGGCTTTATTTAAGGGACTGAGCTCCTCGTTGCTAGGAATGCTCAAATAGAGGCCAGGAGGCTGCCTGTTTGGAATCCCTGCCTTCTAGCACCTGACACTGGGATTCGGCAATTCATGTTATCAAAATAATTTTTATGTTACTTTGCCTGATAATGCCAGACAAGCATCTCTCAGGCCTGCTATACTCTTTCTCCAACTCTTCCTCTCTGCTCAACCATTCTCCTCCAGAGAAAACTCAGTTCAGGAAATGTGCAGGCTGCCAGCACAGAAGATGTAGTGGGCTTTGGAAACAGAGGGCCCCAAGTTTGCTCTCAGCTCTATCCCACACTAATTCTGGGATTCTGGCAAGTGCTGTAAGCCCTCTGACTCTCTGCTTCCTCAGCTGGGCGTAACAGCGGCCCGGGAGATGGCATGAAATCTGCACCTGGCCCCGTGCCTGTTTCCCGGCAGGAGGGTAATAAAATTGTGCCCTACCCCCCTTGATGCCCAGAGTGCTGGATGTGCCAGTTTTATGAATAGGCCACCTACTTTCCCTTCTTCACTCTATCAACAGTAGGAAGAATTAGGTTAATTACACTGAGAAGAAATACAAGAGGGTAATAAGGTCTCTAATCCCACCTTTTGTTCATAAGTTAAATAAATGTAAAAGTTCTTACCCAAATGACGTTAAAATATTCCACCTCATTACCTTGAGTGCTGGCCACAGTATGGAGGCTAGTCATTGGGAAGGAGATCCCAATTATTCAAATACAACTTCCCTATGTAAGAATGATATTCATTTGAAATTCTAATTATTTTTTAAATGTTCATTTAAATGTTTGCTTGTTTTTTTTTCTAAGCAAGTTCACAACAATAGGAAAGAAGACAGCCAACAGTCATGGTACCCAAATAGAGAACTATTTCTCCAAGTCCCCTTCCCCATTCTATCCTTATGCACATGTTCATAATCATGCACGATATACTTTTACAATTTAAGAGCATTTTAAAAAATCACCTCCATGTTTTAACATCACCTTCATATTTGCTACTTTAGCAGGGTATGAAATGGTAAGTATCTGAGAGCACCTCTCCAGACCCAGTTCTGCCACCAGGTAACTCCTCCCCTGTCCCCTCTCTGTGTCTCCATTTCCTTCTCTGTAAAAGGATGAGTTTGGACTAGATCACTGGTTACCAAACCCAGCTTAGTTAGCATCATAATCAATGGAGGAGCTTTTAAATATCCATATATTCCCAGACCTAACCTCTATCCAAAGAATGAACCTCTTGAAAGTGGGGCCTAGGAATCTGAATTTTCAGCAAGATTTCCCACCCCACCCCCCACCTCCCAGGGCACTCAGAGGCAGCCAGTTTGGCATCCAGCCACAGACCAGCTGGACTAGACGATCTCTACTTTCCTACCAAGGCTAATATTCTAACTTCTGGATGACCCCAGAGAACTAATACCTGGTAATAATCTTAATCATTCCTCTAGGTGTCTGAGTTATTTTCCATTTTCCTAAATATGACTCTGTTTAAATGGGTTGTGCTGGTTATAATTTTTCTTCATTCACAGGCATCCACAGAAAGCACAGCGCCCAAAGAATGCTCACATCCTAAAAGGTCCATTAAAAAGTGATGGATGTCTCAGAATCCAGGTCACTTTCAAAGGTAGACTTCTCCTGATTCATTTCTCAGTGAGTGACGACAGGGCAAGGCTGGGTGGATTTGATTTAAATCTAACTGATTTAACTCTCCATTCAGGAGGACTCAATTTGACCGATTTTTCTCCTACAAAAGATGTGTTCTTTTTTTCAGAAATATAACCTTAAAGCCTCCTTTACAGCTCAGAGACAAATGTAGCTTTCTTTTTTGTTAAAAAAAAATTGTGATTTTCTTAGCATCCAAGCATCCTTTCAAAGCTGGAAAGGCCCAGCGGTCAACCAGTTTGACCCAGTAAGGCCCCAAAGAGGTAGCGACCTTCCGAGGTCCCGCTGAGAATCTGTGGCGGGGTGGGAGGAGGACGGTGCTCCAGACCCTTGGGCAGTGCGTTTTCCACCACAGCCCCTGCCTCCAACTTACTTCACAGTCCTTCCCAGGAATCCCATGGCTACAAAAGAACCCGCAACGATGCCTGGGTCTTCCTTTTAACCAAAGCTAACTGGAACAGTGGGATACAAACACCAGCAAAAGAAAGAAAATGCTTTCCTCTCAATTCACAAGCCCAGAGACTAAGGTTTCAGACACTTCTAAAGCACTGCAACAACTAAAAAATATGTATATATTTATGCCTTCCAGAAAAAAATAGACTGAGAAAAACAGATCTGATGGAGTGGTGGGATTAATGATTTTCTCCATTTTCCAGAAAGGTGTTGTGTTGTTTCAAAAATAAGTATAAACTTTACAACCACAAAAACATATGAAGCTCTTTGAAAAGGGGATATCCAAGGGCTCTCAGGAAGACAGGTAGCCATTTTACCTTGCTTTATTTCTGCTAAGTACCGTGACTGTCTATTTTGGATTTGTTCTCCAACAATAAGCATTCACAGCTATGTTAAAAAAATACCCTGAGGTAGTTCATGTGTTAACTGACTTCTGAGAGCTATGAAGAGATATCTCCTCCATTCCTTGCCACTGACATTCATAGTATACCTTACTCATTTGGAAGATAATTAGGTGTGGTCTGGTAACATTCCCTCTGTTAACTTGAATTTCCATCTCTATTTTTCATCATGTGTGTTTTAAATTTTTTTGCACATGTTTAGGTCCTGTCTCCCCAGGAATCAAAATCATGACCTCTTTTTAACTGACTAACCCCCCAGCTTGAAGAGCAGTATAGCATAATCCAACTAGATGGGCTGAGACAGAATCCTCCTCTGCACTTGATAACTGGGTAATCGAAGGTGAGTCATTTAATCTCTGTTTAACCTGTGTCCCTATCTTTAAAATGGAGGTTCAAAGAATAGTACTTACCTCATAAGGTTAACTCAGTTTACATATTTTTAAGTACTTAGAATTGTGCCTGGCATAGAATAAGTACAGTATAAATGACAAAATGTAAAATACATCACCAGCCCAAAAGTTCATTAACAAAATCCCAGATAGTGGGGAACACTACAGGACAAATGACCCAGTTTTATCAACAAACAAATTGCAAGGAGAAAAGAGAGAGAGAGAGAGAGAGAGAGAGAGAGAGAGAGAAAAGAAGGAGGGAGATGAAGGGGGAACCTGCAGATTAGAAGATGCTTAAGAGATATTTTTACACCCATGTTCATAGCAGTGTTATTCACAATAGCCAAAACAGCCAAAAGGTGTGGGCAACTGAAGTGTCCATCAATAGATGAATGGATAAATAAGATGTGGTATATACATACAACAGAATATTATTCAGCCTTAAAAAGAAATTAAGTTCTGACACATGCTACAACATGGATAAACCTTAAAGACATTATGCTAAGTGAAATAAGCCAATCGCAAAAAGACAAATAGTGTATGATTCCACAAAAAGACAAATATTGTATGACTCCACTTACATGAGGTAACTGGAATAGTCAAATTAATAAAGACAGAAAGTAGAATAGTGGTTCCCAGAAGCTGGAGGGAGGGAGGAATGAGGAGTGACTGTTTAATGGATATAGAGTTTCAGTTTGGGATGGTGAAAAAGTTCTAGAGATGGATGGCAGTGATGGTAGCACAACAATGTGAATGTACTTAATGCCCCTGAACCATATACTTAAAAATGGTTAAAATGGTAAATTTAACATTATGTATATTTTACCATATCCTTTTTTAAAAGATGCTTAAGAGATATATCAACCAATAACAATGTGTGGACCTGATTCAAAATAAACTAAAAAATGTATGACATTTATGAGACACTTGGAAATTTGAACACTGGATACTTTATGACATTAAAGAATTAATGCTGATTGTTTTAAAGGTGTGATCATAATTTTGAGTCCTTATCTTTTAGAGATACAAATGAAAATATTTACAAATGGCATGCTTTAATAAGTGACGTTAGCTTCAAAATAATAAGGGAGGGGAAGAAGTGAATGGGGGTAATCATAAAACAAGACTGGCTGTGAGTTAATAACCGTTGAAGCTGGGTGATGCGCACATGGGGGTTCCTTACACTATTCTGTCTACTGTAGGTATGTAAGTTTCTATCATCAAATAAGGTCAAACAGTTTATTATCATTAGTGAAAGGGCTGTTACATTATGTGTTTTTCTCTATTCTCAATGGTCTAGAATGATTCCTGGCACACCACAGCTGGTCTATCACTACTTTTCAGTTTTGTCTGGTGAATTCCAGGTCATTTCAGTCCCAAGACCTAAGGAATATGGAAAGCCATGGATCTTCCCTCTGACCTCACCCCTGCACTTTCAGCTCCAACATGGACTCTTCCTACTGCTCATCCATCTAAGATATTAAAGGAGTGAACAACCTCAGAGTTGTAGAGCTCTTTTCAGCAGAATTAACCTCATTTGAGAGATGAGGACCTGAGTACCCAAGAGTTTGGTGACTTGCTCTCACCAACAAGCTGCAGAATCAGGACGTAAACCTGGATCCGTGGTCACAGACCTGTCCTCTTCTCCCCTCTCCCAGCAGCCTCTTTTCTCCTTCCTTTTCACACACCCACCTCTTCCTTGCTCTCCTTCAGAAAGAGCCTGGGGCCCACTTCCTATCAGTCTTCCTCAGTCAAGCTAAAGCCTCTGCCCAGTGTTTGCCAGGTGAGTGGGAATTCTCACTCTCCTTTTCCAGGTATACATTTTGAGGTTGTTGGTCCTCTCCCAGTCACTGCAGGTTAGAAGAGCTGCCACAAGGTGACCTTACCAGGTGGCTCTGAGGTCTGAACAGCCAGGCTTTCCAGGCCCGGTTCCCAGGAGTGGTGGCTCTCAACTCTGGTTGCACACTAAAAACACCAATGCCAGGTCCCCACCTCCAGAGATATTGACCTAATTGGTGTGGGTGGCCCCAGGCATCATGTTTTTTTAAACTCCTCAGCTGTTCCAAAGTGCAGCCAGGGTTTCTGACACAGGTTCAGAGACAAGAGGATCCTTTTCTTTAACCAGTTAGCCTTCTTGACCTACAAAATGGGACTATTTTTTTAAAAAATAAGTGGCTGAAAAAAACTAATATTGGTATAAACATTGACAGATAAATAGAATGCACAGTACACACTGGTTGAAAAGATCAATTAAATTGGAGCAAGATTTCAAGAAATGCAACCTCTAAGCTTCCTAGGAAGAATTAAGTATCTTCAACCGTCTCCTCTTTGTATATGCCAGCTTTAAAAGGAGAAACGTCGGGGAAAAAAAAAAAAAAAAAAAAAAAAAAAAAAAGGAGAAACGTCTAACTTCTCCTTCTGGATATGAATTCAAAAGCCACCGGGATATGATAACATCTCTCTGTTCCTGGTGGCTGTTAGCACAGCCTCTCTCTTCCATGCCTAAAGGGCCTCCGCAGAGGTTATTCAGTGTAGAGGCATGTGCTCACACACACACACACACACACACACACACACACACACACTCAAATCTCCATTTGTCTCAATCACTGGGGTGAGGCCATGGAAAACACTGGTCTTTGGCATCATAAATACTTAAAAGAATCTGTTTTTTCTAATCAGAGGGAGGGGGATCCACACACAGTGGATGCTTTAGTTCACAGAGAAACTAGTTCTAACATTATGGAATGAATGTGGTGTGCCAGGTACTCGCTGAGCACTTTACGTGTGCCCCGTGGTCCCACTTCACTCACGAGGAAACTAAGGCTAGGAGAGATTAAGTGACTGGCTCAAGGTCACAGAGTTCATCAGTGATTGTCTTGGGACCTATATTCTGGTTTTTAGACTCTAAATTCAATGGTCTTTCCATCTTACAGCCACAACCATCCCTCTCACATGCCCACACAAAATGCGCACAGACACAGAACTGCAGTCACCTGTGCAGCCCTGGTAGGGGTACTCATGACTATCACAGGCAATTCTTAGTGCCCACTCTTCATTGGGCACCATGGAAACAGAGCTAAGCCTCATTCTGGGTCCCTCTGCAGCTGATACACAGCTACATCACAGCCCATCTCACCCCCAGTATAACTGTCTGTTTAAATATCTGTCTCATGCATAGGCTCCTTTGAGGGCCCATGATGGGAAAGAAGAAGCATTCCCTTCACCACCATTCATTCACTCAACAAATCTTTGTTGAGTTCTTTCTATGTGCCAGACAGTGGGGACTCAACAGGGTGCTGACATGGAGCTCACATACCAGTGATGAAAATGAATATTAGTCTACAGAAATACGTGTATAATCACAAGCTGAGAAGTGCTACGGAAAAACAGAGGATGTTAGAGAATACGGAGCAAAAAGAGGAGGACCTGATCTGAGGGCTCAAGGGAGACTCCTTGAGGAAGTGGGGTCAGAGCTGAGCCCGGAAGGATGGGGTGAGGGTTCACTAGATAAGGGGCAGTGGGATGTGGGGAGTGGTCCGTGAAGAGAGAACTACACAGCACATACGAACACATGAAACAGATGCAGAGGCTGGAGCCAGAAAGCAAGAGACAACAGTAGAGATATAGGTGGGGTTGGTCCATACAGGACCTTAAAATTATGTTAAGAATTTTTACTCTTTATCCAAAGGGCAATTCAAGCCACTGGGTGGGTCCCAAGCAACGGGGTGATATATAAGATTTCAGTTCTGAAAATCCTATCTGGCTGCAGCGTTAGGAATGAACTAAGAGGGGGTGAGTGGATACAGGGAGACAGTTAGAAGGCCAGTGCAGCTGCCAAAGAGCCAGATGATGGTGGCCTGGAGGAGGATAGCTGCAGAGATGAGTAGAAATAAATGAATCTAGGAGATATTTAGGATGGATATGGTGAAGAGGCAGAGGGGCTGTAGAGGATGTCCCCTAGCCTCCAGCTTGCAGAAATCTATGGATGGTGGGGCCATATACTGGGAGGGAGAACTCTGAAGGAAATGCAGGACCAGGGAGCAGAGGCCAAGATGCTGCATTCACATCCGACAGGCTCCATCACTGGGCTAAGCCCAGCCTGAGTTGCTGTCTTATTACCAAGAGGAGAAAAAAACAGTCGACCTAATATTTTGAGTAATAAGTGGGCAAGTACTTCAACATTTAATTAATATGTCACTAGTTTCAAAACTCATTTTAAAACCTTCCTATAATCTTACCAGGTTTACGTACACTGACATTATAACACCCAAATTATTTCTAGTCTAAAAATAATTACCCCATATGTTTCTTTGCCTGAAAAAGTGTTGAGAGAAATTATTGGCAAGGAATATTTCTCCATTACCAGAGAACAGTGAGCCAATTACCAGTTATGCCTTAACTCATTTCATCTATATTAAGAAAACCTATCAGAGGACAGACGCATTTCCCAAGAATATTTAGGAATGAGGGTGTCCCGGCAAGAGGGCAGAGCATTGGGAAATGATTAGGGGGAGATCCAGAAAAGAATCAGTCAACAGTTGGGAGTTCTGTTAATAGGTAGGTGGGTGGGGAGTATTGGCAAGAGTAACCAGGTCTTTGATCCGGGATCAGAGGTTGCAAACTGGTAGTTCTTGGGCCATATTCAACCTTAAAATATGTTTTGTTTGCTCCACATAGTGCTATTTTTAAAAACTAAGCCAACACTTTAAAAAATCTAAATTTCTTGATTCCCTTGAAAAATCAGTAGATTTGTCCAATTTGGCCACATTCCCATGTGGTAATGATCAGCTGAAGCTGAGTAGCCACTGCCCCTTCAGGTGGGCAGGGCTCTCCCATCCACCACGTCCCCACAGCGCCCCAGTCTTTACCCAACAGTAAGTGTCAGCTGACATTTATCATTGCACTTGCAATGTTGTTTTTCTTATGGTGAAGAAATATTTTTCTGTACCTATGTCTTGATTAAAAGTGAGAAAACAAAACAAACCACGGAGACAGTACGTTTCCAAGAAAAATGGAGAGAGTGTTATTTCTTAATGGAATTTAAAACTATTCTGACAAAGGTAATACATGAAGTGTGTCTGCATCAATTACTCTTACCCCTGTTCTCTTCACTCATTTATTACCTTCCTACCCCTGTTGACCCCTGTATGCTCTTGAATTTGCAACCTCTCAAGGCACTGAGGAAGGCACTGAGGCCCCAGGCCTGGGATTCAGATACAAGGAAGGTTCTCAGTTTAAGGGGAAAGGGATATGAAAAAGACACAAAAAAAGACTAACATTCAGTCATTAGAAACAGGCTCCAGGAAAAAGGCCAACTCAGCCAACTCAATGATAATGATGATTCTGACCATGACAGTCACAACAGCCTTTACTAAAGCCCATTTTGTGTGCTAAGCATGCTAGGTACTTTACATATATTCCTTTTAACCCATTTCACAGATGAGAAATCTAAGACTCAGAAAGGTTAACTCATTCACCCACAGTCATGTGACTAATAAGCAAGGAAATCAATATTCAAACTCCAAACCCAAGGTCCACCACCAGTGGTTTTTTCACTGGAGATGCACATCAGAATCACCAAGGGATTGGGAGATTGGGATTGACATATATACACTAATATGTATAAAATGGATAACTAATAAGAACCTGCTGTATAAAAAAATAAATTAAATAAAATTTTTAAAAAAAGAATCAACAAGGGAGATGTGTGTAGAAATACATATGCCTGCAGCTCCACCTACAGAAGATTCTGACTCACCAAGTCTGGGTGGAGTCTGAGCATCACTATTTACAAATCTCCCCAGGTGCTCTGTATGCACAGCCTCAGTGGAGAACCACTGCCTTATGCCTCATTGTTGAATGAATGAATGCTGAAGTGAACTGGCCAACACAAATAAAATGGGCTAACTTTTCCATTAGATTGTGTCACCAGGACCTGCCTCACAGCAGCCCCTCCACGGACAGACAAATGCTTGTTCCAATCCATCACTCTGTCAACCCTCCAAAGGCAGAGTCAGCAACTATTGCAGAGCCATTCTTCCTTCCACATGGCATCCTAAAAAATGTCTCTTCCAAAGAACCAGTGACAGTATCCTACAGGGCTATGTGTGCAGAGCGCTTTGCTCAAGTAATGCAGAAAGGAAAAAGCCCTGGCTTGGGGACAGAGGAAGGTAACACGTGATCTCACGAATGCCACACAGTAACAGTGTGGCTGATAGTGATCACAATACACATACATACAAGCTGTCCGACCCCAACTCACCCAGAAGACCCATATCTGAAACCAACAAGAAACAGAAAGGAAGGATAAGGGGTCTGAGGCAGCACAAGGGATGTCATGCACTGAAATTGAAGACTTTCCTTCATGAGAATTGTTCTTCCATGGATCCAAAGCCAATTTATTCTCCCTCTGGACAAAATACTCTCAATCTGATCACATCAACAATGCACATTATAGAGTTTCAGAAGGTGGTATTATCTCAGCAGAGAAAAACTATTAAACTTCTCTTCAGCAGCTGGAGTGTTTTAGATATTATGGATCATGTATATATACTTGTTTTGGCCACTAGGAAGCACAGGGCCAAATTTCTGATTCAGTTTTAGCAACTGTGCAAGATTTTTTGCATACATGTCTCTGCACTCCCTTTATTCCTTTCTTCATTTTATGATCCCCTTTAGTATATTTTTGAATTCTCCAACTGACCTATCTACTTTAAACTACTACACTACAGAAATTTTTACAAATCTTTTTTGTTTGTTTTACATTTTTAACATTGTTTTATTTACTGCAGAGAACTAGAAGTTATACAGATCAGGGATCAGCCAACTCCTTCTGTAAAGTTCCAGATAGTAAATATTTTAGTATTTGCAGACCATATGGTCTCTGTCACGTATTCTTTTTTTTTTTTAACAATGCTTTAAAAATGTAAAAACCATTCTTACCTTGCAGGCTTAAAAAAAAAACAGGTTCAATAGTTTGCTGACTTCTGATATAGATTAAAACTATATTAAAATATAAAAACTATAACTTACCAAAAATTACCACTATTTAAATTACGGTACATATCCTTTAGGATTTTTTTTTTTTTTTTTTTTTT
>NW_006788521.1:2083565-2084965 GCF_000442215.2 Lipotes vexillifer | reverse complement strand
TTTGCGGTACGCGGGCCTCTCACTGCTGTGGCCTCTCCCGTTGCGGAGCACAGGCTCCGGACGTGCAGGCTCAGCGGCCATGGCTCACGGGCCCAGCCACTCCGCGGCATGTGGGATCTTCCCGGACCGGGGCACGAACCCATGTCCCCTGCATCAGCAGGCAGACTCTCAACCACTGCGCCACCAGGGAAGCCTCCTTTAAGCTATTTTTATATGTATGTTTTAATAAAATCTGGATTATATTATACATACTATTTTTTGACCCGTCTTTTTCATTTAAAAATAAGTCAACATTTTTCTATGTCAAAACTGGATACAGAAGGTATTGTATAGATAGGTCAACATTTATTCAACCAATCCTCACTTTTTGAATATTGAGGAGTTTCCCATTTTTCACTATTTTAGATTATACTCCAACCATTACCTTAGGATAAAGTCCTAGAAATGGAATTTCTAGATCAAGGAAGATACATATTTTAAAGTCATTTGATAAATATTCTCATATAACCCTCCAGAAAAGTTATACCAGTTTACAGAACACTTCCACCAGCACTGCGAGAATAAATATTTCCTTAATCCTCCCCAACAATGAAAATGACCATTTTTATTTTTGCCAATATGATATGTAAAAGTGGTATCTTATTGCTTTAATTTGAACTTCACTGATAGCTAGTAGATATAAATGTAACTAGGGTATGTATTTTTAACTACATTTGTATTGTATTTGTTTTTTGGTGAATTTCCTGTTCAGGTCTGAATTCGTTTCTTATTGCTTTCATAACAAATCACCACAAACTTAGTGGCCAAAAGCAACACAAATTTTTTCTCTGTAGTTCTGGAGACAGATGTGCAAAATCTTACGGGACTAAAGTCAAGATGTCGGCACGGCTGGTTCCTTCTGGAGGTTCCGAGGAGAGAATCAGTTTCCTTGCCTTTTTCAGCTTCTAGAGGCTGCCTGCATTCCTTGGTTCATTGCCCCTTCCTTGCAGCACTCAAAGTTCTTGATTCCATTGTTACATCTCCTATTACTCACTCTGGTCTCCTGTCTTTTTCTTACAAGGATTTTTGTGATTACATCAGGCCCACCTGGATAATCCAGGATAATCTCCCCATCTCAAGATTCTTAACTAATTACATCTTCAAAGTTCCTTCTGCCATATATGGTAACATTCACAAGTCCCAGGAATTAGGATGTCGACACCCTTCAGGGGCCATTATTAAGCCTACATGGTGGGTCTTTTGACCATTGTTCCTTGGAGTGTTCATCTCTTTCCTATTTTTCCTTTTGCACATTAAGATATTTTGACTACGATGATGGATGCTATGGTGCGTTGCCCAGATCTCCCCTTCAGGACCAAAACACTCATTCGCCCAGCTGCTAGGAGGGCTGGTTCCTGCTG
>NW_006788521.1:2035929-2082974 GCF_000442215.2 Lipotes vexillifer | reverse complement strand
TCCTGCTGACTCACAGATGTCTCTCTCCAGAAATTGCCCTGGGCTGAAAGTTACTATTCTGCCCTAGGTTGTGCTCCCTTCCCCAGAAGCAGCCTGCATCCAGCATGGCAGTACCAAAGCCTGACCCTTGCCTTGATTCAGGACAGCTCCAGAGCTCCCTAGGGAACTGATGGAGGCTTCTCTGCAACTGCATTGCAATTCCACTTCCCCCTCTGCCCAGCCCTGCCTCCTTCACTCTCTTACAGGCAGTGCTCCTGAGAGCACCTGCCAAAAAAAATTCTTGGATGCAAACTTCAAAGTCTTAGTTTCCCAGGGAACCCAATCTAAGGAGCTGACTTCAGAAGTAGTTCTAGCCAGCAGAAGCTAATACGAGATTTTGGAGCTGGCACTGAGCACCCCATGGTTGGTGACAGGTAGAGCACTCACAATCCATGGCATGCTGAAGCAGTGAAACTGTTAAACTTCCACCATGGAGAATGGGAATGAGGCATTGGTAGGGGTAATATCACAGGCATTTGAGAGGTATGAGGGGAGTAGTAATTATAAGGAACTTGGAATCAGATGACTGTTGCTGGGTACAATCATTGTGCTTGGGGAAGAGAGGCTGAGAATGATTAATCACCAATTTAAGTGAAGTGTGAAAATGAGACATCCTCCTTGGTATTATACAAAGAGACACATCTCCTGTAAGTGAAGGACACAAAAGGCTGAGGGTCAGACCCAGGACTCTGGGGAATGGGACCATCAGACTTGGAAGGGAGACACCTGGTCACTGCACTCAAAAACTTGAATCCTCACGTTCTCCTGAGCCCTCTGGGCCTGTAGTCATGACCCACTACTCCCTATGATGGGCTAGTGCTGTCCCCTTGCTTGAAGATGATGCAGAGACAATATGACATATGCTCATTCCTCAAGATTCTTCCCCCATCTCCTTTCCTGACCACCAGACCAAAAACTAGAGTCAAATCACAACACAGCCCATACAGGGATGTCCTGGGCCTGCTAAGCATGACCTACAGGACCAGTCAACATGTGCCACAGGAACAAGAAGGTTATGTATGGACCTGGATTCTGAGGGTGGTAAGTCAAGGGGGATGGAACATGAAGCTAGTTAAAGGCAAGTTTATCAATATGGGAGGACACTCCCATGATACAGGATATAAGACCCTGGCAAGTATCCTAAGAGGTATTAACACAATGGCTCTTAGAAGCCTGGTCTACACTAAGTGAAGCAGAAATGCCATAACTCTCATGAAGACAGTGGAAGAAGGGATCAAAAAGCTTAGAAAAGTGGGCATGCTAGATTGAATACACTACCAAGGCTGGGAAACCCACCAGCAGGCCATGTTCTGCTGGGGGGATGGACCCTGGTGGAGGGGATCAGCATGGCGGAGATGCTCAGCAGTGGTTCTTCTCTGTGGGCCAGAGCTGATGGCAGGAAATGCTGCTACAGACTGGACTGCCTGACAGCAATGGGGAAAACAGGGTCCCAAATGATAAGAGGCCATACAGCAGCACTTAACTGTTAGAAGCAAGGTGGGTACAATTATCATAATGAGCGGTGGGGTCAGAGTGGCAGTCATAGGGGCCTGCTTCCCAGAGATCTAGGGAGATAGTTAACAGAACACAGTGCTCCTAGGGGGAAAGACAGATGGGCAGCCAACAAGAATACTGCTTAATTTATACAACCAAAAAAAATATCTAGAATGGACGATCAGGAGGCAGAAGGCAGCTATCTAACTAAACTAATCATAATCCCTTCCCCAGTTTATGCACCTGAGATATTTTTCAGACCTGAAAACCTGTCTGAAGGAGAGGCTAGGGATTCTCATGAGGAAGGAACCTATAACACCACAACAAGGATATATAATAATGATTCCCCCAGTCTTTCCCCAGAAGGACCTACAGAATTTATTCCCTATAATCATAAACTTAGGAAAGATAAAGACCCAGGCATTGTGAAGATCATTAAACACAGGATCTGAGTTGATACAAATATCTGGGGACCCAAAGGATCATCATGGTGCCCCTGTTAGAAAGGAATTATATGGGGGATAGCCAATAAATGGAGTTCTGGCCCAGGTCCAGGTCATAATGAGTCCACTAGATCCACAGACCCACTCAGTGGTTATGGCCCCAGATGATTCACTGAGATATCTCTTAGTAGCCCTTTGCCTAATTTTGACAATAAATGGACAGTGGACAGTGTAGCACACATGGCTTCAGAAGAATATGGTGGCCAGGGGTCCAGAGCCCTCAGGATCACCCCACCTAGTAAGCCAGCTACATCAGCAGAGATGCTGGGATATCCAGAAGAGACAGCAAAGGAGATGATGAGTATCAGGTGTCCACCAAGATCAGCTGTAGTGGTGGGGGCTGCAGTCTGTCCCACTAACTTCCTCTCAGAAGTCTGAGGAAAAGAGACCACAGAATTTTGGAGAAGACACTCCAGATGGTTGAACTTATAGTCAAAGAGAGTGAATGCAGATGGCAGAAGCACTGGAAGGGGTGGATGCTGGGATGCACCTCCCAGACCTTCCCCTTTAGGACCCAGACACCCATCCCCCCAGCCCCGGGAAGTGTTGGCTGCTGACCTCACAAGAACCCTCTCCAAGGCAGCCCTTGGCCAAAGTGAGCCGCCTCACTCACGTTTACGACCCCTCCCCAGGGATAACCTTTACCCAGTAATTGTTCCATGCGAGCTATAAAAGCCCGTCACCCTTGCCTTGATTCAGGACAAATCTGGGAGGGTTGTCCTAGCTTCAGAGTTCCCTGTAGCATCAGCTGAGGCCTCTGATGCAGCTGCCTGGAAGTCAACCTCTCCACCAGCCCCATCCTGCCTCCCTCCCTCCCTTACAGGTGCTGTTCCAAAGAATACCCCTGTGGTGTAAACCTCCTGCATGCAGATCTCTGCATGCAGGGTAAATATTTACCCTGGCTGTTGTTTATGGCTGTAGTGGATCCTTTGGGGCTCCACCCAGGTCCCCTTCGTTGGGTCCAAAGCCCATCCCCCAGCTTCTGGGAATATCTAGTGCTGATGGCTCACAACTGAGTCCCTTACTGGAATCTGCCCTCAGCCTCAGGAAACTACTGCCTCATCCCAGTGGGCAGCCCACAACCAGTGACTGGATAATGCAGGGAAACAAAGACCCAGGCCCAGTGCCTCAATTTGGGACATCCCTAAAGGGCCACCACAGCTCCAGGGCCCCCCAGGGGGTCAACTGAGACATCCCTCGGATCACTATGCTGGTAGGCTTCTTGCTGGGCCCCTCCTGCCATCCTCTCTCTTAACTCTCAACTCTCCCAAGTAAAGCTTTTGCATGCACATCTAAGAGTCCCTGTCCTGGGTGCCCAACTCAACATACAGTGGTTTTGATTTTCAGACATTTTTAAATTTTGTATCCAAATCTATCAGTCTTTCCCAAAAATGGTTACCCATTTTTTAATTGGGTTGTTTTAATATTTTAACTTTTTAAATGTGATTAACCAGTCATCCTCAATACCCTTTGTGGAATAACTCAGCTTTTCTCAATTATTTTACTTTTTTTATATATGAAATGATTGTATTTATTTGGGCATGTTCCTGGAGTTTCTGTTCTGTTCCTCTGATCAGTCCAGCTCTTTTTGGTTATAGAACATACCTTTCTAATCAATATAGCTTGGTAAGTCATACTATTAGCTGCTATTTCATTTTGTTTTAAGCTGCCTTGAATCATTTTAGGAAGAAGGCAGAATATTAATACCATAAATCTTAATACCAACAATGTAACTGATTCATCATTTCACAAATACTTATGGAGCATTATTGCTAGGACCTGAGAATATAAGACATGTAAAACAGACCGGGGACAGGGGGCTGGCACACACAATTAAGCACAGACGTGCATATCATGGGGAACCTCTTAAAAGGAGTCAGGAAAGGCCTCCTTGAAGAGGTGATGTTTGAGCAGGGATCTCAACTAGGTAGAAGCAGGAGAACTCATCTAGAAGAACTAAGCAGGTGACCACATGGAGGTGGGAGGGGAGGCACTGCAGGCAAAGGGCAGCATGCTCCGTGTGTAGTCTCTAGCTAAAATAGGACTAGGGAAGGAGGGCCAGGCAGGCAAGACCCCAAGGGCCAACTGAAGGATTCTGGACTTTTTCCCAAGAGCAGTAGGAGATCATCTAAGGCTTTTTAAAAATAACAGCCTTATGGAGATATAATTCACATACTATACAGGTCATCCATTCAAAGTGTACAATTCAATGGTTTTTAGTATATTCACACATATGTGCAACCATCTTCGTAGTCAATTTTGAAACACTTTCATCATCTCAAAAAGAAACCCAGTACCCTTTGGAAACTACCCACCCCCAACTTCTCCAGCTTTAAGCAACCACTAATCTACTTTCTATAGATCTGCCTATCCTGGACATTTCATATGAATGAAATCACATATTATGTGGTCTTTTAAGACTAGCTTCTTATTTCACTCATAATACTTTCAAGGTTCACCCATGTTGTAGCATGTATCACTATATCATTTTTTTCCCTTTTTTTTTTTTCTTTTTTTTAAGAAGTGAGCTGAAACTATATAAGATGGTTATATAGTCTGGAAGCACAGTGCTTGAAACTGAGTTACTGTCATGACAAGATCTTACTGCAGCACTATCTATAGAGTTTTTGCAATGATGGAAATGTTCTACATCTGTGTAGTCTAACACGGCAGCCACCGGCCACAAATAACTATTGGATACTTGAAATGTGGCTGGTGCTACTGAAGTACTACATTTTTTACTTTATTTAATTAAATTCAAATTAAATAACCACCTGTGTCTAGGAGCTATTTGTTCATCTGATCTTCTGATGGACAAATAATATTCTATTTTGTGGATATACCACATTTTGTTTATCCATTTATCAGCTGATGGACATTTGGGTTGTTTCCACCTTATTGGCTATGATAAATAATGCTGCTATGAACATTCATGTACAAGTTTTTGTGTAGACATATGCTGTCATTTCTCTTGGGTGTATATCTAGGAGTGGAATTGCTGGCTCATGTGGTAACTCTACACTTAATAATTTAAGGAACTGCCAGACCATTTTCCAAAGTGGCTGCACCATTTTACATTCCCATCATCAATGTATGAGAGTTCCAATTTCTGCACATCCTCACTAACACTTGTTATTATCTGACTTTATGATTGTAGTCATCCTAGTGGATGTAAAGTGGCATCTCACTGTGGTTTTCATTTGCATTTTCCTAATCACTAAAGGCTTTTAACAGAGGGCCTGATACAATCAGATTTTTGAACAGTTCACTCCAGAGAAATGATCTGAGAACAGAAAGTAGGCCATGAGATGATGGTGAAGAGGCCACTGCAGCGGTCTGGGGAAAATGACGGTAGCTTGGATTGTGATGGAAGAGATGGTAAATAGGGGACAGTTGGAGAAATAGGATATAAAATCTACAAGGTCTAGAGATCACTGGATGGGGCACAAGGGAGGGGGTCAAAGGTTTCCAGTTTATAGAACTGGGTGGATGATGGTACTCCCACCAAGAGAATACAGAAATATTTTATAAATTGTGATAAAATACACATAACATAAAATTTACTATCTTAACCATTTTAAAGTGTGTAGTTCAGTAATGTTAACTATATTCATATTGTTGTGCAATCGATCTCCAAAACGTTTTCGTCTTGCAAAATTGAAACTCTATACCATTAAACAATAACTCTCCATTCAATGGCAACCACCATTCTACTTTCTGTCTCTATGAATTTGATACTCTAGATACCTCATATAAGTGGGATGACACAGTATTTGTCTTTTTGTAACTGGCTTATTTCACTTAACACAATGTCCTCAAGATCCATCCATGTTGTAGTACGTATCAGGTTACCTTCCTTTTTTTTTTGCGGTACGCGGGCCTCTCACTGTTGTGGCCTCTCCCGTCGCGGAGCACAGGTTCCGGACGCGCAGACTCACCGGCCATGGCTCACGGGCCCAGCCGCTCCGTGGCATGTGGGATCCTTCCAGACTGGGGCACAAACCCGTGTCCCCTGCATCGGCAGGCGGACTCTCAACCACTGTGCCACAAGGGAAGCCCTACCTTCCTTTTTTAAGTGAAAACACAAAAGTATATTTTTACTGACAAAAAAAAGGACAGTTTTATCCAAACCACTTTCTTATTCAAAATACACTAAGTTTTAATCTAAACCTTCTTCAGATTCAGATTTCTCAAGGTTCTTCCAAGTCAGTGCTTGCCTTGGCCAGACGTGCATAGCATTATGCTGACACCCTGCTGTTCATGACCTAACCTTCATGATCTTGACCCCTTAGGCATCTTTCAATAGCAAGAATAATTCTCAGGCAATCCAAAGGATAGGAGGCTTTGATCTGACTTTCCTATTTGGTTATTTGCAGGTCCATTTATCCTTAATTAAATTATCTATTGGTGGAAACTAGATAGTTTCTCTTGAAAACAGTCCCAAGCTTTTAATAATTTGGGGCACTCGATATTCCTCCATCACACAAATTTGGCCACATTTACCTCCCTTAACTCTGAAAATCCTAAGATCTATTCTGAGAGATTTGGCAGTTTCTGCTGCCTTTAATCATTTTGCCTGGCATGTGACAGACAATCTTCTGCATTCACAATAATTTTACTACTTCATTATGGTGTAATCTTTTAGAACACATAATGAGCAATCATTTAGGAATTCAAATGAAAGTTAAAATTCAAGTGAGTATAAGATCTCCAACAAAATAAGTGACCACAGCAACTGAGATGGAAATAGATGAAAAGCCCATCTAGACACAGACAATGAGAATCTTCATTAGAACTTACTCCTTGGCCTGCTGGCAAGACACGTCCCAGTTTCAGCAACATGAAAATGTTAAGGGAAGAAGTGCATCTTAGAATCAAGAAGGTATGGTGCATGGAGAGAAAGCAAAGGAATACAAGGAAGGTTTACATACAGCAGCAGAAAGTGCCAGCAGGCACCAAGAGAATGAGAAAACAAAATAGGTAACAACCACACACAGCACTCTTTATACTCAAGAATCATAGTGCAGGGGCAAAAAGAAACACAAAACCCTACATCCGTCATGTAACTCCCCAGAGTAAAAGCAGAAGACAACTGGAGATTGAGATGAAGATAATGAATCATCAATAAAAGGTTAAATTAACAGTACCACTTCTTAGAAGGTGGGATGTTAACAGTACTTACCTCTGAGAGGAGCAGATTAAGGAAAAGTTGTTTTTCCTTAAAAGTATTTTCTTGGTTTTTGCTACAATAAACATACACATGAAAAAATTGTATACGTTTTAAAAAAACAAAAAAAAATTTTAGAACAATATTGAGCTAATCAATGAATTTGGTAAAGTAGCAGGATACAAAATTAATGCACAGAAATCTCTGGCATTCCTATACACTAATGATGAAAACTCTGAGAGTGAAATCAAGAAAACACTCCCATTTACCATTGCAACAAAAAGAATAAAATATCTTTTATTTAATAAAATAAACCTACCTAAGGAGACAAAAGACCTGTATGCAGAAAATTATAAGACACTGATGAAAGAAATTAAAGACAATATTGTAAATCAACTACAATTTTAAAATTTAAGATTTTTTAAATTTAAAAAATATGTATTTTAGAAAGAAATAAAACGTCCAATATTTTCAAAGCAAACAGTTTCTGGTGTTTAAATATGGAAACCTTAGTTCCCCGAAAATAAGTGCCTTGGTTTAATTCATGTCCTGAAGATCCTAAATAAATGAGGCATAACTGAACATGGGAACCTTGCGTAATCGCCAGCACCACTTTGGTTTTGCTGTAAAGCACTGCTCAACAAACAAGCCCCTATCTGACCTACACTCAGTGCTAATTCTTCAGCCACTCTCTCTGAAGGTCACAAAGGAGCCTGCTGAGAAGGAGATAAATGGTAATGGTTTCTGTAGGAAGGAAGCCTGTTTGGGGCCCACAAGTCACTGCCAATGCCATCCACACACCTCGCATCAATCTTCTTGGGAAGGAGCAAAGGTTTATAAACTTTGCTTAACAGTCAGGCCCTCCATCCTTCAGGCACCACGGGCCAAGCTTGCAACCTTGCGTGGCTCACGACGGTTGGTCATTTTGGTCTCTATCATCCTCTAGGGAGGGGACAAAAAGGCTTTATAAACTCTGCTTAGCAGTTCCCTCTGGTGCCCAGGACAGTGCCCAGAAAACAAAAAGATTTGCTGCTGAATGGAATGTAGAGCCAGTCCTCCCCTGGATTCCCAGGTCCAGGTTCAGTGACCTCACCTGTTCTGACAAGCTGGATAAACCCATCAACACAGCCCCGAAATCACAGGTATTTCCTCAACAATCTTCTGAGGGGAAAGAGCATGTCCACCTGTGAAAGCCATAGAAGCCCACATTAACGTCTGGGGGATCATAGGATCCTGCACCATCCTGCTCGTTCCTGGTTCAGGGGTCCTGAGGGCCAGTGGGATGGGGTGGGATGGGATTGGGGGCCTGGCAGGAAGCGGAAATGAACCAGATCCTACACCAGGGAACCCAGCCTAGCAGCAGAAACAGACCCTGGCATGTTACTCGCCCAAGTACAGGCTCCTTGCTCAAGCTAGATGAAGGGGATGAGACACCTCCACTGGAGAGCTGATGACAGGCAAGACAAGAAGAGAGGTGACGGGGCAGTGGTGCAGCCTGGGAGAGCCAGACTGCCAAACCCTCAAACTGCCAAACACCAGCCCTGCAGGCACCCCAGGGCTGGTGGGGCCCTGGGGTGCCAGCCCCGAGCAGGGTCTCAGACACAGAGTCAGCAGCCCAGCCTGCCTTCAGGAGCGCACAGGAGACCTGGGGAGCCCCTGAGCCGGAGAGTTCCCAGGCCAGGGAGGCAACCAGGCGCCACCTGTGGGCATGCTCTGCAGGGGGCAGTGGTGAAGCCGGCCTCAGCTCCCTCCAGACCCTCTTGTCTTTCTGGTTCCCTAGGCTCTGGCTGGCAGGAGTCCCGGTCACCAGGTTGGAAAGGAATCACCACATCTTAGAAGGAGAGTTCAGCTGGCCAGACTCTCCCGTCTTGTGAAGAAGGAAACTGGGGTTCAGAGGAGAGACACGTCTTACCCCGGCCTCACAGCAGATCCATGGCCGAGGATGAGACCCTGAGCCGGAGGCTCTGACTCCAGGGCCTTTTTCATGTTCCCACCTTGGTCAAACACATGGGGATTGAGAGCAGATGAGTTTTCACCTGATAGGAACTGGGATCCCAGTGGAGATTTCTGAGCTCAGTGGGAGGGCAAGGTTCTCTGGTCAGCGAGACCAAAGCAGGAGCCTCCATGGACAGAGAGGCCTGACGGAGGAAGGACTAGATGAACAAGGGCCCAGGAGAAGTGTGGCGAGTGTGCCAACCGCAGGGATGAGGGCCTGGGCCAGTTCTATGAGCAGCAACACTACAAAGACAGACTAGGAGTGAATACCATGAGATCTGAAAATGCGGAGGCTGATGGGGAGGGGGGTGGTCAAGGAAAGGGAGTGGCCAGAGAGGAAGCCAAGGCCCTCAACCTGTGTGACCAGGAGGAGGACAGTACAGGGAAACCACGAGAAGGAGCCACACTGGTGGGCCCAGGTGGTGGGCTCAGTTTTGGCTCTGTAGAGCTATGTGTCTGTGTAAGGCACTCGGTCCAAATGTCCATCATTCTGAAGGTGGGGACAAGTGATGGAGTCCATCAAGGGTACAGAACTTGGCAATAACAGGTATGGGCAACTGATCTGCCCCATGGGCTTCCTCCTAACTTCTCCTGTCCAAACTTAGAGTATATCCTTAAGGATCAGCACAGGATACTTGGCACCCTTTGCTTTTCTATAAAGAGGTACTGGTTAAACCAGTGAATTTCAGGGTGGTATGGAGGAATGGCACTCAATAACCAACCACATCTTCCTTCATTCAGCATTAGCTGAGCATCTACTGTGTGTCAGGCAGTAAGCACCTGTCCCCTGATATCCTCTCTCCCTTGCCTTCTTTTAGTAGTAAAACCACTTCCCACCTGTGGTAGACAGAATAATACCCTCCCCCAGCAAAAGATATCCAGGTCCTAATCCCAGACACTTGTGACCATGTTGCCTTACATGACAGAAAAGACTCTGCAGATGTGATTAAGTAAGAATCTTGAGATGGAGGGGTTATCCTGGAGTGTCATGATGTAATCACAGAAGTCCTTAAAGATGGAAGCAGGAAACTAGATGAGTAACTGGAGATGTGACAATAGACTCAAGAAGTTTGACTGATGCAAGGAAGGAAAGGGCCATGAGCCAAGAAATGCAGGCAGCCTCCAGAAGCTGAAAAAGGCAAGGAAATGGATTCTTCTGTCAGAGTCTCCAAAGGAACCAGCCTTGCCAACACCTTGACTTTTTAGCAAGACTCACTTTGTATTCCTAACCTCCAGAACTGTAAGAGAATAAATTTGTGTTGTTTCAAGCCATTAAGTTTGTGGTGATGTGTTATAGCAGACATAGGAAACTAATATAAATGAGTTTCATTAAATTTAAGCTCCACATTTACCATCAAGCTAGAGATCAAATGTAACCATCCTTCCTTGCAGCTGGGCATGACTATGTGACTAATTTCTAACAGACTGAAAAGAAGTGATATGTACAACTTCTGGACCGTCTTCAGCTTTAAGACAGGCTGCTTGCTCTGGACTTCTGCACTTTCTCTTCCCCCTGCCCCCAGTGGAACACAGATGTGGCAGTGACCCTGTTCCAATCACACCAATGAGGACAAATCCTATTGGCATGGTGGGACAGCAGGAGTTAAGGAACTTGGATCCCTGAATTATTTGTAGAGCAGAGATGCCCTACCAGCCTGGACCAGTCAGATTGTAAGTTGATGCGGAAATAAAATTTTAACTGATTTAAGGCACTATATTTTGGGGTCTCTTTGTTACAGCAGCTTACCTATCACCCAAACACACTGCCTAAAGAAGGTCCCAATTTATCTGGACAAACAAAAACAGAAACAGATCTTTACACTATTACAAGAAGATGCCATGGTACAGAGGTGGCCAAGGTGCTCAGGAGCACAGGAGGCCTCTATGGTGGATCCAGGGCCTCAGATGGTCATTCACTCAACGTAAGCCCTCAGTCCAACCTCTCCTGCCTTACAGGCCTAATAAAACAATAAGGGTAGCACTAAAAATGAAACAATCATTTCACACGGCCAAGAGGGCTCTTTGCACTACTTTAAGCCCAACTGCACTACCATTCATTGCCCAAGTCCTGCCATCTGTGGTGGTTATTTTCAGCTCATGAAGATGAGTCTGAGCCACTTGTATGCCTCCAGACCCAAGCTCCTGACCAAAGGAAGGGGTCTGGCAAACTCCACGCTGACCAGACAGATGAAGGCTTGATCCAGACAATAATCTGTTCAAAAAGAAAAGTCCTACTCCTTGACTTTTCCCATATTAATAACCTGAGGGCATCTGAGACAGGTTTACAACATCTTACAGATATTCAAGCATTGGTGACAATTTTTCAGAATTTTTTTCTGGTTTTTGTGGTGGTGGTTAGCTACTTTTTCTGTATCTCTTTCATTTTCCGCCAATTATGCCTGCTCTGCCAAAAAAAATTCAGAAATGAACCCAAAATGCCTAAAGACAGAGTTTGGAAAATGGCCCTAAAACACGAGTCAAATCACATCATTTCTCTGTGCAAAATCCTCGAACATCCCATGGCTATCAAGTCCTATGGGATCTAGCCCTTGCCCCTCACCAGCTTGATTCTGTAGCACTTCATCACTCTGCTCCAGCCCCAAGGGCCTCTTTGTGGGTCTTGAATTCCCCAAGGAAACTGCCTCAGGGCCCCTGCCTCTGCTCTTCCACTGGCCTGGACATCACATAACACCACAGGCTGTCTGTCTCCCTCTGTTCAATCTCTGCTCAAATGTTACCTCATAGAGGTCTTCTCTAGATACCAATTTCAAATAGAACTCATCCAGCCTCTAAATCTTCATCACTCATCCCCTTACTGTGCTTTATTTGTCTTTTCTAGCTCTATCACCACCTGACATGGTTTATGGCCCACTAGCTAAGATGTATGATAATTTATGCATCATTTCTCTGTCTCCTTCATCAGCATGCAAGCTCTCTGTGGACAGGGTCTTTGCTGTGTCCACTGCTGAAACCTCACTGATGACAACAGTACCTGGCACATAGCAGATGGTTAATATTTGTTGAATAAATGAATAGTGCACCAAAACTACCCATGTGAAAATCCAGCAAAGAGGGAATGATTCACTTGTTGCCAACTCATCATTTTGGAACTAATTTTCACCTTGATCATACTGTTTCCAACCAAATTGTTTTAGAACAACTTGTTTTCGGCCAAATCAACTGGCACCATCCTGGGGGCACTTCCAACCAGTTCAGCTCCTCACCTAGCACCTGAATCCCTTATTTATTTAGAAAGCAGGTCTAATTCCCCAGACAAAATTCGCCCCATTACAGCCGCACCTTTGCTGCAAGGTGCTTTGCTGGGAAGGCTGCCTGCCATCCCAACAACTGACATAATCATGAGGTTGGTAATACCAGACCTCAGGAAGGCTACCATTAGTATTTGACACTTTATGGCCCGCAATTTAAGTCTATGGCATTGTAATTCAGTTCCTCGATGAGGCAAACATGATACTAACCTCATTTGGAAAACTGGATGAAATGCCTCCTTACACTGATGGCCTCCTAATTAGTGCACAAGGGAAGGTGAGGTTCCCCAGCCTTCCCACCTCTAAATTTTGAGAGTGCTTCTCTTTAACATCCTTCTAGAATTCACGCCAGTGACAGAATGTGCATCCACTGACTCTTACACACATTGTCTGGTACCTACTACGGGGGGAGAACGGGGGATTGGATGGTTTTAGCTCGTTGTTTCTCCATAGGGTCTCAATACAGCTGGGGATGAATGACTTTAGATGATTCTGAGGACAGACCCCACTCACACAAGTGTAGATATGAAGTCTCCCATTGGGCCTGCTAAAATAACTTTTTGAAATGCAAACAGTTCATACAGGAGATGTTGAAAAAGCATTTAATAAAATTTACTCGTTTCTGATTTAAAACAATAAAACCAACCCCTCTTAGTAAACAAGAAAGAAGGTACCTCCAGGACACACCAAAAGCCTGTCACAAACAACAGCCAGCACGCCCAGCAACAGTGAACAGGAGTCACACCATCAAACAAGAATGCCTGTGCTCACAGCATCTACCCAGTTCTGCTCTCACAGTTGATGATAATTGAATCCATGGACAAAGAAGCCAGGTAATAACTGAAAAGGAAGAGGTATAAGTATTGTCACTTGCAAAAAAGGATGACTGACTACCTAGGAGACCCATGGGAAACTATTCAGACCAGTGAGAATGCTCAGTTAGGTGGCTGCTTATGAAATATTCACAAATCAGAGCTTTCTACACACCAGCAATAATTAGAAAATACAGTGATGAAGGGGAGCCACTATAAAATAAAAAGGTATGTCTCACAATAGTGACAAAGATATAAAACACTGAGTAATTAGTGAAACGATTAAGGTTCATATGAAAAGGGCTACAATGTCTAGAACTGCTACAATGTCTAGAACTGCTCAAGAAATACTTGTGGGATGAACTAATAACTACCAAATCTTCAAGAGGGATATAAAAGAGGTAAGAGTGAAAGAAAAGATGTACCTCATTCCTTGAATATGATGACCCCATAATGCAAAGATTTCAATTCTCCCCAAATCAATCTCTGAGTTTGCCAAGTTCCAACCAAAATATCAACTTTATGATTATCATTTTTAGAACTCAACAAAATAATTCTAAGCTTCTAGCATGAGGATAAATGGGTGAGGATAGTTAAGAAAATCCTTGAAAAGAGAAGTACTATTATGGAGAGGACTCACCTTATCAGATATTAAAGTGTAATATAACGCTAAGGTGATTTAAATAGTAGTGCACTGACCTAGACATACCTATAAAACCTGGAAACCTAGGAATTCAGAAACAGACCAACTATATATAAGGTGTCATTTCAAGTAAATGGAGAAACAAATTATTCAACAAATGGTATTGGAATGTTGGATTAACCGTTTGGAAAAATATATGTCATTAGAGGTTCACTTTATTAAAAAATAAATACTAAATGTACTAAAGAGTTAAAGATTAAAAAAATTAAATCATTAGTGTAACCAAAAGAAAATCTAAGTGGGCTATTTATAAAACCATGGATAATTTGCAGGATGCTCTAAGCACAACATCAAAAGCAGAAACCATAAAGATATCAATCTACATACATGAGATTTTTTTTTAAAAACCCATGTTGAAAAATAATATAAAATTAAAAGGCAAGAGAAAAAACTGGAAAAATATTTACTACACACATTGGGGATGGGGGTGGGTAAATAACTGTAATACATAAAAAGCAGTTTCACAAATCAATAGGAAAGAGGTATGCATATTAATGAAAATAGTCGACAGATATGACAAGTCAATTCACTAAAACAGAGCTCATTAAACAGTGAAATACATTCAACCTTTCTGATAAACAAAGAAGTGCAAAATAAAAGCTTATCAACTGCCCAATTGGCAGAGCTTTTGTTTTTGGTTTTTATTTAGCAATATCTCCCAGTTACGTGCTCCAGAACAAGGCCTCGCCCACCCCATCCATTGCTGTCTGAGGATAGACAGCTTAGCAATAAGTTGTACAGGATTCCACTGTGGGTCCTGCAGGCAGGTAAATGGGCCTGATTCCCTCTACGCCTTAGCTCTGAGGTCTTGGGTAAGCTTCCAAAACTCTCTAAGACTCTGATGTTTTATCTCAAAAAAAGAAGAAGAATAGTGCCTACTTATGTTATAAAAACTAAGCAAGATGATGCATATAAAAGCACTTGACTCTAGTCCACAGTAAGCTTTCCAGAAATGGCAGAGATAGCTAAGTTTTAAAATATTTAAATTTTGCATACCCTTTGGCTCAGGCAACGCTAGAGTCTAAGGAACTAATCATAGAGAAGCACACACACTTTGTTTCAAGGCTGTATGCTGCAGCGTTGTTAAGAATCACACAAAAAATGCACACAACCCACATTTCAACAAGAGAATATTATCAAAATATGGCCTAGTAGAATATTGGTAAGCCACTTAAAAATATGGAGTAGAGGTTCTGAAATGGCCCAGAAAGTTCTTCATGATATAGAGTTTTAAAGAAAATAAGAGCAGGTAACAAACAGCAAATAATCTGAATTTTGTTTTTAAAAAGTATGGGAATATATACCAGGATATCAAAAGTAATTATATTAGATTGTGGGGTTATGAGTGATTTTAATATTCTTCTTTTAATTTGCATTTTCTGAATTGTCTTCAATAAACATAAATTACTTTTATAATAAGATAAAGACATTACAAGGTTTTTTTTTTTTAATCTTAATGCAAACTCTCCAAGCACAAAAGTCAGTCATTAGGATGGCTTTTCAAAAGACGCAAATGATCTTGTAAGTATGCCTTTCTCTTCCCAGCTGGGAAAGGTCCAACAGTGGAGATGGACTCCACTGGCATGATATTGACTAAAGTCCTCAAATAGAAATTGCTCATCCTACTCAATGATATCTATTTATTTCTCGGTACATTTGTCCTCATCCTGGAAAGGGGGCCTGTGATTCCAAGATAATGTCCCTATCCCAAAAGATCAAAACCAAATACCTTTTGCTATACTCTACAATAACATTTTTTAAAAACACAGAGTAAAAACAATATCTGTAGTAGAGATAAACCTCACCCCAGACCAAAGCTTCTGTCCATAGAGATCTGTATTTTGTCCGTGTGATGGCCTCTGCCTGAATTCCCTGCCCTAAGGATGCAATTCTCTGCCCTCCTCAAGGCCAGCTGCTGACCACCCCCTCCCCAACTGCCTAGCCCAAGGCAGAATGAACTATTCTGCATAACAGAAGGCCATTCCACTCCAGGCTCCCCTGTTTGGCCTCACCTGTGCGTTCCTCAGCTCCTGACCGCATGGCTGCCTACCTCAGGACGCCTGGATTTCCACCGGGGCCAGTCTGATGGCACCATCCCATAGACCCCTGGCACCACCTACATACACATTGTAGAAAGACACTGGTTCATAAGCTCCATGAGGTCAGGGACCCCGTTTGGTACTGCCCACCACTGCCCACTGCGGTGCCTGGCACCCTGAGGTCTTACTTAATAAGCATCTGCAGAAGGGAGGGAGAGAGGAGAGGAGGGAAGGTAATGTGAGATGAAGCCAAGGTCAAAGCCAAGGTCACCAACAGGAGCTTTTCTCTAGTCTGTAGACATCTTCAATGATCTTGCTGGCATTGCCTTTCCCAGCACATGCCCTGAAAGAGGCCCCATTCTCAGCAGACTCAGGGACTACCAGTGGCCTGCATTTACGTCAGCACAGGCGCTGAACAGCAGACCCCAGCTGCTCCCTCCCTCCAGAGAGCAAAATGAGTCATGGTCAACTAGGGCCTCAGTGTCTTTTCATATCTACTCCCTTTAAGCCTCATCAACTTCGTCCTGTCCTTAAGCAGCTGGTTTTCAGAACCCAAGAGCCAGCTGAAGTAGTGAACCCTGAAAAAGAACTCTTAGAATCCTGGAGCAATGGTGTGAATGTAAGAGGAAATTTGTTTTCTGGCTCTGTCATCTGAAATATTTGTTAATCTTCTTAGCTTGATATCATCAGCAAAATTTGACCAGTATGACTTCTATGACCTTATTTAAGTCACTGATTAAAGAAAGAATATATATCTTCTTTTATGGGGCTTCCCTGGTGGCGCAGTGGTTGAGAGCCCGCCTGCCAATGCAGGGGACACGGGTTCGTGCCCTGGTCCGGGAGGATCCCACATGCCGCGGAGCGGTTAGGCCCGTGAGCCATGGCCGCTGAGCCTGCACGTCCGGAGCCTGTGCTCCGCAACGGGAGAGGTCACAATAGTGAGAGACCCGCGTACCGCAAAAACAAACCAACAAACCAACAAAAGAATATGTATCTTCTTTTAAAGACAGATACATAGAAGATAGGTAGATAGATAGAAAGACAGATAGATAGATCTTTCTCAACTTACGATGGGGTGAAGTCCTGATAAACCCACCATAAATTGAAAATATTAAGTCAAAAATGCATTTAATACATGTAACCTACTGAACATGATAGCTTAGGCTAACCTACCTTAAACATGTTCAGAACACTTATGTTATCCTACAGATTTGGACAAAGTCATCTAACACAAAGCCCATTTCTTAATAAAGTATTGAATATGTCAAGTAATTTATTGAATACTGTACTGAAAGTGAAAAACAGAATGGTTGGGTACAGGATGGTTTTAAGTATATCAGTTTTCACCTTTGTGATTGTGTGGCTGACCAGGAGATGCCGCTCGGGGCCACTGCCCAGCATCACGAGAGAGTACTGTACAGCACTAGCCCACAAAAAGATCAAAATTCAAAATTTGAAGTACGCTTTCTCAGAACGCATATTGCTTTTGCACATTATAAAGTAAAAACACCATAAGTTGGAGACCATCTATAATTCAAAGGCCCAGGCAAAGAACAGAGTCCTGCAGACAACCATCCAAGAGTACTCCCAGATTAACACCTTTTGGGTTTGAGATTCAAACAATTAACAGATGCCTCTAAATAGACCATCTTCTCTACCTGGCTGAAAAGTTACAAGAGATTTTGTCAAATACCTTCATGGAGTTCACATTTGCTAGGTTCCCAGCTCCCCTAACCTCGTGAGTTTGTAACTTTCTCAACAAAGTAAGTGAGGTCAGTGCAGCCCATCATGTTGTTGGAGAACTCAGAGTGATCCCCTCTTCTTTTTCTAATTGTTCAGACCACCCTCTGAGCATGCTCTGAGCACCCACCTCGGAATCACAGCTGGTGAAGGTTCCTGCCAACCTACCTGTAACCCTTGTGCAGCCTCTGTGGACAGTGGGGAGGGGCACGCCGGGGCAGGGTCCTGGCAGCCAGAGTGAGCCCAGCAACAAGAGGAGGACCTGCTGGTTCAGGGAGAGTGGAAAGCATGCCAGGGGTAAGAAGGAAGAGCCTAATCTGGGCCACATGTTGATGTGGCTCTCACTCTCTCAGAAAGAGGAAAGACACCCAAAAGGCAGAGCAGAAACTTCTGGAGGAGGTCAATCCTATAATGAAGACCTGGGTCCAGCTTGCTTGCAATTTCACTGTGTGGCTTTAGCAAGTCAGGTCCCTTCTTCTCTTGGTGCCTTAGTCCATTTGAGCTGCTAGAACAGATACCATGGACTGGGTGGCTTATAAACAGCAGAAACTTATTTCTCACAGTTCTGGAGGCTGAGAAGTCTAAGATCGAGGCACCAGCAGATTCATCTGGTGAGAAATCACTTCCCGGTACACAGACGACCATCTTTTGCTATAACCTCACATGATGGAGAAGGCAAGTGAGTTCTCTGAGGTCTCCTTTTTAAAAAGGACACTAATCCTAATCACCTCCCAAAGGCTCCACCTCCAAATACCATCACACTGGCAGTCAGGATTTAACATATTAATTGTGGTGGTGGGGCAGGGGGATGACACAAACATTCAGTCTATAACACCAGGCCTTAGCTTTCTCTTCTGTAAATTGGGGATAATGATAAGATTATGTGTGGGAAGGCAGACAACTGGACCACTTGATCTTTTGAGGTCCCTTTGAAAGCCAGAAACAAGGACAGAGGTGCTTAATGTTTATGGATGTGGGCCCTAGAACCACACTGCCTGGGATTAAATTAGTTAATTACTACCCATGTAAATTTAGGCAGATTATTAAACTTATCTGTGCCTCAGTTTTCTCATCTGAAAAACGGGAACAATAAGAATGCTTATCTCCTAGGACCTTGATGAAAAGTAGACTATTTACTACTGTAAAGAACAGAGGCTAAGCCCATGGAATGTGTTCACTCTGACGATGCTGGTGGTGCTGACGGTGAGATATGCTATGGTTTCACTTGGGCAATTTCACACCTGCTCCCAGAGGACCCAGACAATAACCAGAATTCCCACATCCCCAGTTTCTGGAGGATCTTGTACAGCTCCAGAGAAGAAGAGCTGGACTGGAGAAAGCGAACAGTTGCAGCTACCACAGAGGCCAGTGTCATCCTCTAAAATATTCTGCATTGCAGATGTCTCCTAACCTGGCTTTTCTCCAAAGGAGTCAGAATGGGAGGGATCTGTGGCACTATCATGCTCTTCTTAACACTATTAGTTCAGTTATCATTATTTATACCATTCAAAGATCTGAAAACTTTTAAACTGGCTTCTTATACACATCCAAACCACATAAGAAAATCTTTTCAGGATATATTTATTTGTTTGTTCTGGTGGGCCCTTTATCTCCTCTGACATTCTGACTTCTAACTCATACAGGATGAAAGAATCCAACTGCCCATTTTCTGCCCTAAAAAGTCAATTCTGACTTAAAAACAAGAATAGATAGCTCATTCTTTACATCCACTGCCCTATTTCTTCCTAAAACCTAAATGAGACCTACTTTAGTTCCTATTATTTTCACAATACTGCTTTTTCTGTAGCTTTCATGAGTTCCTTCTTTATGTATCTGGACAAATACCACTGTAAGGCTCTCTCACAGAAATACTTAGCAATCCCAGATAGTCCCATCTTGACTTTTCTCAAGGGCTCTCCAGTGCCATTATTCACTTTAAGCAAAAAATCACCCTGGGAGGGTAGCTGGAGAGGGTACCCTCCCCACTTTACAGATAAAGAAACTGGGGCTCAGAGAGCCCGGCTCCAATGGAAAGACCCCGAGGCCAAGCCTTCCAAGATCCACACCTATATTCTGAACACATCCCTTCCGTTCCCTTCAGTTCCCCCTAAGGCATTACAACTCTCTTTCTCTAAACACCCAGAAGGGAGTCATTTTGGCAAAAATCCAGTTGAGTCTTTATACATCAACTTCTTTATCAGCGGTTGTGAGAAAACCATTTTACGGCTCTGTTCAGAATCTCTTCCATCCAAATGGGTTTTAGGAATGGCCTGTCACTGCTCAGAGAAGAAGTGATCTGCAGCAGATGGGAAAAGGGCTGGAACCTGGCAGGTCTCAAAAGGAAAGCCACTCTATATCCCAGCTGGGCCCTAAGAACTCCATCCTCTCAAGATACTCTGCTCAATCACTAGACTCCAAAACAACAGCCGCCCCCAGAAGCCTTTCTGTCTCCAAACCCAGAGTCTGTCCTGTTGGGGAATGTGCGGGCAGGGGGTGCTGCTAATCCTTGCCTGATATCCGGCTACACTCAAACAGAGACAGGCCCCCGAGGACCAGTGCAGTCTATGGCTCACCCCATGTCAAAAAGGGAAACCTCTGTAGCCAGACCCGGCGCCCATCAGCCTGACAGAAAACCTTGGGGACGTCAGCACCAGCCTTCTGCCCTCAGACTGCAGGACCGGGCCTGCCAACCTGGCATTTGACTGCCGAGGTTTCCCAACAGTTATTCCAGCACGGATCCCTGCTGCTCTCTGCTTCCCTTCATCAAGAAAGCCATTAAGAGAAACGTAAAGCTGATTGCACCTATTACGTCCACCTACAGACCCAACTTGGAGTAAGCTTTGAAATCTCGGGCCCTCTTCAGACCCTGAGTCATTTTTTGTTTGTTAACATTAGAATGGTGTACATGGCAGGCTCGCTCCGAATCTAATCGGTGTCAAACACGGCTGGGTCCTACTCTCATTCAACGTTCTCAGAGGATGCTTCCTCTCATCCTTGCCTTCCGGCCACCCTGTCAGGCAAGAACCCACATCCAAATTGTATAGAAGGAAAAACAGGCTCAGTGGGATAGGGAGGGCCTGGCTTGCCAAAAGACAAGTCTCAGGAAGTAACAAAGTCAAGATTTAACTAAATCTGCCTGATCTACCTTCTCTCCCCTGAGCCCTAATTTTTGTGATGTCCCTGCAGATGACCTTGTCCAGCTCCCAGGTGACATGGGGGTGTATCCTCCAGCTTTAGCTGACAAGAAGCCTCTGTGCTGACAGCAAGTACCAGAAGCCAGGACCTTGCAGGAGGCCCTCAGTCAACACTGATTGATTTAAAACTATGCTTCCAGACACTGCAGGCCCAAAGATGGTTGTTTTTCCAGATCGATGCTCTCTCTCCACAATGTCTTTTGCAGTCAGTCACCTATGTGCCTGCCTCACCTGAATGGCTCGGCATTACCCCGCAAAGTCCCACCTCTCTATCTTTGCTAGTGCAGTTCCCTCCTCCCACAGGGTTCTTCCCACATCTCCACCTCTCTCTCTCAAGCCCAGCTCAAAAGTCACCTGCTCTGAGAAGCCCTCTCAGGTTGCACCCAGTGAGAATGCATCAGCCCTCCCTTCATGCTCCTATAGCCCTTACTTGTGCCTCCCTAAGAGTCTACTCACATCAGCCTCTTATCTTTTATTTTACTTGACAAGACTTTTATGGCACTTACTATGTATTGCACACTGGTCAAAGTCTTCAGCAAATTTTAATTGATTTAGTTTTTATAACTATCCTATGAAACAGGTACTGTTATTATCACCCCATTGTATAGATGAGAACACTGAGGCACGGGAGATGAAGTAGCTTGCCAAAAATTAACATAGATGGTAAGTGATGGCAAGGCAGTCCTGCTCAAGAGTCAGGCACTCAACCAGGGTCACTTGCTCACATATGAGTTACCCACACTGTCATGTCATATCTGAGTCACGTTCAGATGCCCACAGCCTGGCATGAGGCAGGTGCATCATTCTCGTTCCTGAATGGAGCCCAATGTCCACCTCTCCCACGTGGCCAGCTGACACTGGCCTGCATGTGGATACTGGTCCAACCCTGTAGCCGCTCTGAGCATCTATCTACCTGCTGTGGATGCCCACCTCCGGCAGTCATTCCTGAGGTGCTTAGGAGGATAAAGTCGGAAGCACTTTATCATTCATGAAGCCAAGTGCGTCTGTACACACACCTCTCTTGAAGGACCTTTGGGAACAGCCATGATGGATGGCTTCCCGGCTTCTGGATGGATCTCCATGAACCCAGAGCAGAGCGCAGAACCACATAACCCATGTGCCTAGGCCAGAGTGTGCCCGGCAGCTGTGGGCAGTGCAAAGGGCACTGGGCTTAGAGTCTGGCAGACTTGGACTTAGTAAGTCTCCGCTTACTATCTCACCCAGGGCTCATCATTCTGAGCCTCAGTTTTCCCATCTATAAATGGGGCTAATGGAAGAATTCCTCTCTTACCGGGTTATTACTGGGTGATGCATTTGGAATAAATAATAAACTCTAGCACTACACACAATCTGTAATTCTTGTTGTTTAGTTGTTGAAATAATATCTACCAAATAAAGTTATTATCAGAACTAAATGAGAAACCAACTGCACTTCGCACTGTACCAGACTGGGGTACAAATAAGGTCATATTTATTTGAATGTTCAAAGACAAGAGGGATAGGGCAGCTCAGGCATTCTCCTGGGAGCACCCAGCACAGTGCACCCCGGCCCTCCAGGTGGTCTATGCTGACAGGTTGGCAAGTCTACCTCACCAGCACCCCTTGAGGTGCCCCTGAGATCAAACTCTGAGCCAGGCCCAGCTGCCGGCCTTGGTTCCCTTCAGCTGCCATGTTGGCCACAGAGGCTTGGGGTCTGCACTAAAACCAGGGCAGGGCCTTGTCCCCTGAGGGGGTCAACCCTGGACCAAGGGAGTGTCAGAACCAAGATGGAAACTGAGGGTTACAGTTCTCAACACTGAGTACCTTCAGTTTATATTATATACACAGTCACCATCCCCAGAGCCTCCCCAGGGTGTCACAGAGGAGGAGGGACATTCCAGAATCAGTTCCCATCTTCAAACCAGCCTGCCCTCGACACCCCATGCCCTGGGCCCCCACTCCAAGCAAAGCTCCCCTCGGAGCTCTTTTTTCCCTTTCCTCCAGCAGACCCTGCTCAAAGCTGTGTCACCCCTCAGACATGTCCTAACAATTTCAAACCCCAGAGGGAGGGATCAGAGTCTCATTCCTCTCACTCCCAGGGGCCACTGTTCTTCAGACAGTGGGGCCACTGACCCCAGCAACCTTGAAGCTTCCTAACAGTAAGGGAGGGGCTTCTAGAATCATCTGAATACAGAGCCAGACCAGAGCAGGACCTTCTTCCAGTTACACCCACCTCCCTGGCTCCCCAAACTAGAAGCACCTGGCTTTTTATATGTGTGCAGTGAAAGAGCCATCCAGGTGACTCAAACTAAAACCCAACAGAAGTCCTCAGCCTCGGAAGCCAGAACTCACAGCAATTCTCAGAGACCAGTTCTGCAACTTTCTGCCCCCACCTCACACCAGAACAGAAGTGTGTCATATCCCCAATGAGTACTGTGCTCTGTGGCATCTGCTAAACACCCACTGGGCACCAGATCCAAATGCTTTTATCTTATTTAGTCCTCAAAACAATGCTGGTCATCTGCTATCAAACCTTCACGTTATACATCAGGGAAGGGAGGCCCCAAGCGAAGCGACCTCCCCAAGGTCACCCAGCAGGGCCGAGAGCCGGACCTGGGCCTCTCGGGCTCGGAAGTCCAAGCTCTTTCTACTGCGCCTTGCCTTCTCCGATGCACGTGTGAGTGCACCCAGCGTAGTGCCTGGCGCATAGTAGGGGCTCAGTAAGGACCTGTCATTTTGTCCACCGTGGAGCCACCAGGTTGGAATTAGGGCCACAGCCTGCCAAGGATCTAGAGTGGCCAAAACAAACCCAATCAGGTGGTCTCACGACCAGCATCCACAGGAGCCCAGCAGGTGCTCTTCTGAGGATGCCGTAGCTGGAGGGACAACTGGGGCCCCCAAATCTCTCAAACCAAACTCGTCATCTCCACACTGCCTGGCCCAGAACTCTGAGGTCTCAACAAAATACTTGTACATCTTTTGGCAAGAACCAAAGCTCTTTCTGGAGAAAATAAATACTATTAGCTCAGCACATGGGCATCCCAGCCTCCCACTCCTGGCCCAGTCTGGGCATTTCATATTTCAATCAGACATGCCAGTCTTTGCCCCAGCCCCCAAACCTAGCAACCCCATGATTTGCTGGCTTGGATCCCAAATCGCTGCTTGCAGCAGACGGCCCTAACTCCCACACCACCAAACTCCTGCCCTGGACCTTGTTCAATAGTTTGCTTGTGGATGGTCTTGGATCTGACACCTGCCAAAGACGAATGGCTGGCTCTGAAGACATCTGACAGATGAGAGGAAGACATGTTAATCACTTCTTGTTCTAGATGCTTCTGTAAGATAGCCTGCTGGGTCAGAAGACCGCAGCTCCCTGGCTAACTACTTCCAGTGTTGTTATCCAATACTGTGCCCACCTTCTTTAATAGAAAGTTGAATGAATCACCTGTGTGAACAGCATCTCTGTGTCTTTGATAAAGTTGTTATTGGAGATACCCAAAGGCCCTGAAAGGACAACCCAGAATTAATTACTCTTTCTGTTTAGTTTCAGACACATCTGATACCTGCAACTCTTTACGACTTTTTAAAGCCGTTTCACATTTATCTATTTCTCTTTCTCTTTCTCTCTCCCTCCCTCCCTCCTCAACGATCTCCACAATAACTCCATGGACAAGCAGGGCAGGCATTACTATTATTCGCATTTTATAGACAACAAAACTAAGGTGTACACAAGTTAAACAACTACTTCAAGGTCATCCCCTAATGAGTACCAGAGACAGGTCACCCATGGCAAAAGCACAGAGCCCTTTCCACTGAACCACCTGGCCCTTAAGCTAGAAGATTTGTCTCTTGAACCTAAAGGGAAACATGTTCTCCTGACACGGTAACACCAGAATGTTTCTCTCTTGCCTTCAAATCCGGTATGCAGGTGGAGCCATCCGTTCCTCTGATGTCTGATCGTGTCTTCTCCCTCTGCTCCATTTAGAGGCTCAGTTGTGATTTTATCCAAAGTGGTTATGTTGTACATTGTGTTTAGCGACACTCATGCAAAAAGCATTTGCTAAAGCACTTACAATGTGTTAGGGGCCGTGCTAGGAGCCATGCTAGGTGCTCGGACACGGAGGCACTCATCCACTCACAGATATCACCAAGGGCCTGCAGACTGTGTCCTGGGCTCGGGGACATGGCAGGTGCAAAACAGATGACGTGCCTGTCCCCATGGGCTGGCCCAGCTCACAGCCAGGCTTGGCAGTGGACAATAGCCAGCAGTGACAACACTCAACTATAAGGACTCCACTGGGGTCAACAGCCCAGCCCCAGGCCCAGAGGAGATTCACCACTGAGCTCTCAGTGCACAGATGCTTCTGGAAATGGACAGGGATCCTTCTGGAAATGGACAGGGATTTAGAAACAACCACTTCACTTAGAATCCCATTCAGTGAGGCTCAGACACAGACCTCGTACTTCTTGGCTGGCCTCAAACACACAAACCCCCACTGAAATAAGAACCAGTTTTTATGTGACTACACAGCATTTTATGTTTTCATATGCATTATAATAAAATAACAACGATAAAATTTAGTGGGTGCCTACTCAACATGGCCCCCTGTACTTAATGTTTTACATGCATGTTCTATGTCAGCCTTCAAAATAAGCCTCTGAGGGGCTTCCCTGGTGGCGCAGTGGTTGGGTGTCTGCCTGCTGATGCAGGGGACACGGGTTCGTGCCCCGGTCTGGGAGGATCCCACATGCCGTGGACTGGCTGGGCCCGTGAGCCATGGCCAGTGAGCCTGTGTGTCCGGAGCCTGTGCTCCGCAATGGGAGAGGCCACAACAGTGAGAGGCCCACGTACCCAAAAAAAAAAAAAAAAAAAGCATCTGAGAAAGGATCATCCCCATTTCACAGATGAGGACACTGAGGCTCAAGGAGTGAGCAGCAACAGCACACACACAGGTTTCTGATTCCATATGTGATGGTCTTTCCACAGTGTCCAGGTGTCTTCCCCACACTGCCCGGGCATCGGAAAACACACAGAAGCCATTATAAACAATCCTTCAGCACTCATCCATTCATTCTGCAAATATTCATTGAGCACCTACCATGTGCTAGAAACTGTGTGAGGCACTATTGTAAGCCAAAACAGACTAAGTTCACAGTACCCTGGCAGAATAGGGGAAGACCAATATTGATCAAATAATCCAACAATTTAAAATTGCAACTGTGATAAGCACTACAAAGGTTCATGGTTCTTAGAGAAATTGTAATAGGGGATTTTTCCCAATCAGGGAGGATGGAGAAAGCACCCTTGAGCTGGATCTAAAAGATGAAGAAAGATGGCAAAGCCATTCCAGATGGTGGAAACAGCTTGTGCAAAGGTCCTTTCCACACTCTCTGAGCACAATCACCAGAGAAACTTGAAAGGACCACATGTCTAGGACCAGAGGGAAAGGGGAGAGTGCTCAGCAATGAAGCTGGGAGTGAACAGGGCAGACTACAGGGCCTTCAAGGGCACAGGGAGAAGTCTTGTTCCCATTCCCAGAACAATGATGAGTCAGGGTATCAAACAGGGAGGCCACCTGACCAGCAAGCTGGGTCAGTGGTCCTAAAGGTCCTCTGCATCTGGGTGATAGCCCCTGCACCTGCCCCAGGCTGCACCATCACGCTCCTTATGCTTCATAGTAACGATCCCCAGTGGCCTCTCTTTGAAAGCACTGCTGTTTCAGACTCATCTCCACATGCCCTATAACCAGCCCTGGGCCTGGCACCAAGTAGGTGCTTAGCAAGTATGAGCTACATGTGTAAAGGAAGCACTACTGCTGCTCTCAACATGATCTAAGTCTAACAGGAGACACACACACAGAGACAAACACTGACACCGCAAGTAAACACTACAGGAGGTGACAAGTTCTGCCGAAGCAAGGGAAGCAGAGAGCGGATCCATGTGAGCTAGGTGTGTAGACAGACACACTTAAAGTGAGTAGAGAGTTCAGCGCCGCTGTGTGTCTGAGTGGGCGGACAGGGAAATGGTGAGGATGAGGCTGAATTAGAGGGAGAGACAAGCAGCTGGGTGAAATTCATCCAAAAAAAGAGAAGCGGCAGCTACTGACAAAACGTGCCACTTGCTTTCATGGGAGGAAGATAACTCCCATATGAAGATGCTGTTTCACTTTAGTATTTAAGCAGCAGAGATCAAAGTCAGACCATCCGACTGAAATCCCAGTGCACCACTTGGTCGGTTGTGATGTTAAATAAGTCACTTAACCTCTCTAAGCCTCATATGTAAAATGCAGACAATAATAGCAACTACCGCATCAAATTGGTGTGAGAATTAAATAAGTACTTGACATAGGACTGATAGGTGCTAAGCGCAGGATAAAGGTGAGTTACTGTTGTCGTAGTCTCTTTTCTTTCACCTACACACTTGCAAATAATGTTTCCTTTACCTTTTCCTTTTTTAAATGACAAGATTAGAAGCTCTCCAAAGGCTTCCCAACGTTTCTAGAATTCAGAGTCCAGCAAGGAGGTCAGAAGGGTCAGTCTGGCCCTGAGAGGACACTCTATGGAGTGACAGGCTAGTCAATTCTTCTATCAAAGGCAAGGCGCTCTGAGCCGGGCTGGGTGGGAGCATTTGCATATGGGCTCTGATCATACGCCCTGGAGTGGGCTTCCAGGTCCCTGTCTGCCAGTTAAATCCCTGAAACAATTCTGGGCATTCTCAGAAAAGCTTCAGTGAATGGGCAGGTCCAGAACCAAAGCGATTTGGACAATACAGTGATTATTATAAGGATGGCTGTTGCTTTCAAAATCAGTTCCCTCTGAACAAAGTCAAGTGGATCATGGGCAGCGTGTGAAAATATCATTTTCTCTCTGCCACCTCCTGACCCTACGCCAGGAGAGCGGCAATAATGCACCACTCCACAGTCCTTCTTTGGCTACATTTTATCTGAACGGTGACCGAGGATGTCCTTGCCAAATGGCAGGAGAAGGGGGGGGGCGGGTCTGCTTCAGCCAGCAGCTGTGGGACATGGGCACTGATGAAGACAGATGAATCCATTTACTCAGTACTTTGGATCTACCATGAATTTTCTACATGACAATGACACTTCATCCTTCCAGCAATGCAGACTGTTCAAAAAAGACTGAAAAAGTAGAAAGTTGGCAAAAAAAGAACACCCCAATCAGCCCCCAAAGGTGTCACAATGTTCATGCCCTTTACTCAAGCAAGAATTCCCAGACCTTCAAACATCAGCTCATAACCAATTTACTCTTATTTTGCAAGTGATTCTAATAAACTTGGTTATCTGATTTGGGCTCCAGACCAAAACCAGGTCAGAGAAATAGTCACTCCAGACTGAGGTTACCCAGTTCCTGAATCAGTCCTGACCACGGAAGGATGAAGAGCAGTAGCTTCCAGCCCAGGAGCAGGGCACCTGGAATATGTCTTGTTGTTCAGGGGATCCCAGGACACCTCTTTATTCACTATACTCAGACCTGCCACTAGATCACCTGGCTCACCAATGCTGATGACTTGGCTTCATTCCTACAGTGTCTACTAGTACGAGAGCCCAGTCCAGTCTCTGTGGCTCTCACAGTCCCTGGAGGTGGGAGTGGGGTATCAGAACCCGATTCCTACACCCAGCAACTACCAGTTCGAATACTGCTCCAATAAACTAATCTCCTAAAACCATAATGCTGGTCAGATGCTGGAAAGTATTTCTTTCCCAGGTTTTGATGTTGGAGGATCTTGGAGGATGCTGTGTATGTTTGTCAGGGGAGAAGAGACTGACATTAGCTTTGCACAAAATCTTCTGTTGGAACATCCAACAAGTACCCTTTTCCCTCTGCACTCCACAACTACTGGGCCCCCCAAAGCACCAAAGTACGAATAAAGAGCAAGCAGAAAGCTCACCCCACATGGCTTGGCATACAAAGCACTTCCTCAATTTGTTACAACTACACCCATTAAGCCTCTTAGAATCAGAGAGCTGAGTTTCAGTCTTTTAGATCTATTTGTTTGTTCAATAAGTGTTTACTGAGCTCCTGCTCTGTGCCTGGCCCTGAGATACTGCCTGGAGGGGCAGAGGTGTGCACAAGGGACCCAGACACACCCCATGTCTGCCCTTGCAGTGCTTACAACGGAGCAGAGATCCTCAATCGGTGCTGCAATTCACAGAGAAGCAAAGACTTAGCAACTAACCTAGCACCAGCACCTAGACTGCCGAGGTCTTAGCAACTAACCTAGCACCAGAACCCAGACCGCTGACCCCATCTGAAGCTCACACTTCCAAGGTTTCAGCCTGGCACACCTGCTGGTTCCTAGAAAGGTACAGAGAGGAAGACATCTCATCAGCCTCACTGCACATCATTATATAAGCAGAGAGAATAAGAATAAAATAAAGGAGGAGATGAATGCAGATGCTCACTGGGCAACTTATGCCATTTAATTTTCTCACCTTCCTAGAACCAAAATAAATAACAAAAAAAGTCAGCAATAAGAAGCCACTTACATTGAATTCCCAAACAACATGGGGAATGACCAAACAGGTGCCTCCAGAAGGGGTATGCCTTCCCCAGCATCCTCCCCTGACTCCTACCTACCACGGTTAGGTGACCAGCGGTTAGGCCATGAGATCCTCAAGGGCAGGGTCCATGTCACATCCAACTCTGTATCCCAGAGCCTAGAAAAGGGCCTGGCAGAAAATTTTCTCCATTAGCGCGTGTAGAGTTAGGACACTGAGGCAGAAATAGGTGGAGCTGTGGCAGCCATCTAGGTGGGCCACTCACGTCTCCTTCAAAAAGAGAACCTACAGGACAAGTGCCATCAGCTAAGCCTTCAGCTGTAGCTTCAACGTCTGTCATAGTGTTTAATTAAGCCAAGGACACATTTTTCCCAGGGAGCCTGCAGCCAGTGACTAAGTTGCACAGGGATTCTAGAGCCTGGCTCTTTTGGTCTCTAATATGTGACTGCTCTAATGGGCAATCTTTGCTCTGGAGCACCCCAATGGGCTGGCCAAGACTTTCTGAGACTCTTCCTCCCAACTCTCCTTCCTTCCCCTCTCCTTTCACAGGTGTCAGAACAGCATTGTGGTCTGAGGGTTTCCCTACCTCCTCTTTTATCCTTCACTGGTATTTCCCCAAAAAACTCTGGCACTTGTAAATCCATCTTGGCATGTACTTCTTGAAGGACCCCAAATGACAAGTGTCCAAGACATCCACATGCTCCTTTACACATCCCAGCCTCCTTTCAAGTTAAGTTGGTCAATGACTACTTCTGGTCAATGAAATATGAATAGAAATAATACATGTCACTTCCAAGTAAAGATGGTCAAAACCTAGTGTGCCTTCCCTGTGGATTCCTTCCTACTCGCCATCTTCTTGAAGCCAAAAGATGGAAGAGTGACAGCACAAGAGCAGCCTGGGGCCCTGTGTTCTCACTTGGAGGAGAGCCTCCCGGGAGGCTCTGACCCTCACGGGATTTGGGTGAACAATATATAAATTTGACTGTGTCAAGCAACAGAGATTTCAGGATTTGTTTGCTAACGCAGCATAGCCTAGTCCACCCTGACTAACAAAAGCTATATATCCTCTCTATATATTTATTTAGCACCTCTATTTTCACCCCTATCTTACACTTCCAGCTTGTTCATTTCCCTGTTGAAATCTCACATCTCTTCATGAAGAAGTTGATGGTCCCACAAGAGGGGAGGCCAAACACATGAACAAGAGCTCTTTAAAGATAAAGGTAGCGAGCTAACACGCTTAGCCCAATACCTAGTTCTAAACAGGCCCTAGTGTGTTGTTATTCCACCCACCTTCTACTGGGTGCCTGGCTAGGTCTGAGGAATTGGTCGGGGGCAGGCACGGCATGGCCAAGGGTATTTCCCTCATACCAGGGAAGTTCAGGGGTTGTTGCTGGTGGGAACATGTGGAAGGTCAGCTCAGCTTGATCCTGATATATGGGGTCCCCTAAGTCCTATGGTGATGGAGAGGTGGAGCAAAGACCCTGGGGAAGTAATCCAGAGAAAACATTCATCCTATGGGAAGTTAATTCAGAAGGCAGGTTCTAATTTATTCACTTATAGTTCAGTTCAGCAAACATTCACTGATGCCCACTGTATGTAAAACCACTGGGGAATGGGACCAGCCCTGCCCTCACAGAGCTACAGTCCAGTGTGGGAGAAACAGACAAAGATGGCTATGACACACAGCAAAATGTAAGATGTGCTGGGAGATACACATGTATAAAGATCTCGTGCTCGCATGCTCTCTCTCCGACACCGTTCTCAGCAACGCAGCATTAGAAAGCAAGATTACAGATAACACAGCTTTACATTTACATCATGTTTTGAGGTTCCACATCCATCATGTTTATCCCTACTACAGATCTGTGAGGTCAACATAATCATCACCACACGGTACAGGAATAACGAGAATAGTGACAAAACAGCAGTGAATATTTACTGAGCATTCACAGTGTACCAAGCACTGAATTACTTTACCCGGATGGTCTCATTTGTTCCCCACACCCTATCAGGCAGTTAGTATATTAGCCCCATTTTACAGATGAAGAAACAGAGGCAAAGTGGCTTGCCTAAGGTCACCGGGCAGGTACGTGGTACTCAATGGGGATACAAACCCAGGCCCCCTGACATGCTAAGAAGCTCATCTAACAGGTGCTTAGAGCTAGGGGAGCTGAAGGGTCTGGTTTTGTGCCCAGCCGCATCCCCGCAGAGACTCTCTCTCCTCGTTCCCCTGCAGTGCAACTGACTTCAGTTACTATCTTGCCTGCCAGATACCCCCGCTCTCATTGCTCCCCCTCTGCTGCCCCTCCCGCCCAGTCAGGCCTCAGAGTGCCTCCATCCCCTCACACTGGCTCTCCATCTCTGCTCAGGCCCCAGTATCTCCCCCTTCAACTGCTACAATAGCTTCCTGACTTTTCTATCTCCACCCTCTCCGGTCTACCATTCAGCCTCTACGTTCTTATCGGCCTTAATCTTGTCACATCCATGTTTGAAAACCTCCCACAACTCCTCACCACTCCAGAATAAAGTCCAAACTTCTTGACACGGCACTCAAGGCCTTTCGTGCCCACCACCAAGGCTGCCTTTCCCTCTACAAACCCTGCACTCAGGTGAAAACATAACAAGTCAGTGCTCCCCAGACACACTTCACACTTTGTGAAGGCCTTTATCCTTTGATCCTGGGGATCCTTCCTAAGATCCAACCTCCATCTCCCTGAGCCCACACCTCTCTGTGTCAACATTATATTCACCCTTCCAGACTCACCTTGACTTCTTCTCCTCCAGGAGACCTAGATGTGAGCTTCCCTTTCTCTTAATGTCCCTGGCATCTATTGCTTCTTTCTTGAATTTAGCATTCCCCAAGTGGATATCTGTGATCAGACCCACCTGGCATCCACCCCTCTTTAACAGCCTCTGATGTACTTCGAGGAATCACCTCTTCCCCACTCTGTATTCATGTGGTTGGGTGGGGCTGGCCTCACCTCCTTCTTCCTCCAAAAGGCTGGCGGATATCCCAGGCCCGTCAGCATCATGTTATTGGTTCAGGGATAGACACATGACCCAACTCAAGCCAATGAGAGCTGAGCTTGGAATTTTTGCTGAAAACATCAGGAAAGAAACACTCTTCTTACTGGAGTTTCTAAACTGGGAGTGTGTAAACTTGCAGCTGCTAGGGGCCATCTGTACAGCCAAATGGGGAGAGCCTGACTGAGGGTGAAGCCAGACACAGAGGAAATCAGAGCCACAGGAGACAGAGAGGGACTGGATTCAGCCATACCTGAATACAGCCCACTCCAGGATTTTTCAGCCACATGAACCAGTTAAAATTAGGTTTCTGTCACCTGTAACAAGGTTCCTAAGCAATACAAATACTAAGGGTGAGGTACCATGCAAGGCAATGGGGTATAACCACAAAGATGTGAGCCTGATTCTAAAAGAGTTCATTTTCTATCTCTTTATTTCTAAGAACGGCCATTTTGAGATACAATTCACGTACCATAACATTCATTCTTTTAAAGTCTACAGTCCTATGGTTTCTAGTATAGTCACAGAAATGTGCAACCATCAAGACAAATTACTTTCTACCTTGCATTGAAAATGACAAGCATGTGCTTGCTCTGTTCTGCCCTGTGCACCAGCTCCTCTCCTGAGCCCAGTGCTGGGTTTACGCCTTTCTGCAGTACCAGCAACTGCAGTAGGTGCCCAATGGCTACTAAGCTGTACTCAGACCTCCTGAAAAGCTCGGCCTCCATCCAACAGTTGTTTAGGTCCTCTCTAAAGCACAATGAGTGAGAGAACAGATATTTGGCAAAACCACTCAAGAAAAGGATGTGCTCACCAATCACTAGGTTTTCTCTGGGTTTTCCAAGCTGGATCCCTGCAACAGGGTAGACCTTCTGAGAGGTGCACACCTGGAATGTGCTCCTTTGGCTCCCTGAACTTTTCCCAAGTTTATTACAGAATAATTTAAAATAGTAACAAGGGGAAAACATATAAATCCAACAGTAGGGGAATGATTTAATACTTATGGGGCACCCATAGGATAGAATAGTAAATAGCCACTAAAATTCATCTTTGCAAAGAAGATTTAAGGACATGGGGAAATAACCATGCTATAACGTTAACTGAATGAAACAAAATATAAAAGCGTGCACAGAGATTTCAAGCACACAAAACAGTAAACACCAGCAACTGGAAGGGAATAATACTAATTATTAGATGCAATTACCTTTGTGTAGGTGGATTATAGACAATTTTTTTCAATGCTTCTCTACAATTTTCTATTTTTCCAACATGAAAATTACTTTAATCAAATCAGAAAAGCTGACATTATTTTTTAACTCATCCCTTGGTTATTATTTACTTTTATTATCTCTACCAAAGAATGAGAAACAATCACATGAAGAACATTTCTGAACCTGCAAAACTTTTATGAAAAAAAGAGACACTGTCCCTCAGAGTCTTTTAAACAAACACATAAGTAATGTAATCTACCATGTTTACCTTTTAACCTTGACTGCCAGGAGGCTCAGAGCTGAAATTTAATTTACAAAAATGCAGTAACCATATTAGCCCAGGTTCTGGGTTCAGTAACTTGCATGCTTCTATGTGGTTTCTGATGCTTCCTTTTATCTGTTTTTTCAGTTGTCTTGCTTGTGTTTTTATATACTCAAATCTTCCTTGGAATACATAAAGAAGTATTTGCTGATGTGACTTGAGGTACACCAGAGAAGAGAGGTCCTGCCTAGCAGATGCTCTGCTGGGATGTTTCATTTTTACAAACACTGAGTGGGGCTTTGAATGCTTTATTGCTATTCTAACTACAGGAGAGGGGCAACTGAATAAGTGTGTGCGGGAGGCTCCTTTATTGAGACAGGCTAGTCCCAATGATCAGATCAACCCATGTCTTGCTAAATCTCCATCTCTTTGAAGACTGTGTGGACAGAGGTCCACCCTGGCTGCCCACTGTCTCTGGCCATTGACTGACAGCAAATGTTAGCAAAGCCAGCCAAAATGTGTTCACCACATCCATCCTGCATGTCACAACAAGTGACACACCCAGCAAGTGACAAGGGGGTATACACAATCCATAAAGACATCCTATCTGAATAAAACAGGGTCCACACACTTCTAACACAAGCCCCAAACACCCTTTAGATCACTGTGGATTTTGCTGCAATTACCCAGACTGATCCTTTACTTCGGCTTAGAGAGAAAGTACCTGTACTCTAAAGATGGACCACTTGAAAAAATTAAGTATTATATCACCTGGGTGTTCTCCCAACCGTGACACTTCATGGCAAGAGATACATATTTGTTTGATTGTAAGCCAAGATTCTTTTTTTCATGGTGGTAACTTCACCGAGCCTTCATGAGATTTCAGAAGTGACCAAAACAAATAAGCAGTCAATATTTTAGTTGTGACCATTTTATCACATCTGAAGTCACAATGTCCTACTTGTGAATCCACACCAGAGGAAAATGAAGGAAGGAAGGCAGGAAACATTTATTTAGTGCTTACAGCATGCCAGACAGAGCACTGGCCGCTGCACCTGCCAGCTCAAAGCATTTTCCATTCCAGTCTGTTAATCTCCCTTAAGCATCACAATACCATCCTGGGGAGTACATATAATAGTCCCAGTCTTTCAGAAGTGGAAATCTAGGCTTAGAGAGATCAATACCTTGCTCAAGGTCACCCACAGGGAAGATACTAGGTTTCTGACCAGAAGCCAGGATAAAGCCACCCCAAAGCCCATGCTCGGTGCCCCTTCAAATGGCAAGATATGCTTCCCTGCTTGCGTGAGGCTGAGATTATACCCTCTGCCCTCCTTCCCCTGAGCTGAAGTGCCTTCTGACTGCCTCATCCTCTTGACTTTAGGCCCCCTCTCACTCAGGAAGTCATCAAGACACACTTAAAAAATAAAATATAAAAGCATCAACCGACACCCTGAAATTGAGCACCCTTCCCTTTGCTGCCACTAACAAGCTAATATGAAATCTCTTTCAGGGAAGCTTTCTGAAGGGAATAAATTGATGGTGAAAACATTATGCAGCTGACAATATTTGGTGATGATGCAAGCAGGGCTGCCCTGTCCATAAATGGTTTTGTCTCCAAAGAACCGGCTCTCCGTGTCCTTTCCAAAACAAAAATAGATAGATGATAGATAGATAGATAGATAGATAGATAGATAGATAGATAGATAGATATAGATGGAGCAACAGAGAAACAGTATCCAGAAGAAATGGTTCGGTATAATTGCATTGCCCTCCCATTTATGTGTGCCGGGCAACTACCCCAGAGAACTTGAAATGTTCTGGAGAAGACAGGAATGTCATTCAGAAATGATTCCACACGGGTTGGCTCTGCACAGCTACCCAGCTTACATCCTCCCGGGGCAGAGGAAGCTTCTCTGCTTGCAGCAGCCTGCAGGCACCGCCACCAACTGCCACCCGTTTCTTCACCTTTTATTTACAGCGCAGAGCAGGCTGGTTCATCAGTGAAGGGGAGAGGTGGGGAATAAGATGCAATTCAGATTTCTGTTCTTTCTCCGGGGACCAAAAAAAGGAGGGGGGCACACAGAGAAGGAAGTGTAGCCTAGGCTGCACGATCAACGCGGCAGCGCGACCCTCCTCTCAGAAAGGGGTTTGCACCAGGGCTCGAGCAGAAGCGCCCAAGGAGCCCCAGGAAGCCGGGTCAATCAAGCCCAGCGCCTCGGCCGGGCTTTGGCGCGGTGGAAGAGGCGCCAACCGAGCGTACTGCACAGGAAATCACTGCCCCCTTCAGGCCGCGTCTCAGATGCTGCGGCCGGAGCGTAAGGGCTCCCTCAGTCCCGAAAAACTCGCAAACCCGACCTCGCGCGGCCCGCGATCCCTCCTCTGAGCCCCCTAGGCGCACCCCAGCCCTCGGGCGGGCGGTGAAGGTGTGCACTGTTGCTGCAGCCGGAATGCAAGCTGAGGGTGTGAGGAGGGGGCTTGGGATGGAAAGCTCTCGGCTCTTCGGCTCCCCTCAGAGAAGGGGGCAGGGAGGGCAAGCCGGGTGCTGCGCTCCAAGTCCGTGCTTCAAGTCTGCGCCCGGGGAAACTGCGCGTGCAGCCGCCCGGCCACCAGCAGCGGCGCGGCTGCACACCCTCGCGCGCCCGGGTGAAGACCTGATCAGGGCACTCTCTGATCAACCAGCCCGAGGGGGTCTCCTCAGAAAACCGCTCGGGCCATAGGCAGCGCCGGGTACATGCAGGCAGCAGCGCTGCAGAGCCGGCGGCCCCACGCCGGCCTGAGTGGTACTAGCTCCGAGCTCGTCCAGCCCTGCTGCGCCCTCCAGCCCTTCGGGTCCCCGAGTCCTCCGGACCTCAAAGCACAGCTCGGCTTTCCTGGATCCGAGAGCAGGCCCGTGGCCTCTCTAGCCCCGGATGGCCCAGTTTAGAGTCAATGCGCCTGTTCTTCCCACCTAGCACTCCACAGCCCCACCAGCGGGACCTGGGCAGGGGCGACCACTGCAGGCTTTTGGGGAGGTTCAGTTACCACCTTCTCCACTCCTTATCTGGGCAAAGGAGACCCTAGTCTTCTATCCCACACCCAAGCATACACACACATACAATCCCAGAGGAGGAAGATGTTCAGCAAATCTTGGTACCGGCTGTGCCAGCCAAGCCCGGCGGGACCCAGAGGGTAAGCACTGAGCCCCAGCCCGCGCGGTGCCCTCGGCAGGCTCAATCAGGGCTCTGCCCATGGGCTGAAGCTTGCTTCTGTCCAACACGTCTTCCCCCATCGCCCCCACAGCCCCGACGGCACGGGCGGCCGACACTCACCTCGGTGTCGTAGAGCCGCAGGTCGAGGAAGTAGGGGCGCAGGAGCGACTCGTTGCGGATCTGCTCGATAGCCAGTTCCACGGCGGGGAGCACGCCGCGCCCGATGCTGCCCTTGGCCACCTCCTTGGTGAGTGGCATGAGGCCCATGATGGAGAGCGGAGGGCTGCTGGGCGGCGGCCGGGGGACACCCCGCGCCCAGCCCCAGGCCCCGGGCGCCAGCGGCAGCAGCAGCGGCAGCAGGAGCAGCAGCAGGCGCGCGGGCGGCGGTGGCGGCGGCGGCGGCGGCCCGGGCTGCCCGGAGCTCGGCGGGGAAGCCATGCCGCGCCGCGGGCTGCGGGCGCCGGCTCACTCGGCCCGCATGGCCTGGCCCGGCCCGCCGCCCCGCGCCAAGCTCTCCCCGCGGCCCCCGCGCAATGGCGCCGGCCCCGGCTCCGGCTTCGGCTCGCGCTCCGGCTCGGCTCAGAACGGCCGCGGCGGCGGCGGCAGCGGCGGCGCCCGTGACGGATCAATCACGCCGGGAAGGGGTGGGAACGAGCGGAGTGCGGGAGGCGGGGAACGAGCGAGCGAACGCGGAGAGGGGGGCCGGCGTCTTCGCGCGCGCCTCTCTCCAGCGCTGCTGCCCCGAACCGGGCCGCCTGCGCCCGCCCCCGTGCACGCTCTGAGCCGCTCTCCCGCCGGGAGCCGCTCGGCGGCAGCCTCTGGAGCCCGGCCGGGGGAGGGCGGGCGGTAGGAAACGCGGGAGGCGAAGGCGAGGCTGCTCCGCGGCGGCTCGGGCCGCCTCCGGGGACAGGGACGGGCCGTGCGCGCCGGGGGAGGGGAGGCACTGGCGCTGCGGCGGCAGCGGGGAGGGCCGCCTTCCCAGCACACGTACACACGCGACCCCGGCCCTCCGCCGCGCGGGCTGCCCGCGACCGCCCGGGACCTGAGGACCCGGGTACAGCGGCTGAGGGAACGACGATGGCGTGCTGGCACACGCAGTGGCCGCCGCCGCTTCTCCAAGCGCTTCCTGTAGCGCCTGCACGGTGATTTGGGACTGCTTCTTGGAGGTTTGGCTGGGAACATCTGGTTTGCGAGCGCGCCACGGAGGCGTCCTAGACGCACCTGCAGCCTACACTCTCCCCTGCTCTGCGCGGGTGTCTAGGCGGCCCTGACTGAGTCCGAAGGGGCGGCCAAAGATGCCAACGGCGTTCGAACGCCCCTTGGTGCTGAGGTGTCCAGCCATTTGGGCTTGGCTGAAAGCCCCCTCCTTCCCCACCAGGCTGAGCCGCCCTTTGCCAACCCCAAGAGAATATGGTCTTCACCTTGCGTGTGCTACTGCCCCCTCCAGGCGTTTGACCTCCCCACGTCCCCATTCCCGAAGGGGGCTCCGCCCTAGAAATCTCCCACCTACCCACCCCCGCCTCCCCAGGTCGGAGTACAGTCCTCAGGCCAGAGCAGATCCATGCTCCCCTCGACTTGGCCCTCTCTATAACAGGTAGCACCGGCTGCACTGGCTAGCCTTAATTAAGCAAAGCAGTCCTGTAATCTGACCTAGAGCCTCAGGCCCCGTGTACCTCTCCAAGCTTGAAGAATAGGAACCGTGGTGGTCATGAAAATACAAAATCCCAAGAGGTGAATAATAAGGGGGACACAATAGGACATCAAATCAGAAAACCTCCTTGAGCCTGAACCAACCATTGTGGGCAATATGGATGACCTTGTTAACAAGGTTGGGAATTTAACCTTCACTGAACACTTGCTACCTGCCTTATGGAACACACACAATAGCCCTAGGAACCAATACTGTGTTCATCATCCTCACTTTACAGACCAATACATAGAGAGGTTCCATAGCTTATTGAAGAACACTGAGAGAGGACTGAAACCCAGAGCCAGCGAGAGCTCTGTACACAGTGCAGTGGAAGTCAGGATGGGGAACAGGTTCCCCTGTGGGAAGGAAACTAACTGCCCTGACTCTGAATTGTTCTGGACCTTGGTTCCCTTGGGCATGTAGTGAAGGAGTTGGACCACATGTTGTCCACAGACTCGCTCTTCTGGAGTGAGGCAGGGGCAGCCCTGAATCATATGCTAGGTTATTATCAGGAAGCATGAAGATGGAGAGGAGAGGCTGAGCCCAACTCCTGGAGAGTAACTTGGACAGTTCTGGGGAAACCAAGCCAAATTCTCCCTGTCCAACTCCTCTTTCTAGGCTTCTGCAGACACCACCTCCCAGGCTCCACTTAACCTTTCTAAGCTGGAGGGTTTGCAAGGGCAGAGCTCACTTGTGCATCTCCACCAAAAAAAAAAAAAAAGTGGTCCAGAGGACAATGTAATCCCTAGATGCTCCCTCAGCTGGTATCTTGACATCACAGATATCCCCTAGTCATGGGCTTCCAGCATCTGCCATTCCTCAACTCCTCAGCTCAGGTTTCTGAATGAGCATTTTCACTTTTTTCCTTTTTTTTTTTCCCTTAGTCATTTGTGTTTTCCCTGTAAGCCATGCCAATATGGAGTATCCACTGACACCTACATCTGGGAATAAGTTGAAAGCTGCAATAACTTTGCTTGACATTTACTAAGTGGTTGAAGGCCCTGCCTGGCAACTACTTTTCAGCCTCTCTGTCTCCACCTATGGGGTGGACCATGGCCTGGGACCTATGGCCCCTAGACACCTGGCCTGGGACCAGCCCTGACCCAAGGAGCTCCAATCTCACTCTCCAACAGTCTGGCTCCAGGCCAAGCTGTGATCTCATGCCCCATTTCTGATGTCTGGGCATCCCTCTGGTTCCCAGATCCTATTCTGGCCTGTGTTCCAGTTTGGGTAACTGGATCCCCGGCATTCTTCCTTGGGTCTGAGTTACTGTCTTGGTTACCAGTCTCCACTCCATGTTCTAAAGCTGGAGTTCAGCCTCTTGCTTTATAATAATCATTCATTCCTTCAATCAATGTTTTGCGGTGTCTACTGTGTGCTGCGCAGTGTCCTAGGAGCGGAGGATACAGAAATAAACAAGCCAAACTAAAATCCCTGCCCTCATAAAATTGACATTCTAGTGGAGATAGAGAGACATAGAAGAAGAAGGTATTTGAGTATGTCAGTTTATGAAAAGTGCTATGGAGAACAATAAAGCAGGAAAGAAGATTGAGACTGACAGGGTGGGGCTGCAGTTTGAAACAGGGAGGTCACAGAAGGACATACTGAGATGACTTCACCAAAGACCTAAAGGAGGTAAGTAAGCAAAACATGCAAATAGTGTTCCAGGTGGAGGAACAGCAAGGGCAGAGGCTCTGAGACAGAAGTGTGCCTGGCATGTTCAAGGAACTGTCAGGAAGCCAGTGTAGCTGGAATGGAGTGAGCAAGGGGAAAAGCAGTAGTACCCAAGGTCAAAGGCAGGCGAGATCAGGTAGGACCTGGGCGTTGTGAGGACTTTGGCTTGCACATGACGAAGTGGGGAATGACTGGGGGGAACTGAGTGGGTCAGTGATGTGATCTGATCTGCCTATCAAGTAAAGAGCTGTTGGCAGGAAGCGGAGAGACCAGTGAGGAGGCTACTACAATAAGCCACATATGGTAACAAGAACCAGGCTACAAGCAGAGGAGGTGGGGAGAAGTGGCTAGGTTAATAATTGTTCTTCTTATTATTAATGGGAATAAAATGCATTGGCAGATGCCAAGTCCCAGGACTGTGGTAAACAACTTACAAGAAACATAGTAGAGACTTTAGAAAGCGATATGCTCAGGGTCGCACCCCTAGAAAGTGATAAAACATGAACGTCAGTCCAGGTCTGTATGGCTTAAATTCTCATCTTCCTCCCCAAATCCTGCCTCCGTAGCAATCCTTTCTCCCACGCCCTTTTCCTATACACAAGAACCAGTAGCTAGTCTCCAAACCCTAGTTTAGAGGTTGGGGCTGTGTGGAAAGATGATGCTTGTTCCCTTTCTGGGGATCTGGGGGGAGTGTGCATGGTCCACTGGCTGCCTATCAGCAGGACACCGCATCTCTTTAAGCAGGATCCCGACAATGGGAGGCTAACCAGGCCTCCGCCTGCTGTCTGTCCTCCTTCTATATCAGGCTGGACAACCCTTGCCACTCTGGTGCCAGCTGCTCAGATCTGCATCCGTGCAGCTGTCTCCTCCCAGGAACTGGGTCCAGTTTCCAACACCCTGTTCCCAGTCTGACCTGTCATCCATGCCTGCCTCTATTCTAACTCCCAACAACAGGGAGGTGGTCTTTTAAGTTTTTCTTTAAAAAAAAATATAAGCCATCTTTGCAAACATCTCCCATGTATTTTTTATTCATGTTTACATTGAAATGTTTCTTTCAACCAAGTAGCTCGGCTGTTTTTTTTTAAAGTACATTGTTTTCATTTCCATTTTTTTAATGGATAAGTTATGAATGATGGATCCAAAAAAGATTAGCTGAATGAATCTAAGTTGCTTTTCTTTTTTCACAAGGCATGTTTTTTAAACCATAAAATTAGGTTTCAGGCATCAAATGTGGTCTGGTGACACAGTTCGAGTAATAATAAAGCTTCCATTTATTAAACACCTACCTACTCTGTGCCAGACACCTTGGTATGCATCATCTTAATCTTCATGACTGCCTGAAAAATAGGTGTTAGGATACCAGTTTTTCAAATTATGTGGCTGAGGTCCAGACGGGTTAAATGACGTGCCTAATGATATTCAACAGAGGCAGCAACGGGGCCCAAACCCAATCTGTCCAACCCCAAACTCCTGCATTTGCCTCTCCTTGAAGATGCCCTTATATAACTGAGGAGGAAATAGTCTTAAAAAAGTAAAGAATACATAAGAAAGAGGTAAGATGACTTGGTCAGGATCCCCCACCGAAGTAGAGATGAAGCTGGCTCTCCTTTATCAGGGGAGAGCATCTGGCCTGGAGACAGTCTGACTAAACCTTTCAGGAGTCAGTGCCAAGCCTGAAGTGGACCAGCAGAGCTTGGAGCCTCTCCTCCCACCCGGGCTCTTCGTGCAGTTTGAGAACAGTGGAAGATGGCGGAATCACCTTGCTCCATGTCGGTTGGACAGGTCCTAAGCATACATAGGTGGGAAATTTAGCTCATAACTGAGAGGTCTCCAGAAGGATACCACCTCCCATTTAGAGGTTTCAAAAACATTAAGATCCTTTACAAAGGGGATCATAGATGGATAAAAGGCACAGTTTAGGAACAGAGCCTTAGACAGGGAAGCATCCTGCCAAGTGTCTGGTCTAACCACTCACTAAACCTTAGGGGTAATGGTGAGTTTGGAGTCAGGCAGTCATGGGTTCAAATTCTGGCTTACCAATTATTAGTGGTACAATTTTGGGAAGTCACTCACTCTCCTGAACTTCAGTTTCCTCATCTCTAAAGTGGGAATAAATGATTCCTCTTTCACAACAACAAGGTTGTTGTAAGGATTAAACAGTAACAACAGCTAATATGTATTGACCACTCACATATGCCGGGGACCCTTCCAAGAACTTCACATATAATTAACTCCCTTATTAAGTAAGATGATGCATAGTACTAGGCACTTATTAGGCAAACAACTAATAACAATATTAATAGTAATAATAGTAATAATTATACCACTGCAGATGGCAAGAGCAGTGCCTCCTGAGGCTCCCACTCCATTATTTGAATGATGGGGTTTTTGTACATTATTTCTTAGGCTCCACCTATAGCCTTTCTATAGCATTCATTGTGGATCCCAGTTTGCTGCTGGAGTCCATGATACTCCCCCTCACCCATGGTGGCCCCTGACCAAAGACAGTTCACAGGTACCTCCTCACTCCCATCCAAATCAAGTCTTCCAGGAGAAATATCCCCAGATTCCTCAGTCTTCCCTGGCCACCAATCTAAAGTCTGTCCTTGGCTATCTTCAAAGATGATACCCAGAAGTGACCACAAACCCTCCACGTGAGCCAGGAAGCACACAGAATAGCAGGGCCATCCCTTTGTGCTCAGGAATCTGGACTGCTGTCCCACTGTCCTCGCAGTCCAGAGTTACCTGCACTTTGCTAATAGCCATATCACCCTTTTGGATCATAGGAAGCTTGTGATTCTCCAAGAGCCCTAGGTTTGATTTCTGTGGAGTTGCTGTGCTGTTTCAAATGAACAGCAAGCCACATTTCTTTGATCCTGTTTATCAGCAGTTTAATTCAGCGACCTACGAACAGGCTTGAAACATTCCATTCATAATTATGTCCTGATATTCCAGCCTGTTGAGGGCATCCTGCATCTTAGCCCTGTTCTCTTTCATAGTCACCATCTCTCAGTTAGTGCCATTATTGTTGGACAATCTGATTTTCTTCCTTAACCTGAAGCATTGATCAAAATGTTAAAAAGGAGAATGATGAAGATAGAGCTTTGTGACTATCCACACTGGGGGCCTCTGCCCCGTCTGGCCCTGCGAACAAACCCACTGAAAATTCTCCCAACTTCCAAATTCTGCAGCCCATGTCTCTCCATCTTGCACTCCAAAATATGAGAACCTTGCTAAAGTTTTTTCTGAAACCCTGATGCATACTGTCTCCTTATTTCTCTAACCTGCCAGATTAGTAACTCTTCAACTACCGGTGATTATGGCTGGGCTGGTTTTTGGTGAACCCACGTCCACTCGTAGGGACCACTGCGTCTTCTCTGTGTGATCACACATCATTTGTATAATCAGTCCTTCTCAAACTCTGCTGAAGATCAACACCCAAATCCCCTTTTGCTGAGGTCACCCTTTTAGTCTCTCAGAATATCAAAACTCTGCTGCATCCCCCATCACCTAACCCTTCCTTTCTTTCATCCCCCAAAGATCCTTAGATGCTCTCTCTGATTCCCACCCACAGTTTCATGCCCAGCCCTTCATCTGGACCTGGAGACACGGGCTCATTGAAAGCATCTACGTGCCCTCTAAGAGTCTTCTCATCTCTCATTCCCCTCTTAACCATGCTCGTTCTGCTATTTCTGTTTGCTGGTCATTCTCTGCCAAAACGTCTAGTGTGTCTCTGTCACAAGCCTCGAGATGAGACAGTTCTGCATTCCCTTCATCATTCCTCTTGCTTGCTCCAAGTGCACCCTACAAAGCCTCTAGGGAGGTCTGTGATGTTCTTCCAAAGCCTCAGTTCATTTTGAGATTGAGTGCCTGCGTGTTCCAGCAGGTTCCTCCATTTCGGACCCCTACTTCCATGTTTTTCTCCATGGCCCTAATTTCTGTGTGTGGTGGGGAGGGGGTTAATTGTATTGAACTACAACATATATACAGAAAAATACAGAATCTTAAGTGCACAGCTCAATTAATTTTCATAGAGTGAACACACCCATATAAACAGCAGCAAGAACCAGAACACTACCAGCACCCAGAAGCCCCTGTTAGGGTCCCCTGCCAGTCACTACCCTCCCTCGGGGTAGCCACCATCCCAACAGCTAACATTATAGATTGGTTTTTGCCTTTTCTTCGTCTTGATATAAATGGAATCACCGTCTGTCCTCCTTTGTGTCTGGCTTCTTTCATTCAACGTGTTTGTGAGATTCGTCCTCAATGCTGCGTGTGGTTGTAGATCTTTTATTCTCATGGCTGTGTGGCTGCCTCAGCCTTTTACAATCTGACTTCCTCTCATGGATCTGTGTGCCGCCCCTCGGTTTTCTCTCCACCCACCCCCAGCCTGGCTGGCTGCAGTAGTCTAACTTGTATCCCTACCTCTAACCTTACTCTTCTCCAACCTAACCCTCATCTACCTTTGCCAGACTAAACCTTCCAGAGCGTGCTCTAATCGAGTCTCTTCCAGCTCAAAACAACCTATGCTTCTCTGTCCTCTGTGGGTACAAACTCCCAAGACTGGGATTAGGGCTATTTACAATCTGGCTTCAATGTTTCCTCCCTCGATAACCAGGTATCCCTCCCCACACCTTCTGTCTTCTAATGCTAGACGAAATTAGATGGCCCGTAAACATCCTGCCCTTTTCTGCCTCTATACCTTTGCTCATGCTATTCCTTCAACCTAGAATATTCTTCTTACTCTTTCTCCCACTGGCAAAATCCTTCAAGACCCAGATCAAATGTCACCTCCCTGTGATACCTCCTCCAGTCACTCCAGCAGAAATAATTGCTACCTTCTCTCAGCTTCCATAGCAAGGCTTGGCTCATGCTGAGAGATATCACTTATCACTTCTTTAAAAGTTAATTACCACATTTCACCCATTTTAAGACACATTTTTATTCATCTCTGGAATAAAGATGCACCTTGCCACTGATGGCATTTTATAATTGGCAGTATTTCTTTTCTTTCTTGGTGATACACAAAATACTGTTGTCTTGGATTAGATGAAATACAGTATTTCATTTTTTATCTCAGCATATTCTAGAAAGACTCTGTGGTATCACACTACATTGTATAGTTAGTTTTCTACATCTCTAGGTCCCTCTCCGTGCGTGAGACCATAAGCACACACAAAGCACGCATCTATGTTTGTTGAATGAATAGGTGTGCATTATTCACCATTACCTGGATGACTTCTGCACATATTTTTATATTCGAGAGAGGAGGTGGCATGGGGAAGCCCTCTCAATGTGGCTTTTCATGAGGTTCCTCACAAGGAGGAGAGGATTACACTTTCCTGCAGGGGTGCTGAGGGCCAGGTGTTGGTTGGGGAGGGCTGGAGTCAGTCACAGAGGTCTTGCTTCCCTGTGGCTGGCATAGCTTGGGGTTGGAAAAGTCACAAAGGATTCATTTAGTGCTGAATCCTTGATCAGCAAAGCAAGCTTCAATGATAACATCCTTCCTATTGGGTAAATATGATTTGCTTTTCAAGGATCTGATTTACAGCCCGGTTTTCAGGAGCACACTATGACCAGAAGCAGTACATCCTATCCTGCCATCTTGTTCCAAGCCTCTTCTGTGAATAACAAGAGTGAGTATTTGCTTTTTCCTAATGAAATCTGTTATTCCCTCTGCCCCACCAACCTGGCTCTATATTATATTAAATAACAAAGGACAGAGAAAAGATGGCATCTAGCTTAAGTGATATTCTAGTTACTCTTTGCCCATTTCTTAATATTCCAGCCACTCAAGTTTCATAGGTGATTTTAGTAAAATCCAGCATATTCTATTATTTTTCAAGCGCTTCTAAAGTTTGGAAACACATCATGCATTGTCAGATGCTTTGGGATGATCCACTTAATGTGATTAATGATACTGTCTTTTTCTGATATCACACCACCCTGCACAACTGTGTAAGCCTAAGAGCCCCTGACTTCAGATGGATCTGTGTCCATGTTTAATGGATTGGTTTGGAAGGAAGTTTGCTCCTATGTTCATCAGAGATCCTGAACCAGGTAACAATTCTACAGGATTTTTTCCAGTTTTAGGTCAGTACGATAAAGAATTCACTATATGTATGAGATGCTGCTTTCTGTTGGATGGTTTTCCTGGGTATTTCAAGGACGTGGAGACTGCCAGGCCGATGAGCATGATAAAGTTCAACTGCATGGCCATCTGGACTTCCTTTGGGGAGTCTGATTGATATCTTTATTTTGTCAGGATCTTGGAAAGCACTTAATTCTTTTATACAAAGTTAATTCTCTTTTGGCAAATTAGATGCCTCTGGGAATTTTCTAAATTTCATCTTCTCCTTCAAAAGATGGATATATCACTTGTAATGTGAAAACAACAAATAAAAAGTTTCTTACTGTCAGGAGTGGCAACCTTTGGCTAATAGGACCAGGAGTGAGACGTAATGGAGGGGTGAAAGAGATCTATTTCTCACCTTACATCCTTCTGTACTGTTTGATTTTTTTTTTTTTTTTTTTTTTTTT
>NW_006788521.1:1990471-2035827 GCF_000442215.2 Lipotes vexillifer | reverse complement strand
TTTTTTTTTTTTTTTTTTTTTTTTTTTTTTTTTTTACCATGAGCATGTATTCCTTTTATTAAAAAAAGTTTCTTGTATCACTTTGCTCTCTGTTTTGTTATTGCTTTTGGTTCTATTTTTCTCCCTGTTATACCTTAATTTTGAGAAATTCAGCCAGAAGATGATTCAGTTCATTTAAAAAATCCAGCAACAAAACAACAAAATGATTTTTAAAAAACTACCTTTGGATTCTATTGTTTACTATTGACTTCCCTTTTCAATTCCCTTTTTATTTATGCTCTGATTTTTTCCCCAATATTAGATTTTATCTTACAATAGAAACAAAATAAAACCCTCATGTCTCAAAAATAAACTTATCTGGGGGGGAGTTAGGGCTCCTCTAGGAAATCTGGGGGAGCTACAGATCCCCTCTGCAGAGAAAGGCACAGACACACAGCTTCAGGGGTGTACCCCCCGAATATCTATTCAATATAACAGAGAGTGTAATGCCCTTTGCATATATTACCTCATTTAATTATCTCATTAACAATTCTGTGAAGCATTCCTATGCCCATTTTACAGAAGAGAAAACTGGAGTTTTAGCGAGGTTGAATGATTTGCCCAAGGTAGCACAGGGAAAGTGACAAACTGTGGGCTGCCGTTCTGGACTTAAGGGACCAATTGGTCTTCCCTGCCATATCACAGCTTCAAGGTTAAGTGGACTGTTGATTTTCCAGCTTCTCATATTGTTTTCTTTGCCATTTCTTTTGGCAAGCTCCCCTGTGGCTTGCATGTTCTTCTCTGGACATCACCTTATGCTGGGTATGAGTGTTCAAGGGGTCATGTGACTTTGTGTCACTTTGGAGGTTCTCAAGGAACAACACAGAAGGAAGTCACAGAGTTCGATCTTTCTCACTTCAGCACCCCTGACATGTAACAGCAGGTAAGGCAGGGAAGGGAGATGGGAGTCACAAAGGAGAGACAGAGACATGAAAACTGCATTCTGTTCCCAATATGCTGGTGCTTGGAAAGCTCCCTGGCTTCAACTTTCTCTTTTTAAAATGTGGGGAATGATGATCGTGAGCAATTTTAACAAGAAACATATTGGGCATTTACCATATTCCTGACCCTGTGCTCAGCACTTTGTAATCAGAAATGGGCAAAGCTGGGACTCTAATCTTGGTCTGAGAGCCTCTAGGGCCTTCTACCCTAAACACTACCACCCCCTACTATGATACGCAACAGAACGACAGTTCCTAACCGATGGGCAGAAGATCAAAGGGACATGAAAAGAGGTGCCACACCCTTCCAAATACCTCCTTTCTCTCTTTTTGCGAAAATGATTTCTTGCTAAAGGTCTACCGTTTTAGTGTTCATGAAAATGATAGTATGATCAATGAAAAATTAACATTCTGTGGCTATTCTTAGGCATTTATTTGTCTCCCAATCCATGATGATAATGTGAACTAATCTGGGAGAAATCCCACTCATCTGGGTTTCATTTTCTCCCTAACTCACATAACCAGAGTGTTACTAGGATTTGCTTTAATTTTAAAATATTTCTGCAGACATGTGTTTGAGGAATTTACCCAAGACTGAACACAGGACTACCATCTTCATTGTGACCATCTGATCTGCTTTCACATTGGCCACTTTCATCTCCCTAACAGCCCAAACAGCCCAATTTTGTGCCTTTGTGCACACAAAACCTCCCACCTGGAAAGTTTTTCCCTCCAACTCTGCACCCAGTTTTCAGGGTCCAAATTAAATTCCATCTTCTCCGTGAAGCCTTCCCTGGCTTTTCCCTCCAAGGAGATGACCCCTCTGTCTTCTGAACACTTGCCCTTCACCCTTAACCTCCTGCAGGCACTGAGCACGTCTGACCTTGCACCATCACTGCTGGTGCTCAAGGCTGCCTCTCCACTAGGCTGTGTCTGTCCTTCTCTGTCTCCTCTTCAATCCCTGCCCAGGGCCTGGCACACAGTGGTCCTCAGAAAGACATCTGCTGAAACACACTGGTGATGCCCAGGACTCATCTTCTTCACTTTCTATCATTTCTCCTATTCCCCTGCTCAGCTCTCCAACTCCTCTGGGTCAGATTCATTCTCCCTCGGGCCCTCCATCTACTCTAACCTTCTCAATTTTATTTCACCCTTCACTTGATGACGCATGTTTTGGTAATCTATTGCTGGCTTGACAAACCATTCCAAGATTCTGTGGCTTACAAAAGCAGCCACTTTGTTTGCTTATGACTGTCATCTGGGCTGGGCTCAGCTAGGCAGTTCTGCTGGTCCTGCCGGTGGTAACTCATGTGGCTGCGTTCAGTTGGCAGGTCGGCTGGAGGTTGGGCTCAGCTAGGGAGAGTGGGCATTTGGGAATCTCTATGTCTCCAGTTAGTCTTGGAGCCACTCCCCTGCCATGTGGCCTCTGCACAGGGTGTCTCCATCAGGGTAGCCAGACTTTTTATATGGCAGCTCAGGATTCTTGGAGGGCAAAAGCAAAATCCCAGACCCTCTTTTAAGTTTTAGGCCCAGAACTGGCACAGTGTCACCTCCATCACTCTCTACTGGAAAGCAAGTCACAGACCCAGCCCAGATTCAAGGGGGGAGGACAAAAAAATGGCATGGATAGCGGGAGACATGGTTCATTGGGGCCACCAGTGTCACAGACCACCACACCACACATCAGGGCTATATGACTCTGTGTCTGTCCCCCTCCCATAAGTGGGCAGAGGCTGTGTCCCCAGAAGCAGCACAGTGCCCAACACAGAGTGAAGGACTTAGTGGAGAAGAAAGAAGAGGGAATTCCCCAAATAGGAGTCTGGAAACCTGGGCTCTGGACCAGGTTTACCACAGTGTGATTTTGGGCCAGTCCCTGCCCCTCTCTGGACCTCAGTTTCCCCATCTATACCATGAGAGGTTGGACAGGTCTTTAAGATCTTTCGCATGTAGCTGACATTCTGTGATTCTACCGGACACAGTACTGACCACAGACCCATGTCCCAGCCACACCCTACTTCTGGCTGTTCCCCGGATGGGCCGTTTTTAGGCCTCTGCACCTTTTCATATGTTATTCTCTCTGCCTGGACTATCATATTCTTTTCTCACTCATCCCTTCAAGACATAATGTGCATTTTTTAAACCTAATTTGCAGAGGGTGAGTTGACCACCTCCTCGGCTTGAGACACTCACCATTGATTCCATGCAGTGTTCTTCTCCCGCTTTGTTTTCCCTTCATCCCCAATCCCCATTCCTCCCCCAACCCCAACATGGGCACTCCTCCAATGTGCCCGATACAGATCATATGCCGTCTATCCTTGTAAAACATCTGATCCCCTGGCAACAGGTGCCCATGCTACCTCCACCTCTCCATTTTCCCAAATACCACCTGTACACCTGTAAATGTCCCTGTACATCCCTCCTTAGGCACCTGCAGAACAGTCGCTCTAAGGTATATACCTGGGGTGGGGACTACTGCATTACAAGGATGTGAATCGCCTAACCAGGAAATACGAACTGCTTGGGTATTTAAAAGAGGGGGACTGGAATGCAGGGAATTGGTTACTGAGAGAATGAAAGAGCTAGAAGCTACATGGGGACAGTGAGGCAATCAGGAATGAGCAACAACAGGAAACTTCTACCTTCCCTGGCTGGAGGGCCAGAAAGAGGATACCTGGTAAAGCTGGAATCATCACTGACCTGTTCTGACCCCAGGGAGACCTGAGACAGAGAGGAGAAGAGAGATACCCTGGCTTCTCCTTTCCTCCCACCCTCCAGCTTCCTGCCAGTGCTTCTCAGTGGAATGCAGCTGATGAGGAGCCTCAGAACCACGGCTGCAGGAACCAGACCTCCATGATACAGAGCAGAGCAGGAGAAGGACGAGAAACAGATCTCAGGACACACAGGCCCTGGGCTGGCACCTTAGCAGCCACATAACCAGCATCTCTAAAACCTGCTAGAATGCTCTCTAGATGGCCGTGACAGTTTAACACAGCCCACACGCTTGCCAACACTAAGCATTACACAACTTTCTAATTTTTTTAATTGATGGGTATAAAATGGACTCTTGCTATGGTCATTTGCATTTCTCTCAATTCCTGGTGAGGCAGAGCATCTCTTCATGTACTTGTCAACCATCCATGATTCTGCCTCTCTGAAACTGCTTCTTCTTGGTTTACAAATATTTCTTGTATAAGCCAGTTATTAATCCCTTGTCAGATTTAAATATTACAAATATTTTCTCCCTATCTGTTAACATTGTGACCTTCATTTAAAAAGAAATCTTTCATTTAGTCAAATCTATTATTATTATTACTGATCCCCCTTTTTTACTGAGGTATAGTTGATGCACAATATTATATAAGTTTCAGGTGTATAACATAGTAATTCACAATTTTTAAAGGCTATATTTCATTTATAGTTATTATAAAATATTGGCTATATTCCCTGTGTTGTTATATACTTGTAGCTTATTTATTTTATGCAAAGTAGTTTGTACCTCTTAATTCTCTACCCTATCTTGCCCCACCCCCTCTTCTCTCTCCCCAGGTAACCACTGGTTTGTTCTCTATATCTGTGAGTCTGTTTCTTTTTTGATATATTCACTAGTTTGTTTTATTTTTTTAGTTTCCACATGTATGTGATAGCATACAGTATTTATCTTTCTCTCTCTGACTTATTTCATTTAGCATAACACCCTCCAGATCCATCCATGTTGTTGTAAATGGCAAAATTTCATTCTTTTTATGGCTGAGTAGTATTCCATTGTGTGCGTGTGTGCGTGTGTGCGTGTGTGTGTGTATTCCACATCTGCTTTATCCATTCATCTGCTGAGGAACACTTACACTGCTTCCATGTCTTGGTTATTCTAAGTAATGCTGCTATGAACATTGGGGTGCATGTATCTTTTCGAATTAGGGCTCTGTGCTTTTTGTATATTCTTAGTTTGTTCCCACGTATCAGGTCTTTGACCCTGGGCAGGTCATGTCCCCTTGGTTTTCTACACTGCAATTCTATAAGCCTGTAACTGCAGAGAGAGAGACGGAGAGAGAGAGAAGAAACTTGGTCTTTTCTCTAGATTTCCTGAATGGCCCAATTTTGAGCTATTGCCTCAGGGAGAGTCTCTGCTCTGTTTCCCAGGCTGAGTGTTCACTTCTAAAGAAGCTTTTGTTTTCTGGGGTGTTAACTTCCCAGAGAACATAACTAGACATTGTCTTCACAGACAACACCAAAGTTGGAAATAGCAAGGCACAATATGAAGGAAAGTTGCATGTAATAAAACTGGTTTCCAAACCAGGTCCCTCTCAGGAAATGGCAAGAAAAGGAAGTAAATAAAAAGTTGAAAGTTGGCATTTCTCAGTTCTCACTTTCCTCAGGTGTCATGTCTCAAGGAAATATACATGTCCCAAGTTCATTTTCACTCCCACAATTTCTTTACAGGGTTTAGAAAGTGATATATTTCATGGTCGTGGTGAGACAAAAAGGGCTTTGGACTTAGATGTTTAACAGACCCCAGTCTAATATGCAGCTGATTTGTGATTTTTCACAAGTCACCACACTTCTTTGAGCAGTGGTTTCGCCTGACCTGGAAAATGAGACTTACTGTGTATCCCTTTCCTAAGAACTGTCAATCAGAGAATGGAGGTGCTTTGCAAATTTTATAGATTTTTTTAAACACCTAGGCACGGGGGTTACTCTTTCTTATTTAATTCTCACAACCACCACAGGAAATTTATTATTTCCATTTTATAGCTGGGAACACTGAAAGATTCAGAGGTTCAAAGAGATTCACCTCCCAAGGGTCAAACAGCTAGGATTGCTCTGCCCCTGCCCTTAGGTGGACTGGAAACGTGGAGCTATTTGGTGTGGACACTAGCATTTGGTATTTCTCTAGTTCTTTCAGACTGAAACACTAATTCCTGGGAAATGTGACAGAACCACAGTCCCCATCCTCCTGCCCTGGGAACCAGGTTGGAAACAAATTGCAGATGGTGCTGTCCAGGTCTTTCCTCCTCCAGCTTGGGTACTCTTGCAGCCCTGGTAGCCCCAGGGATCCCCAAACCCAGCTGCTACAGCCTGGGTGGGAGGGGGGGTCCCGGCTCCAATTAAGTGGGAAAAAAGATGAGAAGACTCACCTACCCCAAGGGGCATAAGTGAGTGAGAACCCCAGGAGATGCAGCTTCCAATGAACACAACAGGACCCAGAAATGGCCAGGGGCATCCCCCAAGAGTGAGGCTTCTCCCACTCTACTCCCAGGAGATGAAGCTGTCCATAACCCCATGGTGGGACATAGGATCAAGAAATTTCAGGACGGAGCCTGGGTGTCTGAGGGTGTGGAGGGGTGAGTTGGGGGTAAACACAACCATGGGCATGTGCTCTGGCATTGCTACCCTTGGTGTCACCTGCCAGGTTAGGCTACAGGTCCTGGAGCCTTGACTGGGGACAGCAGCCTCCTTCCTTTGAGACTGTACAGAGTGTTTCCCTCAAAACCTCATTCACAGGAAATTCCTAGGACCTAACCAGAAAGAAGCTGAAGGGCCAGTGCTGATGCCTTTCAACTCAGGTACCTGGCAGCTGATGAACAAGGCATCAGGGTGACAGAGCTCTAGGAGCACTGGATCTTCTTTCCTTTCTTAGAAAATGGTTATCAAGTCACAGAATGTCAGAGCTGGAAAGTCACATCAAACCTGCTTTATGGTGCACATGGGAAAAACAGGCTCAAAAAGGGCAAGCCAGCTGGCAGCAGCCACCCTGGGCCTGCACTCCCAGTACTGTTCTCTGCTCAAATGTTTCCTAGCAGCCCCCAAGAAAAAGCCCTCATCCGCAGGAGACTTTTGCTGGATTTGGGGGCTGCAATGAAACTGGGATATTCCTATAGATTTTGAAAACTCAAAGCTTCAGCCCTCTTGTTTTTAAAATTTTGTCGTGATTCATTTGAGCTCATGTGGTTTACAGAAACCTTGTTTCTCCCAAGAAAATAACAAAGAAATGATGGCTTCCTGTATCGAATCCCTGGGAGGTGTAGGATGCAAGAAACAAAACAAAAGAAACGTTCTGCTCATCATCTCACAGAGTCAGTGGGGAACCAGAGAAATCCCAAGTCTAATGTTTCCCAGGGAGCGGCACTATGATGCTGGAACAAATATCAAAGGAAGATGCAATTGGTGAAGTGGGAAAACAGTGACTTTGAATTGAGAGATTTAGGTGCAAATTTCAGTTTTGTCATTGATTTTCTGTGTGACTTTGGGCAGGTACCATCCCACTCTGGGCCTGTTTCATCACCAGTAATTTGGAGGGAAAAAGACAAGATGCTCTCTAAAGGCCCTTCCAGCATCAGCTGTGACTGGGGTCCCAAGCCTCCCCCTGCTGTCCCTGGACACTACCTCCAGCTTTCCCTATGTGCTTGCAAAGCTTGGGAGGAGGTGAGAGGGTGTCTCCCAGCTATGTTATATTTCCATTTAAACTCAGATTTACTAAGTGACTTATCCACATTTTTCGGGAAGTGACAGCTGATGCATAATGAGTTCCTGAGGTGCCTTGTCCAGATCTGACCAGGGAAATCAGGGGAAAGACAATCTCCAGATTGCTCTGGGCTGACGTTGCTGCTATAGGATGATGTTAATTCTGCTGCTTACAGAAATAAGTCCAGTGTGAGTCGAGGCTTTTTGGTGTTTAAAACCAGATGGTATTTCCTGCTTTGATCAGCCTCAGAGATCTGGTTCCCATGACAACCCCGAAGTTCCACCTACTGCAACTTTCCCATTCTCTGAGCTTCTTCCTCTTCCACCATTGTGCCAGGGGCCCTGGAGAATAAAGCCACTAACTAGCATGTGCATGGCACTTTACAGTTTACAACACACCCCAGCATTTAGTACCTCATTTACTCCTCACCACAGCCTTGCCAGGTGGCATTTGCTATCTCTTCCATTTCACAGATGGGAAAACCAAAGCCTCAGAGATGAGGCAATCTGCCCTCTTGGCCCTCAGTGGTGTCAGTAGGACTCAAACCCAGGTTTTATGACTTTAGACCTCACGTGGGGTCCACTGTTCCACTGTGCCCTGTAGTTGGCAGACCAACTACTCACTTAGGATTCCTAAGTGGTCAATTCCATACATATATATGGGTCTAGACCAAGGTGTGAAATCCTTAGGAAAGTTGCTTAACTTCTCTGTGCCTCTTTCCTCATCTGTAAAATGGGTAGTAATAGTGGTGCCTCTAGATGGATGGGAGGATTGAATTAGCATGTGTGTAATACCAGAGTAAATGTTTGCTGACAAGCCTGGGTGAGTCTCAGTTCTACTTTAACCATCTTGTGCCCTTGGGTGGGTCATTTTGCTTGTTGGTTCCTGTTTCCCCCTCTGTGTGAGAGGTGACAGCATCACGGTGCTCATATGGATGTCACACGTGATGAGACTAGTGCACAGAAGGTGCCTTGGAGGGACCCTCTCTCACACTGCTGTGTGCATATGCATCCACTGGGGACCTTGTGAAGATGCAGATTTTGGCTCAGGAAGGCATCTCTTACAAGTACCCAGGGGATGCCAAAGCTCCTGGTCCATGGACCACTCTTTGAGAACCAAGGCTATAGTGAGGAAACGATCATTCAAGTGTTATTAACAATCAATAATGCAGAGTGCCCAGTGAAGCCATCCAGTCCTGGACTTTTATTTACAGATTCAATTTCACTTCTACTGATTGGTCTGTTCAGATTATCTATTTCTTCTTGATTAAGTTTTGGTGGGCTGTATGTTTTTAGAAACTTGTCCATTTCTTCTAGGTTGTCCAATTTGTTGGCATATACTTGTTCATAGTATTCTCTTATGGTTTTTTGTATTTCTGCAGTATGGGCTGTTATTTCTCCTCTTTCATTTCTTATTTTGTTTATTTGGGTCCTCTCTTTTTTTCTTGGTGAGCCTGGCCAGAGGTTTGTCAATTTTGTTTACCCTTTCAAAAAAACCAGCTCTTGGTTTTATTAATTTTTTTCTATTATTTTAAATCTCTATTTTATTTATTTCCTCTCTGATCTTTATTATTTCCTTCCTTCTACTGATTTTAGGTTTTGTTTGTTCTTCTTTTTCCAATTCTTTTAGTGGTAGGTTAGGTTTATTTGAGATTTTTCTTATTTTTTGAGGAAGGCCTGTATCACTATGAACTTCCCTCTTAGGACTGCTTTTGCTGCATCCCATAGATTCTGTAAGGTTGTACTTTCATTGTCATTTGTCTCAAGGTATTTTTAAATTTCCTCTTTGATTTCATTGTTGACTCATTGGTTTTTTAATAGCATGTTGCTTAGTCTCCATGTAACCATTTTTCCCTCGTTTCTCTTTCTGTGGTTCATTTATAGTTTCATGCTGTTGTGGTCAGAAAAGATGCTTGAAATAATTTCTATCCTCCTAAATTTGTTGAGGCTTGTTTTGTGTCCTAGTATGTGGTTTATCTTAGAGAATGTTCCATGTGTACTTGAAAAGAATGTGTATTCTTTTTTGGATGTAATGTCCTGAAAATATCAATTAAGTCTAACTGTTCTACTATGTCATTTAGAATCCCTGTTGCCTTATTGTTTTTCTGTCTGGAAGATCTTTCCATTAATGTCAGTGGGGTGTTAAAGTCTCCCACTATTATTATTATTTTTTTTTGCTGTACGTGGGCCTTTCACTGTTGTGGCCTTTCCCGTTGCGGGGCACAGGCTCCAGACGTGCAGGCTCAGCGGCCATGGCTCACGGGCCCAGCCGCTCCGTGGCATGTGGGATCTTCCCAGACCGGGGCACGAACCCGTGTCCCCTGCATCGGCAGGCGGACTCTCAACCACTGCACCACCAGGGAAGCCCTCTCCCACTATTATTGTATACCTCCCTTTATGTCTGTTAGTATTTGTTTTATGTATTTAGGTGCTCCTATATTGGGCACATGTATGTTAATAAGCGTTAATCATCTTCTCATATTGATCCTTTTATCATTATATAGTATCCTTATTTATCTTTCTTTATGGCCTTTGTTTGAAAGTCTATTTTGTGTGATGTGAGTATTGCCACTCCCACTTTCTTGTCATTTCCATTTGCATGATGTATCTTTTTCCACCTTCTCACTTTCAACCTATTGGTGTCCTTTGTCCTAAAGTGGGTCTCCTGTAGGCAGCATACTGTAGGCTCTTGTTTTATTATCCAATCTGTCATTCCTATGTCTTTTGATTGGAGCATTTAGCCCATTGATATTTAAGGTAATTATTGATACAAATATTTTTTAAATTATTTTTTTAAAGTATTTATTTATTTATTTGGCTGCATTGGGTCTTAGTTGCAGCATGTGGGGTCTTCCTTGCTGCATGGGGAATCTTCATTGCTGCATGTGGGATCTTTAGTTGCGGCATGTGGGATCTTTTTTAGTTGCAGCATGTAGGATCTTTAGTTGCGGCGCGCAAACTCTTAGTTGCAGTATGTGGGATCTAGTTCCCTAACCAGGGATCGAGCCCAGGCCCCCTGCATTGTGAGTGCAGAGTTTTAGCCACTGGACCACCAGGGAAGTCCCAATAGATATACATTTATTGACATTTTAAACCTGGTTTTTCATTGGATTTTGTAATTCTTCTCTGTTCCTTTCTTTTTCTTTTTGTTTTTCCTTTTGTGGATTGATGGTTTTCTTTTGTATTATGCTTGAGTTCTCTTCTTTTTGGTTTTGTGAGCCTATTGTATTTTTGATTTGTGGTTACCCTGTTTTTCAAGTATGTTAACCCATTACTATATCGACTTGTTTTAGACTGGTAGTCATATAGGCTCAAACACATTCTTAAAAAAAAAAATCTGCATTTTCATACTCCCTCCCCCACATTTTATGAGTTTGATGTCCTCTTTTACATCTTCATGTTCTTCCTTTTGCTGTCCATTGTAGTTATCAGAATTTTCACAAATTAAAAAAAAATTTTTAATCTATATACTGGTTTATTTAAGTGATTTACTTTCCAATTGTGATTTTTTCTTCCCTATAGATTCTTTCTTCTTTTCTAGTTAGAGAAGACCTTTCAAGATTTCTTTTAGGATAGGTTTAGTATTGCTGTATTCTTTTAGTTTTTACTTGTCTGAGAAATTCTTTATCTCTCCTTCTATTCTAAGTGATAATCTTGCTGGGTAGAGTATCCTAGGCTGCAGGTTTTTCCCTTTCAGGCCTTGAGTATATCTTGCCACTCCCTTCCGGTCTGCAACATTTCTGTAGAGAAATCAGCTGACAGCCTTATGGGGGTTCCCTTGTAATTAACTCTTTGTTTTTCTCTTGCTGCCTTTAGAATTCTCTCTTTATTTTTAACTTTTGTCATTTTAATTATAATATGTCTTGGTGTAGGTCTGTTTGGGTTCACTTGTTTCACCTCTGTGCTTCCTGTACCTGGATATGTGTTTTCTTCTTATACCAAAGAACTTACACTGATCTTTCTCAAACTCTTCCAAAAAACTGAAGAGGGAACACTCCCAAATTCATTCTATGAAGCCACCATCACCCTGATACCCAAACCAGACAAAAACACTTCCAAAAAAGAAAATTACAGGCCAATATCTTTGGTGAATATAGATGCAAAATTCTCAACAAAATATTAGCAAACTGAATCCAACAACACATAAAAAAGAACATACACCACGATCAAGCTGGATTCATCCAGGGTCACAAGGATGGTTCAACATATGCAAATCAATCAATGTGATACACTGCATCAACAAAAGAAAAGACAAAACCCACAAGATCATCTCAATAGATGCAGAAATAGCATTTGATAAAATTCAACATCCATTCATGACAAACACTCTTACCAAAGTGGTTATAGAGGGAGCATATCTCAACATAGAAAAAGCTATTTATGACAAACCCACAGCCAGTATAATATTCAATGGTGGGACTTCCCTGGCAGTCCAGTGGTTAAGACTTTGCCTTCCAGTGCAGGGGGTGTAGGTTCAATCCCTGATCGGGGAGCTAAGACCCCAAGTGCCTCGCAGCCAAAAAACCAAAACATAAAACAGAAGCAATATTGTAACAAATTCAATAAAGACTTTAAAAATGGTCCACATCAAAAAACAAATCCTTAAAAAGACATTTTTTTAATAAAATAAAATAAAATACTCAATGGTGAAAAGCTGAAAGATTTCCTGCTAAAATCTGGAACAAGACAAGGATTCCCACTCTTACCTCTTCTATTCAACACAGTATTGGAAGTCCTAGCCAGAGCAAATAGACAAGAAAAATAAATAAAAGGTATTTGAATTGGTAGGGAAGAAGTAAAATTGTCACTATATGCAGATGACATGATACTATATTTAGAAAACCCTAAAGACTTCACACAAAAACTATTAGAACTGATAAACGAATTCAGTAAGGTAGCAGGAAACAGATTAACATACAGAAATCTGTTGCATTTCTTTACACTAACAATGAAATATCAGAAAGGGAAAGTAAAAAAAAAAAATCCCTTTTAACCTTGCATTAAAAAAATACTTAGGAATAAACCTGACCTAGGAGGTAAAAGACCTTTATGCTGAGAACTATAAACATTGATAAAGGAAACTGAAGACAATTCAAAGAAATGGAAAGTTATCCCATGCTCTTGGATTGGAAGAATTAATATTTTTAAAATGGCCTTACTATCCAAAGCAATCTACAGACTTAATGTGATCTCTATCAAATTACCCATGACATTTTTTACAGAACTAGACCAGAACAAATAATCCTAAAATTTATATGGAACCATAAAAGACCCAGAATTGCCAAAGCAATCTTGAGGAAAAAGAACAAAGTTGGAGACATAACGCTCCCAGACTTCAGACAATACTACAAAGCTACAGTAATCAAAACAGTGTGGTATTGGCACAAAAACAGACATACGGATCAATGGAACAGAACAGAGAGCCCAGAAATAAACCCACACACCTACAGTCAATTAAACTCTGACAAAGGAGACAAGAATATACAATGGATAAAAGACAGTCTCTTTAGCAACTGGTGGGGGAAATCTGAACAGCCGCATGTAAACCAATGAAATTAGAATACTCCCTCACACCATACACAAAAATAAACTCAAAATGGCTTAAAGACTGAAACATAAGACATGACCCCATAAAAATCCTAGAAGAGAACACTGGCAAAACACTCTCTGACGTAAATCATAGCAATGTTTTCTTATGTCAGTCTCCCAAGACAATAGAAATAAAAGCAAAAATAAACAAATGGATCTAATCAAACTTATAAACTTTTGCACAGCAAAGGAAACCATAAACAAAACAAAAAGACAATCTAAAGACTGGGGGAAAATATTTGCAAATGATATGACTGACAAGGGCTTAATTTCCAAAATATACAAACAGCTCATACAACTGAATAACAAAAAAACAAAAAAACCCAATCAAAAAATGAGCAGAAGATCTAAATAGACATTTCTCCAAAGAAGACATATAGATGGCTGGTAGGCACATGAAAAGATGCTCGACATTGCTAATCAGTAGACATTGCTAATGCAAATCAAAACTACAATGAGGTATCACCTCACACTGGTGAGAATGGCCATCATTAAAAAGTCTACAAACAATAAATGCTGGAGAGAACGTGGAGAAAAGGGAACCCTCTGACACTGTAATGTAAATTGGTGCAGCCACTATGGAAAACAGTATGGAGGTTCCTTAAAAAACTAAAAATAGAGCTACCACATGATCCATCAATCCTATTCCTGGGCATATATCCAGAAAAGATGAAAACTCTAATTCAAAAAGATACATGCATCCCTATGCTCATATCAGCACTATTTACAATAGCCAAGACATGGAAGCAAACTAAATGTTCATCAACAGATGAATGGATAAAGAAGATGCGGTATATATATATACAGTGGAATACTACACAGCCATAAAAAAAGAATGAAATAATGCCATTTCCAGCAACATGGATGGGCCTAGAGATTATCATACTAAGTGAAGGAAACCAGACAAAGACAAATACCATATGATACTCATTATATGTGGAATCTAAAATATGATACAAATGAACTTATTTACAAAACAGACTCACAGACATAGAAACTTATGGTTACCAAAGAGGAAAGGGGGAAGGAGGGATAAATTAGGAGTTTGGGATTAGCAGGTACAAATTACTATATATAAAACAGATAAACAACAAGGTCCTACTGTATAGCACAGGCAACTATATTCAATATCTTGTAATAAACTATAACAGAAAAAGAATATGAAAAAGAATAACTGAATCAATTTGCTGTACACAGAAAATAATACAATATTGTAAATATCAACTATACTTCAAATAAACAAACAAACAAACAAATAAAACAGAGTGCAATGCCCATAGGCCTCCGGTTATAAGTTTAGTTGAAAGTTCAAGAAACTTGGAAAGCCCACTGGAAATGTCAGCAGGGAGGGTTTTTCCGGGTGGGAAATTTCTGCCAGGCAAGGGCTCCTTAGGGCCACAGTCCCAGGCTCTGTGCATCCTGGAACCCCCACAGGACTCTGGGGAAAGCTATATCTGATCTTGAAGCTCAAGAGATGTAAAAACGTCAGTGTGTTACATTATGTATATCAAATTATACTCACTGATAATGACTTGTACAATTGTTTAAAAATAAAACTTTTAAGTAAAAAAAAAAAAAAAACATAAAAACGTGATCCAAGAATGCTAAGTGTATCAAAGTAGAGACAGCTATTCCACAGGTCTAATGAACACAGTCTGCATCTTGTGCCTTTTTCTCCAATTCTTTCTTTGCTCTAAATTCTTCCTTATACAATTGTGGGTTGTAAACTGAGTTATGTGTGTTAAATTCATTGCTATGCAATAAACAAATATTTTCCGTCATTCTTTCAATTCATTTGGCCGGTGCATCCCTGTCCCTGTCTTAGGTCCATAACGTAGCTCCTCTAACTGCTACCAGCTCAGGGTTCATTAATGCGGCTGCATTAATGAGTTGTGGCCCCAGCAGAGCACAACATCCCCCTGCATTGCAGCTGGTGAGGAAGAGCTCATGTGGCCCTGACCTTCAAGGAACGGGGAGAGGGAATGAGCAATTAGAACCGGTTGATGCCCCAAGACACTTATCCTGTGCCCGATACAGTGCTGAGCACTTGACTCGCATTATCTCAGTTAACCCTTGTCCTGCCCTGGGAGCCAGGATTGTTATCACCCCAGTGGATCATAAGCTCCACAAAGGTAGGGGCTTTGATTTGCCCTCTGGGCATCTCCAGTGCCCCATCAAAGGCTGTCTGCTGAATGAGTGCGTCAACCCTCGCTCCGTCTGACGGCGAGAAACAGAGTTCGCTTACCTGAGGAAGCTGTCACCATGCACACGGCCTCCCCGCGAGCCTGCAGCTCCAGGTGGCCTGACGGACATTCCCTCGGAGGATTCTGTCTGACTCAGGCTCTCGGCCACTGTCCCTCATGAGGAGTTAGTAAAATCAGTTTGCCCTGAGGCCCCCTCACGGATGAAGTCAAGCTACAGAACCTGAGGGAAGATTAGTGTGAAGTCTCCAGTTCTAGGTCCTTCTTTATGGCTGAAGTTCCTCTCCACACACGCACAGCCTTACACTTACAAAGCCCCGGCTCACAGGCCGGGTTCCCCAGGAGCAGACTGTGCGTGGCCACTGCCTGCAGCACGTGGTTTAGGCACTGGTCTCGGGAGGGACACCTGTGACACGGCAGGGAAAGCGGGACTGGGCGGAGGGAGGCTGGGGCCGTCTCACCGGAAGCGCAGGGGCTGGTGGGGGAAGTGGGCGGAAGTGGGCGTCGATGGGGCTGTGGCCCCCCCCCTCGGTGGAGCGAGTGTCAAGGCCAACGTGGAAGCGCTTCTGAAAACCCTTGTCTGTGACCCAAAGGGAGTGTTTCTTATTGTGAAAAAATGAAGACAATTATTCTGTTGAAAGAGCTGCGAGCAAGTGAAGTGGAGAAGCCCCCAGCCCCGTGGAGATAGGAAATGAGAGCCAGAGGAGTAGCTGGAGGGCCGGGAGCACGTGGTGCCTCAGGGAGCGCTCCCACCTTCCTAAGGGGCTTGCCTCCCGCAGAGCCAGGACAAGAGTGGCCCCACCTCATTCCTGAGCATTTTCTGTGTGGGGCTCTGGTTGAGACCGGCAGCCCATCTAGACCCCTCTGATGAAGGGGACAGAAAGGTGTGTGTACATACACGTGTCGGGGGGAGGGGGGAGGGAGAGCAAGACCCTACAATGGTGATGTGTCCTTCACCTTGAAGGACAAGGTGGAGAGGGTGAACACTGACAGAAGGGTGGACGACCAGCCAGGTCCTGAGTTCCCCTTTTCTTCCTTCTTTTAAAATGATAGCAAAAAATATATAAAACTTACCATTTTACCCATTTTAAAGTGTGGCCTGGCATTAAGCACATCCATAATGTTGTACCACCATCACCATTATCTAGTTCCAGAACTTTTTCATGACCCCAAAAGGAAATCGCCTACCCATTAAGCATGGCTCCCCATTTCCTCAATCCCCAAATCTCAGCTTTCCATCCCTATAGATTGGCCTATTCTGTACATTTCATATAAATGGAATCACATAATACGTGGTCTTTTGTGTCTGGCTTCTTTCACTTAGCACAATGTTTTCAAGTTTCATCCATGTTGTAGTGTGGATCGCTACTTCCATGGCTGAACAATATTCCGCTGTGTGGATAATCCCAAATTTTGTTTATCCATTCATCTGTTGATGGCCATCTGGATTATTACCACCTTGTGGCTGTTGTGAATTGTGCTGCTATGAATATCTGCATACAAGTTATTATTTGAATGACTATTTTCAATTCTTTTGGGTATATTACCTAGGAGTAGAGTTGCTGGGTCATATGGTAGTTCGATGTTTAACTTACTGAGGAACCACTCCCCCTTCTTTTTATAGATTTTCACAGACTCAGGAGACTGGAAAGGACCTCAAAAGTGACCTAGAGCAATGTTTCTCAGACTTTTGGATTTCACACATCCACGAAACTAAAACCACCACTACCACCACCCTCTCCCTTCAAAGTAATAGGGATTTGTGTCAGGATCAAGGCCAACCCCATAAAATGAGTACATTTAGTGTCAGGTAAACTCATTGCCTTGTACTTGTTTTTCTCCTATCACCTCCACCATTGGGTCATTTGGGAACCACTTGCCTGTTCCAATCTTCATCTAAAGTCTGAGTTCCCCTCTCCAGCTGCCCTGGGCTTGACCAGCCTCTGGGGCTCATCTGGGGGATGCTCTCCCTTCTAGGTAGCCCTGGTCCCTGGAATGTTCTTCCTCATGGAGTGCTGGCTCTACTCCCATGGTCTCCCCAATATCATTGCTCCCCACAGACCTTGGCCTCATTCCACCTGTTTTGGGCCTGGGACCCATGCTAACTTCTGCTTCCTGAATGCTCTATAGGGCGGAGCACAGCCAACATGAGACACTGAGAGCAGAAGAGGTAGAGATGAGGGAGCCCCAGACTTGTAAAGACTCTCAGCAGAAACAAAGAGAATCTCCAAGCCATATATGTATAGTATTATAGTATTTCATAAACACCTCCCCACCAAAAAAAAAAAAAAATTGTGAACAAGCCATACAGACTAACAAGGTTTTATTTGTTTTGTGTTGGCTGGGCTTATCCCAATTCAACATTTCTCTCTGTGGTGAAAGGCAGCAAGACAGCATGGAGAGACTTGACAGGTGAGGCCTGCATTCAAATCGACCATTGCCTGTTACAAGGTGACCTTGGTGAGGTTAATATCTGTGTGCCACACTCACCAAATTGGTAGAAAAGGGATTTTAAGGCTGCCTCACAAGATTATCATGAAGGAGGTGAGGCAACGGAAGCGCCCAACACACCATAGGCACTTGCTCCATAACAGTTCTCACTGGAAGAAATCTGAGCAGCATTTTATACCTTCAATGAGCAAAAACAAAGTGAGAAGACAAACTCACCATTATTTAATATACATTTGGCAAACAAAAATCCTTCAAAGAATCAAATCCCTGTATGGAAAAACAATAAAATAGTAACAAAAAGAAGTGTTGGATGGTAAGGAACATGGAAACACACAGTAGAGCTGAAACAAAACAGCACCTTGGTCTCTTATCAAAGGATCCAGTGGCCCTGCTGAGGCCAAACCCTACCCCAGCCACCTGGACAGTGGGAACAAGGTCTCCCGGAAGAGGATGGCCATGCCCTGTTGTCTATGAGCCCTAGGGAGGCAGCTGCAACAGGAACTAAGACTCGGGGCTGGCTCAACCCACTGGGTATGGAGGGCCCTGAGGAGGGGCCCTGGGTGGTCCCCACCTTAGGAAGGAAGCTGAAGAGGGGACTCACCACCCACCTCCCCCAGGGAGGAGATTCAGTCCCTGGCCAGTCCTTCAGAATTTGGTATCGACTTTGTCAGGGAAAGCATGAGGTCTCCTTACATGCTGAACAGGATCTGTTGGTTAATGAGACATAATCACCTTGCCTGAACAAAGCACAGATGGTGCTTCACAACACCTTCAGTCTGGGCTGCAGAATCTTCCCAGGAAGGGTCCCAAGCCCTCAAAAGGTGCTTTCTTGGAAGGTCAGCGTAGATGTTCACAGCTGTCTAGCCCGGGCCTGGCCTGCACGGCAGTGTCCTTAGGCAGCTCTGAGGCACGAGCAAACTGGAGGGGTTTCCTGCTTCCTCTCTGCCCCCTGGATCAGCCCCTGTGATCAGGCTGGAAGGCCTCCCTTCTTTCTGTCCACCTTGCTGGGAATCCCAGTGACACAAACACCAGAGTCAGCCACAACTAGAGGGTGGGGATTCACCACCAACCCTCACTTCCTCGGGGCTCCAATACCAGCAGAGCCACCTAAGCTGCTGCCACCTCTGGCTGGAGGCTGCTGCCTCTGGCCTCGCCCACCCAGCCCTGGCTACATCAGGGCAAGCCGGAGGCGGGGTGGGGCGGGGGAGAAACAGAGTATTTCAAACAGGCAAGCATCGTGGAGATTTCTCCCATCTGCAGAGCTCCACATGGTGTGAAAAGGGCTTTCACCTTCATCTGATCCTCAGCGCCTTGGGGAGCACTACCCCCTTGTAACTGAAAGGGAAACTGAGGTTCAAGGAATGTTAGAAATATGTTACCCATTAAGAAGTGGGTGAGCCAAAACCCAGTGCTAGGACCGACTATAGATTCAGTGCTCTTCCAGCTAACAGACTGCTGCTACGCATTTCAAAGAAAAGAATCAAAAATTGGAATAACAGGTATCTAACTTACCCCCCGATAATATTTAACCCAGAAATGTTATATGCCGCCTGCCTTCTCACACACTGTCCCCCCATCTGGGGAGCCCTTTCTCTTCCCCACCTGCCAGCTGTGCTGACTTACCCTTTCAGACCCAGTCTTTCCAATGCGGCCCATCCAGGCTGAACCTGAGCCATCACCCACGACATCCTCAGAGCCGTGGGCCCAGCACACGCCTTTACTGTAAGAATCCTTATGGGCACTACAACGTCTGACTTACATGCTTGTCTCCTCTAAGATACCGTGGATTCTTTGAGGGCAGAGATGAGTGTTTTTCATCTCTGGATCCAAAGCACAAGCACAGGGTGGGCACAGGGTAAATGCTCAGTAAATATGTAGTGAATGAAAAAGTAAATGTTTTCCTGGCAAAATTTGCCACCTCCATGTAATGGTCTGGCACTGAAGCAAGGAGGTGGGAACCTTCTCCTGGCCATTGGGGGACAGGGCTTAGACACCCAGCAGTCGCCAGGCAGGACACTGCACCAACACTGGGAAATGATGTCCCTGACCCTGCAGGAGACGCCCTGGATGCAGAGCCCTATGAGCAGGATCCTGGTTCTCTCAGTCAGGGGACTCCCTCACTGTGATGTCCCACTGCCAAGCAGAGAGCTGCTGGAAAGAAAAGAAGCAATTACCAAAGACCCCTGATCCAGCTGAAGGCCTTGAGGGCCCCTTGGGCCCACTCCCAGGTGTTGTGAGGCCTCATGACTGCCACTGCCTAGTCAAAGCAGGGCTTCCCTAATGGTGTCCAATGAACCTTAGTCTTGCAAGAGTGCCATGAAACCGCATTCTGTGATCAAACATATGGGAAATGCTACAAGCTACACGGCCCCCTTGAAGAGACATGCCCCCATGTGTGGCGTGATAAGGATTCTGAGGTGTCTTGCAGCAAGCATCATGTAACTGGGCTTTAACCCAGTGTCTGCCAAACCTATTGATCACAGAGCCTCACCCCATTGTCATGCATACATTTCCTCCCCCTTTTTTTTTCCTTTATGAAAAACCTACTAACATCCTGTGGAACTAGGGTTCCAAGGAACACACTTTGGGAAATGCTGATGGTCATCAAGCAAGGAAGACACTGTGGACCAGAACAGCCTCCTGGAGTATCACCAGGAAGGGGGTGATCATGGTCCAGAAAGGGCGCCGGGGATCTCTCACCAACCAGCACACAAACTGCCTGGGAGAAAAAACCTTAGAACCACTGAATCCAGTGAAAAAGACAAAAAAGGCATCTGTCCGAGCCTGTTTTCCCATCTGCAAAATGAGAATAATAAGCCCTGCTCTGTCTGGGGTCATTAGATGAGATCGTGGAGGTGTGCATTTGTGGAATGCTGACCCCCAGCACAGCTCCTGTGTATCACAGGTATTCAATCATAGGGATTCAATCAAACTTACCTAAGTGAAAGCTGCACAAATATAGGGGTGATGAAAAGACCCAGAGGACAGCAAAGAGTGGGCACAAAACCTCACAGCACCTAACTCAGGGGCCCATGTGTATTTCAGGGGCAAACAACCCTAGGCCTATCGATAGCCTCTGAAGATATGAGTACATTAAAACAGCGAGAATCCCTGGTGCCTCTAGCCCCAGGAGTCTATAGGAATTGGTGGCAAAAGCATGGGCTCAGAGCTCACTAGATCTGGTTCTCAGCCAGCTCTACTCCTTCCAGGCTGGGGAACTGGCATGCAGCTCCAGTCCTCTGTGTCTGTTTCCTCAGCGTGCAGGATGAGGTTAAACCATGCCAGCCTCCAGGCTTCTGGTGAGGACAGATGACACCGGATTCCCGCTGCTGCACACAGAAGTTGCTCAATGACTGTGTCTCCTTAAAGAAGGCTGGGATGCGAGGAACATTTATAAAGGTGTCTGTCAGTGATGGCTAAAACAAAACCTCTTCTCTCCAGTCATGTGGGAAGCTGGCTTTTATGGGTGGGAAGATGGAAGGATGAAGGAGGAACAGCATCCGCTGGATCAACGGACAGAGGGAGAACACGATAAGGCTCCAGGCAACATGGTCAGGACTCCCTCTAGAAGCCAGCAGAGGGTGAATGGCCACTCATGGCTGGGGGAGGGAGAGATGAGAGGCCACATCTCCCAAGGAGACCAGCATACGGCCAGGTAGAGCTCATGGTAAAGATGAGAACTCTGCAAAGGCTGCTATCCACTGCGCATGTCCCACAGACCAAGTGCTTGACGCACGCTGGCTCTAAGTGCCAACTTACCCGTCCCTGGCCACACATCTGGCTAGCTGCAGGGTTGAACCAGAACCCTGAGCCTGAGTCCAGAGCACATGCTCTCTCCACTCTTCCGTGCTGCCCCTTGAGGCTGGGACCACCATTCCTTTCTTCTCTTGCTGTCCAGGTCCTCAAGGGTGGGGACTGGCTCTGACTCATCTCTGCACCCCCAGCACCCAGCGGTGCTGGTCGAATGAATTATGCACTTGAAGACATTTCAGAAACCTACTAGACTCAAAAGTCAGAGTCCTTTTCATAGAATATGACACTGTAGAAAACTACACAGGCTGATTCCCTTCTGAGGAATGTAGCCTTAGAAGAAATTCTAAATTCTTCACTTCTTTGCCTAGAAAATGTGAGTACCCAAGTCCTTCTACAATGTAATATATTAGGGTCTTCTGCTCCCACTCAAAGTGGAAAAGCCCTACTGTGATGTGGGGTGAGCAGCGTGGAATATCAGAGCATTGTCTTGCCTGACGACAGACAAGGAAACTGAAGGCCAGGAAGGAAAAGGGATCCCTCAAGATCACACCTTGGGCCTCGCAATTTTTCCTACATAAAAGGCTGCCTTTGCAAGAAAGAAGTATGCATTCAACATATACATCCTGACCAGCTGTTGTACGCTGTCTGCAGCAGATGCAGTGAAGTGCTAGAGCAGAGTTATCACACGGAACAGTAAGAGCCCCAGAGGCTGGAGGAGTTAGTTCTGTGTAAGGGAGTTGAGAAAGGCTTCATTTGATAGGTGACTTGGACCATTAGGGCGAAGTTCGAAGTTCTAAGGGAAGATGTGGAAGAGTGGCTAACCTTCTGCCAAAATATGTGCTCCCCCATCTAAGTACAGAGCTGTTGCCGTGAAGCCACTACCTGAACAACGACTACACGTGGGGCCACATGACTATGAGTGGCTGATGGAACGTGAGCAGTTAAGAGCAAAGCAGTAAAGAAATGGCTGTGCCTTTTTCACCATCCCCTTCCCCTCTGCCAGCCAGAAACAAAGGCTCTGAGGCCCCAGGGATGGCAGAGCCACAGAGGAAAGGAGCTGGGTCCCTGAATCACCGTGTGCTTCTGCCGAGTGGATGCAGCCATACTGGATTGTATGGGAGAGTAAGTCTCTACAGTGTTGGAGTTTGTTATAGCAACAAGCATCACCAACTACTACAGAAGGGAAGGGAAGACAGGTGTTCCAGGCAGAAGGACTAAGGCACAGCGGTGTGACAAAAACATAGTGTGTTTCAGGGAATGGGGAAGGTCTGATGGTGGCTGGAGCACCGGCCATGTGAAGGGGGTACTGAGATTCAGAAAGCTCACGCTGGTCACCACAGGATGGAAGGTCACGTACAGGGGTTGTTTCCAGGGGCCCTGGTGTTGCTGGCGCTGCTCTCGAAGGAAGAGTGGAAGTTGTGAATGGTTTCCTGTAAAATTTGTCTCTCGCGTCCCTGTGGAGGAAATTGAAAACAGACACAGAAAGTCTTGTTAAATCTTTTAACCATTAATTCAATTGACACAGTGCTGTTAACGTTTAACTCATACTTGAAAAACCCATGGGCGTCTTGAGGAAAACAAATTACCTAATTTAAAGAGTACTGAGTTTAATAAAAACATCCTGAGTCAGAATCTCCTCCAGCACCCACAAACACAGCATGCCAGGGCTGGAGAGGCCCCCAAGATGCAGGGGTCCAATTTCCCAGATGAGGAAGGGCAGCAGAACCCAGGGAGCAAGAATGACTTGCCCTGGGTCACTCGGCCCGGAAGGGACGTCTCCTACCCTGCCCTGTGCATCTTTCCAGCCCTCATATCTCCAGGGACTCCAGAGGGAGCCGAACTTTCTGATACAGAGTGAGAGTTTGAACCGCCTTTACTCCCCCTTGTCCAAAAGATGACAGATTCGTCTTCACAGTGATTCACTTCTCACCCCATCCTTGCATACCCCCCCCTCCTAGTTGCTGCCCTTTACACACATATTTTGAGATGGGAAAAGAGGGGGGATGTGGATGTTTTTTTAAGCCCAAAGAACATCTTCACTGAATATGTAGGCGAGAGGCAGTGATATATAGAGGTGAAGAACAGAGGCTGGAATCACACAGCCTGGGTTCAAATCCCAACCTTCCCATTTACTAGCTGGGTGACCTTGAGCAAGATACTTCATCTCTCTGGGCCTTAATTTCCTCATCTATAAAACGAGGATGATAATTGTACCTCAGATGGTTGCTGCTGACATTGGACTGTGGGTGGGCAGCAGGAGGCCGGCATATCCTGACCTCAGAGTGCAGCAGTGTAGATTAAACATATATTTTTTAAACTAAGAAATAAATGTGGTCAAAATGTAAAGCAAATTAAAACTGAATAATCTCAGGCAGATTGTTTTCTGCCAAGAGTGGAAAAAAAAAAAAAAAAAACTCCACCGAATGAGCCTAGACTTTAAACTTTCTCTTCTTTTATTGCATGGACTGCCCTTTCCAGATCCCCAAGCAGAGACCTCTAGTGCTGATGAGGCCTCCTGGACACTTGGGAGGGCAGAAGAGTCTCCCTTCACACAATCCTTCCAAGTCATTCTTCCAAGACAGCTGGGAAAGTGCCATCAGGATTCCATCAACACACACCTAAAGGCAGCAGGGAAGAGGACAGAGCATTGGAGGTGGGGAGGTGGGGTCAGAGGACCCCGGATCCCTAATCCACTACTCACTCTGTCCCAGGCATGACCCCATGCTGCTGAGTTTCTATATCTGTAAAAGGGGGATGGTATCACATGCTGGGGCTGTGATGAGGCTCAACCTGAGATAATGAACGGGGTAACACTGTGCAAACTGCAGAGGGCTAGAAAATAAATAGAGGGGATAAAAACCATGTCATTATTAGACACCACCTTAGCCTTAATTGCCTGAGAAATGAGGTCAGGGCGAGACAGGGTTCCAGCACACTATGCTTCCTAACTTCAGGAGGGAGCTGCAGATGATGAAAACCATAATCACTCCCTGCATCCACACCTGATTGAAGATGATAATGATAACTGCCCTTTAAAAACCCCCAAGTTTCAAAGGACCTGCCTGATAATTCTCAAAAGGAAAAAAAGCAAATGGCCATTAAAAGTAGAAAAAATGTTCAGTCTATCTAGTAGTTAAAGAAGTACAAACCAACACAAGGCATACTTCTCGGCCTATCAAATTAATAAAAATTAAAAAGCAAATTGGTAGTACCCAATGCTGGCAAGGGTGACACTGGAACTTATAACCACAGCTTGTGGGGGTGTTCACTGGCTCCTGCTGGAAGGTATTTCAGGACAAAGTACCATATACCTTGACTTAGACTCTTTGACTCCATAATTTCACTTTTTTTGGATGTCTATTCTGAGGAGATAATTAGAAAGCCTTATACACGAAGTTGCTCACTGTAGCACTATTTATAGAAAGTTTGAATATCTACATATCCAACAAGTAGGGATTAAAAAAAAATAATTTTAGTACATCCTTGCAAATTTATCTTATTATATTAAAAGAGTTCTTAATGACATGGGTAACCGCATATATTTACTGTTAAACAAAGTAAGTAGAATGTAAAATTATAGATCCAAATTTATCTCAGCCACATAAAGAAAAACATTCAGCACAAAACACTGCAGAGCGATCTTACCAAATACGAACAGTGCTGGCCTCTGGGTGGTTGGATCGTGACTCCTTTGAAAGTTTTTTTCGCCTTTCTGGCACTGTGCAAATTTAGTAAGACAAATATGCACAACTTTGAATAATCACAAAAAAATGGGAATGGAAAGAAGCAATGGCTTAGGACCAACTAAAGGAGAAACTCAGGCCATCATTTCTATTTAACCTTCTCCAATATAGCACTTGTCTGAAACTAAGAGACTAATAAGCTGACTTGAGTATATATCACAACTCAGATACTGGGGTGGGCTCACCTGGAAGTCAAATGGTTTGCAGGCTGAGGGTCCACGCTGCTTTGCTGATATTTTTATGGCTGAGCCAGGTTTTGGGCGAATATTCATTAAAAAAAAAATTTTGAGGAGGTGGTGTCAAGATGGCAGTGTAGGAAGATGCGGAGTTAGCGTCTCCCCACAACTAGGGTGCCTGCCGGCCGCTGGTGGGGGACTCTGACGCCCAAGGAGACGGGAAGAACCCGAGAGTGAACTGGTAGGACGTAGGGGGACTGAGGGGGGAGCAGAAGTGGAGGCCAGACAGGATCAGCGCCCCTGAGGCCGGGGAGATCAGGAGAGGCAGGTGGGAGGGACTCTCCGGAAAGAGCATGAGAGGAGCAGAGGGCAATCGCCTGGCCCACGCTGCCGGGGAGCCTGCTGAGCTCCCAGGTGGGTCCCCTGCCCTCCAAGGCCCCGTCCAGGCCAACAGGTCCTTGGGAGCATAGGAGGGAGGCCAGGGAGATCAGGAGAGGCAGGCGGGAGGGGCCCTCCCAGACCGGAGGAACAGGAGAGGTGGGAGGGAGTTTGCCCCACCCACTCGAGCCCAGGAAGCCTGCTGGGCTCCCAGGTGAGGTCCGCTGCCCTCTGAGACCAGGGGTGGGGGGCACACCTGTGTCCCTTCTGTTCCTTGAGCCTAAGCCCCACCCCCCACAGCCCCCAGGGCCTTTTCTAGCCCTGTGGGTCCTGGGTATTGGCCCCACCCACCACCCAAACCTCGCCCTTGCTTAGGCCCCGCCCTCCACAGCCAAGGCCTCCCACCAACCCGCCCCTTTTATTTTTTGCCACTCCATGTGGCTTGCGGGATCTTGGTTTGCAAGCCTGGGGTCGGGCAGAAGCTCCTGTGGTGGGAGCTCTGAGTCCAAACCACTGGACTAACAGAGAACCTCAGACCCTAGGGAATATTCACCAGAGTGAGGTCTCACAGAGGTCCCCATCTCAGCACCAAGATCCAACTCTACCCAATAGCCTACAAACTCCAGTGCTCGAAGCCTCAGGCCAAACAACCAGTAAAACAGGAATACAATCCCACTCCTGAAGAGAAAAAAAAAAAAGGAGATGGCAAAAAATATGTCACAAATGAAGGAGCAAGGTAAAAACCTACAAGACCAAATAAATGAAGAGGAAATAGGCAATCTACCTGAAAAAGAATTCAGAGTAATGATAGTAAAGATGATCCAGAATCTTGGAAATAGAATGGAAGCACGGATTGAGAAAATACAAGAAATATTTAACAAAGATCTAAAAGAACTAAAGAAAAACAGAGATGAACAACACGATAACTGAAACGAAAAATACACCAGAAGGAATCAATAACAGAATAACTGAGGCAAAAGAACGAATAAGTGAGCTGGAAGACAAAACGCTGGAAATAACTGCCAAGGAGCAGAATAAAGAAGGAAGAATGAAAAGAATTGAAGACAACCTCAGAAACCTCTGGGACAACACTAAATGCACCAACATTCGAATTATATGGGTCCCAGAAGAGAAAAAGAAAGGGTCTGAGAAAATATTTGAACAGATTATAGTTGAAAACTTCCCTAACATGGGAAAGGAAATAGTCACCCAAGTCCAGGAAGCACAGAGAGTCCCATACAGGGTAAACCCTAGGAAAAACACACCAAGACACATATTAATCAAACTAACAAAAATTAAATTCAAAGAAAAAATATTAAAAGCAGCAAGGGAAAAACAAAAAAACATACAAAGCAATCCGCATAAGGTTATCAGCTGATTTTTCAGTGGAAACTCCGCAGGCTAGAAGGGAGTGGCAGCCTATACTTAAAGTGATGAAAGAGAAAAACCTACAACCAAGATTACTCTACCCAGCAAGGATCTCATTCGGATTCGATGGAGAAGTCAAAAGCAGCTCATGCAGCTCAATAACAAAAAAACAAACAACCCAATCCAAAAATGGGCAGAAGACCTAAATAGACATTTCTCCAAAGAAGATATACAGATTGCCAACAAACACGTGAAAGAATGCTCAACATCATTAATTATTAGAGAAATGCAAATCAAAACTACAATGAGATATCATCTCACACTGGTCAGAATGGCCATCATCAAAAAATCTAGAAACAATAAATACTGGAGAGGGTGTGGAGAAAAGGGAACACTCTTGCATTGTTGATGGGAATGTAAATTGATACAGCCACTATGGAGAACAGTATGGAGGTTCCTTAAAAAACTACAAATAGAACTACTATATGACCCAGCAATCCCACTACTGGGCATATACCCTGAGAAAACCGTAATTCAAAGAGTCATGTACCAAAATGTTCATTGCAGCTCTATTTACAATAGCCAGGACATGGAAGCAACCTAAGTGTCCATCAACAGATGAATGGATAAAGAAAATGTGGCACATATATACAATGGAATATTACTCAGCCATAAAAAGAAACGAAATTGAGTTACTTGTAGTGAGGTGGATGGACCTACAGAGTGAAGTAAGTCAGAAAGAGAAAAATACCGTATGCTAACGCATATATATGGAATCTAGAAAAAAAAGAAGATGGTACTGATGAACGTAGTTGCAGGGCAGGAATAAAGAGGTAGACATAGAGAATGGACTTGATGACATGGGGTGGGAGGGTGAAGCTGGGGCAAAGTGAGAGTAGCATCGACATATATACACTACCGAATGTAAAAGAGTTGGCAGGTGGGAAGCAGCAGCATAGCATAGGGAGACTGGCTCGGTGCTTTGTGATGACCTAGAGGAGTGGGATACGGAGGATGGGAGGGAGGCTCAAGAAGGAGGGGATATGGGGACATGTGCATGCATATGGCTGATTCGCTTTGTTGTACAACAGAAACTAACACAGTATTGTGAAGCAATTATACTCTAATAAAGATCTATTAAAAAATTTTTTTTGGCTAAAATGTTCAAACTGTTTTGATTGTGTATGAAATATATTTTATATCACAACCCTGTTACATGTAAATCCATACAACTGAAACAAGCTTTAGCCTTCTTACCTGCAAAGAACATTGATATTTTCTACTCTGTTCTATTTTGCTTGTTAAAATGCTACTCATGAACTACTAAATTCATTCTACAACCCTCCAGCATGCTGTGGACCACAGCTAGAAAGACATGGGGGTGAGGGGACAAGGAAAGCTGGGTATCTCCTCTCCCAAGTGTCCTGAGTTTTCAAATGTGTACAGAGCATTTGAGCCACAATGGATACTCTTTTGGCCAAGGTTCAGTTTCAAAAGAAAGAGGATGAACATTAGGAGAAGTTCCTGCCCTAGAGCAATCAAGAAGGAGACAGGAGTCGGGGTCAGGCGGGTCCAGCCCAGAAGAGCCGAGGCCCCAGGCCCCAGGCGTCCAAAGAGCTATTGAAAGCCACATTCGGCCTGAGAAGTTCTTTGCTCTTTCTAAGAACCAGCACAGACTTGCAACGGTAACCTAGAGTAGGGAAGATACACTTGCTTTTGTGATATTCAACGTCTCCCAATCATACCTTTGCTCTAAGATGCACTTGACACACAGTCCTCATTTCCACAGGACTTTGGCACTACTGACCCTTGAATAATAGGGCCATTCTCCAGCGATTAGTTCAGCTCGGCCCCTTCCCCTTACACCTATCTCCACGTGGGTTTGCCTGACTTTGCAGGGTGGATGCTACCTGTGGGGAGGACATGGGTGGCGTGGCATGTTGGATGCACCTGGATCTTTCAGTTGGGAGATGATCAGCTGGGGCCCCCAAAGAAGACCACAGTATTGGGCTGAATGTTTGTGTCCTGTGTTGAAACCCTAAGCCATCAATGTGATGGTGTTAGGGGGTGGGGCCTTTGGGGGGTGATTAGGATTAGGTGAGCTCATGAGGGTCAGGCTCCCATGACACCATCGGTGCCCCTATAAGAAGAGATAAGAGAGATTTGCTTCTCTCTCTTATAGGTCACATGGGGACACATGAGAAGGTGGCATTGTGCAACTTGGAATAGGACCCTCACCAAACTCAACTACTGGCACCCTGATCTTAGACTTCCAGCCTCCATACTTTGAGAATTAAATTTCCATTTACAAGCCACCTGGTTTAGATATTTTGTTATGCAGCCCAAACTAAGACAACCACCAGCGGCTGCTCCTCTTGATGGGGCCCTGCTTAGTATGGGATACAAGCTGTTACAGAAACAAGGAGAAGGGGGGCAATGAATTTCAGAGAAAACTTAAAGAAAAAAATGTTCTAGCCTGTACAGACTTTGAGACAAATGTCCTCCTTTGGAGTGGGCTTGAGATGTCACATCATCCACTCTGATGATGACAGTTTCCTAAGATGTGCAAACCAACCCAGTCTGTTTTCTTTTTATGATTCCAGACCAAGGAGGCCATAACCACTGAGGGCAGAGGAGAGGTTCCAGAAGCATTTAGCGGTTACCATCTACCAAGCGCCAGGCCAGGCTCCAGGGACACCTAGCTCCTGTCTCCCCATGCCCTCCGAGGTCCTCACTGGCCCTACGTCTAGAATCTTTTCTGTCCTTCTCGACTGGCCTAGGCTTGGCTTTCCTCACCTCATTCCTCCCCTTGGCTCAAACATCTGGCCCTTGGAGGCTAGGGTCCTAACTTCTGAGCCAGAGCCTCCTTACCATCACTCACCTAGTCCCCACCCCGAAGCCTTTGGACACTTGACTGGGTCACCCTCAACCACCCTGAGCGCCTTAATCTGTCCCCTCTGGCCTTCCCTCATACCAGGCATCTTTCTCTCCATGCTCCAGCCACTCCTTTAGTTCTTTAAATGCACCACACATCTTCTCACTGCAGGGCCTTTGCACGTGTGCTGCCCTCTGCCTGGTCTGCACTTTTCTTCTACCCCTTTGCCAGGTGGTTCCTGTCTTCCTTCACATTGCAGCCCCCCTGCCCTTCCTCGGGGACGTCTTCCAGGCCCTTGCCTTACCAGTCCCCACTCTAAGTCAGGAGCTCTCACAACACAATTTGCCTGTCCCGTGCCTGTGGATTATACCGGGGCAGGATAACAGAGAGGCCAGGACACAAACTCTGGGTTCTAATCCTGCCTCTGCCACTTACAGACTGTGTGATCTTAGGCAAGTTCCCTGATCTCTCTGTGCTTCAGTTCCCTCATCTGTAAACTGGAAACAACCTCAGCAGCTTTCGTGAGGGTTACACGAATGACTAGATGTGACGTGCTCAGAGCAATGCTGGGCACTGAGTGATACTCAGTGCTCAACACCCACACAGTGCCTGGGACATGGCAGACAGTTAAAGGGAGATTTCTCATGAATAAATCAATGCTCTGAAGACTTTAGTGCTGGCTTCAGGTGATCCACCAGTGGTAAGCCACCCTGAGGCTTCCGTTCCCTAGGTGAACCCTTCCTAGCAGCCGAGACCTGCCCACCTTCTGCTGCTCATGTCTAAGGGCAGGGCAGAAACGGTGCTGGTCTCCGAGCTGGGGCTCACTGCCCCACTCGGAGCCTCTGCTTCCCTACCTGTAAAGTGAGGCAGCAAGGGTCCCAGGACAGGTGAGCAGTGTTTAGGAACAGGCCACTTGCAGAGGAGAAAGAACACACAGCAAAGACCTGCAGGAAAATGCTTAGGCTTGCAGACACCTGCAATGCCTGAAGCAATGCCGACTACATCACTTTGAAGGACGACCTCACAGCCTACACACAGGCAAAACAGTGACGACCACGATGGCAGAAAAACCAGCCCCCAACCCGGCGAGGCTGCGGGGCTGAAGGAGCTGCTACCGCACAGTGTGATGCTGCAGGAACCAGTGAGGAGGACCCCCTCCCTGCCCCCGACTCTGCTCCTGGGCTGCACGAGGAGAGTGTGAGGGTACCGGCCTCCCGGATTAACTGAGGAAAGGTAAGCACAGTGATCTGTGAATGATAAACTGTTACATGGATATTTACTTGAGATTGTCACTACAGGTCTGTTCAATATTTCTGTGCCTACCTGGCAATATATAGGAAGAACCATAAAATGGTACAATCGCTAACATAACCTTGTATTGTGGAACACAGCCTGAAGAACAAAACAACAGCAGAAAAAGCAAAAAGGCAGAGATGTCCATTCTGGTACTATTTACGATGGTCAAATCCCAGATTTTACCTGTCACTATTGTCCAACAAGTGGGGAGCTGTTAGGCTAAGTGTGAAAGAGCAACACGTATGCAAGTATTTATACGTTATTGCTTGAATAAGAGACCAAAAAAAATCCAGCCCACGTTAGGGAAAAAGACAGAAGGCAAAGGAATGTGAATAGCCCAAGAGCGACTGTACAACTGTCTGCAGAGTGAGTGGTGCCTCACTTCTCTTGTGTTCTGTTTGCTTGTTTGTTTTTTGCATATGTGCCTTTGGGTGGGTGGATGGGTGGGTGGGGGCATTGCTAATCTTTAGCTCTAAAGCTGGTGAAACAGAAGTTGAACATTAGACAAAAATGCAGAATGCCAACAACAACAACAACACTGACTGACAGATCTCTGTGTGCCAGGTGCTCTGCTGAGCATTTTAGTCTCGGCAGCAAGCCCATCACCCCCACCCTACAGACAAGAAAGCGAGGCTCAGAGAAGGGTGTGACTTGCCCAGGGCCACTGTAAGTGGAGGAGCTGGGATTCAAACCCAGGTTGGCCTGACTCCGGGGCCTGTCTTAATCAACTTCCACTGTGCTCTGGAGGGCAAAACCCAGCCCGGTGGGGTGAGATGACCGGAGGGAATGTTTTAGCCAAATCTAAGGAGAAACCACCTTATGGGAAGAGAGATCTCGAAAAGGAACAGGCATACTCAAAGGTAGTGACCCTTCGGTCATGAGAGGTGTATGAGCGGGGCTGTCGTCCACCAGGTGTGGGGGAGAGATGAAATCAGACCATGAAGGTCCCTGGAACACTGGGGCCGAGGATCCTAGTGAAGCTCTCAGCTGTTGGAAACAGGAAAAAAAAAAAAAAGATTGAGAACAATACCTTGCCTGCGTTCAGTTCAGAAATCGCTGCCAAAATCTGCTGCCTGGATCCATCTGTCTTAATACCCAGCTCCTTCAAGTCACCATCGGTGAGCGTGAGGAATGCTTCCATATCCACCTGGGAAGAGAAAGGGGAATTTGCTACTATCTGCTCGGTGCCACACCTCTTTTCCCCAACCACAACAAGACTATCATGATAACAAGCTATTAGTGCTTATTAGTAGTGAATTAATTATGATTTACTACTTCCAATTCCTGGCTTTATGCTGAAAGTTTATTTGAAAACATCATTAAAAACGAACCCTCAGGACTTCCCTGGTGGTGCAGTGGTTAAGAATTCGCCTGCCAATGCAGGGGACACGGGTTCGATCCCTGGTCTGGGAAGATCCCACATGCCGCGGAGCAACTAAGCCCGTGCGCCACAGCTACTGAGCCCGCATGCCTAGAGCTCGTGCTCTGCAACAAAAAAAGCCACCGCAATGAGAAGCCCACGCACCACAACGAAGAGTAGCCCCCGCTCGCCACAACTAGAGAAAGCCCGCGCGCAGCAACGAAGACCCAATGCAACCAAAAATAAATAAAATAACAAACAAACAAACAAACAAAAACAAAACAAAACAAAAAAACGAACTCTCCTCAGCTCTAGGCCTGGGATTTTTAGGAGAGGTGCATTCTGGAAAGACTGAAAACGAAACAAGTAAGGGAAGTCTCTGAGACAGTAATCTGGGTGACTTGAGTGGTAAAAAATCCAAGTCTTGCTACTAGAAAGTTAATTCCAATGTTGCTGCACTTTTAACAGTATCCGATACTGCACAGAAAATACGAGTATATGGCAGTACTCACCATGTTCCCCCCCACCACCAAGGACAAAAGAGATGCAGACTGTGGAAAGACAGAGAAAATAAACAAGCAGAAGCAATAAAGGAAAGAAGGGCCATTGGTTTTTACCAGAAAAAAAAAGGGCATCTCAAAGCTGTTCAATCCTTGGTTTTTACCAGAGAAATTCTAACATTTCTGTCATCCCTGCCTAGTCCTCAGCTCCAGGAGAAATTTCTTCCCTGTCTTGATCTCAAATTTTAATAGTCACTTTACTTTCCCGGATTTAAAAAAAAATCTTGAACCAGGTTTGAGTTGGTGGGGAAGGGTCTGCTCCCTTATCCAACATCAAGCTCTCCCTGAGATGCAGAGAGGGCCCCTCTGATAATGATAAGCTCCCTGAATCCCTCGGGGACTTTACAGATCAGAAGGCACTAACAGGTTCAAGGAAGAGGTGACATGATTTTGATGGAAACCACCTGCCCCCGGCCCTGCTGGATACTCCCCTTCCCCACCATCCCAGACCTGTGGCAGAGACCCCACACCCAGCTCCTCAGAAAGCACGGAACGCATAAAATAAAAGCAGGCAGCCATCAGCAAACAGTAAAGATTTTTTTGACGATGAGAAAAATCGCCACTGAAGTTTAAGACATCAAGGAGGCAGGAAGGACAGGCTGGATAGGGCAGAAAAGCAAACCAAGGAAGAAAGCCACAGCACTCCTTACTGTTTCTTGAACAAAAATACAAACTCCTCAGATTTTGGAATTTATGAATTAGATAAGATTCTAATGACCAAATAATTCTGCCTTCTCAAATAATAGAGAAAATGTTAAATAATATTTAAATCAAACTGACTAGGTTGAGTTCATCTGCCCAGTGAGGAACATTTCTCTTGCCATAATTTAGCTTGAATTATTTTTATAGAGACTGGATTTTCTTCACAACCACAATGCCTTTTTTTTATAATGGCTTTTGGCTTTTATTCGGAGGCAGACCCTTTTAAATTTAAACATGATCTGCTGTATTTACTTTGAATGCCAATATACTGTGTATTACCCCCTCCAAAAAAAACAAACAAAACAAACTCCTCAACTGCGTCTCAAGCTTGCTGGAGACAATGAATGACTCTCGTAACTATGACAGTTGTCATGTACTAAACTGGGCACCAGAATCTTCTAAGCCAGTGATTACACCCTGGTGGCTAATGGGCCCACTGAGGAGTTTTATTTGGCCAACAGTAAAAATTTTAACATCTTACTGAGACGTAATTCACCTACCATACAATTCACCCATTTAAAGTGTGCAATTCAAAGATTTTTAGTACAGAGTTATGCAACCGTCACCACACTTAATTTTAGAACATTTTCATCACCCCAAAAAGAAAACCCATACTCATTAGCAATCACTCCCATTCTATCCTCCCCACATTCCCTGGCAACCACTAATCTACTGTCTGTCTCTATAGATTTGCCTATTCTGGACACTGTATATAAATGGAGTCATACCATATGTGGCCTTTTGTGACTAACTTCTTTCACTTAGCACAGTGTTTTCAAGGCTCATCCATGTTGTAGTGTGTATCAGCATTTCCTTCTTTTTCATGGCCTAGCTACATTCCATGGTATAGAGATAACACATCTTATTTATTCATTCATCAACTGAGGGGCAACTGGGTCGTTTCCACTTTTTGGCTACTATGAATAGTGCTGCTATGAACACTCTGTGTGAACACATGCTTTCAGTTATCTTGGGTATATACCTGGGAGAGGGATTTCTGGGTCATAAGGTAACTCTGCTAAACATTTTGAGAAACTGCCAAACTGCAGAACAGTAATTTTTAAAAATGTGATTGTGAGTGCTTTAAAGCAAATAGGAACTCTCTTAGACTAACACAGACTATTTACATCCAGATACTGAACACAGATTCATTAGGATTTGCTTTTTTACCTGCTTTAAACCTAAGAACCTGCCAGGCAATCCTCTTCAACTAAAAGGACAGAAACAAACTTTACTAGAGAGAGCAGAGGTCAAAATTATAAAATTCTATTATAATAAAACAAGTCATAAGGTCCCCAGGATTTCACTGTTATGAACTGAACCAAATGTGCTGAACAAGAATTCTATTTCCTCAGCTATCTCAGTGAAAAAGATCAATCTAGGCTTATAGGATGACAACCTACATATTTAGACAACTGTTTTATGGTAAGATATAAACTGACATTCAAAAAGAACATCCTGGGCTTCCCTGGTGGCGCAGTGGTTGAGAGTCCGCCTGCCGATGTAGGGGACACGGGTTCGTGCCCCGGTCCTGGAAGATCCCACATGCCGCGGAGCGGCTGGGCCCGTGAGCCATGGCTGCTGGACCTGCGCGTCCGGAGCCTGTGCTCCGCAACGGGAGAGGCCACAACAGTGAGAGGCCCGTGTACTGCAAAAAAAAAACAAAACAAAACAAAACAAAAAAGAACATCCTTACCTCTTGCTCCTCAAAAATGGGCTGATATTTCTCAAGTGATAATTTCTTAAGGATGCCAGTCAGTTCATCTTCAAGAGGGAAAGAATGTAAAATAAGATATTTTAGCATTTGGTAAAATGTATCAAGAGTGATCTTCAAACTTTCATAAAACAGTGGTAATCTTATTTCGAAATTCTACCAGAAACCCCAACACAGAAAGCAGATCTAAGCTGTGTTCCTGGGGATGAAGCTGAAGGTGGGTCCCAGGCCACCTGTTGACCATACTCTTCCCTTAGGGCAGGCTCTCAGCATTTGTCAAAACCCCAGATTGGGCTATGAAGACAGAAGATGGGGGGGGCAGTTCATGGCCAGGCTCCAATGGCTGACTCTCCAATGGCGGGACCATCAAGTTCTTGGAGTTCTAGCTGCTGGGACTAAAACCCTCCCGTCTGTCCCAGAACAATTTTTAATTATGATTTCTTGACTGTTGTTAGCTACAGCTGCAGTAAACACTAATGCCAGCAGTCCTCAGCTAGACAGAGAAAGAACTGGAGAGAACAGGTAGGTGGGCTTCAGACCAGAGTCAAGGTTTGCCTCAAGCGTTTGGAGGCTGTGGGCTTCCTGAAGGAAGGGCGTGTCTGAATGGAACAGCAGAGCCAGATGGGCACAGACTAGGGGAAAACAGAAGATTTTGAGTATCAAGTTATCAGAGCAGGGAAGATAAAGAAGGAGACAAAAGAAGCATCTGTGGGGGCTTTAAGAAACATTCCTTCACACATTCGATAAGGATTTATCAGACTAGGCACTGAGGGCTCAATAGGGACCAAAGCAGACCATAAGCAGGCTGTCAGGCTCAAGGCAATGAGGAAGAACAGAGCAGGGTGGGGGAGGTTGACAGGGGATGTGAGAATGTTGTTTTATAGAGGGTGGTCAGGGAAGGCATCTCAGAAGGAGATATTTGAACAGTAAATGAAGGAGTGAGCTGTGCAGATATCAAGGCAAAGAGCACCAGGCAGCATCCAGGCAGTGAGAACAGCCAAGTGCAAAGGTCCTGGGGCAGCAAGGGCAGCTTACAGAAGAGTGGACTGGAGGTTAGGAGGTCAGAGGTCCTTTTATTCACTCATTCATCATTCAACAGTGGCTACTACTGTGCCTACTACGTGCTGGGAATGCAAGGATGGAAACGTCCATGCTGTGAAGGAACTCAGTGTAGCTGGGAAGATATAATGAAGAGGATGACAGCTGATGCACAGTGCTCACTGTCAGGCACCCTGTATGGAGGATGCATCTCCTCTTAACAACCCCATGAGGTAGACCCTCTTACTGTCCCCACTTACAGATGAGGAAGGCACAGAAAGCTGGGTACCATATCTCGGGTGAGGTCACACCACTAGTCCATGGCACAGCAAGGATTCAAACACAGTGGTTTAGCTACCAGGCTTCTGCTACACACACTGCTCTGCCACTTCTCCCACTGGTGATGAGTATATGGTGAAGGGCATGAATAAGGGGATCTGGGGACAGAGAGGACAGCTGACCAGCCCAAGGGACCGGATAGGCTTCACAGAAGAGGTGCTAATGAACTAGGATGTATGAGATGAAACGAGTCCCAATCCATACATAATCTATTATAGGTTCATGACACCTATCATGCTTTGCTGCTGTCATTCCCTCCACGAGTTTCTCTCTACATCTGTGTGCTGGTAAATGTTTAACAACTGGATTTCTGGGAGGGGGAATGTACACACGTATATAAGTACATGATTTTACTGATTTAAGGATGTGTGTGCACAATTTACATATAATAATAAATTACACAATGCTCTGTATTATAAATTCCATATAGCCAATGCCTTCACTGCATTTCAGGCGTCTCGCTGAATGCCTTCATTGATTTTTGCCTTACTCTTGAAGACATAGCCAATGAGTGTAGCTCCTACATGAAGGCTCACTAATGCTTCCGTTTACGTGAACATGTGAGATGAAATGAAATAATGAAGACATACGTTGGAACTTCATGTGAGCAACTTTGCTGAATCAGATAATGCTTTTCAAAACCTTGAAGAATATTTTCTCAATTTTTAATGTTATTTTCAATATAACAGGTTAAACAGTTAAAGTTTAACCTGTATAATTAACATGGTCTCTGTCACTGTCTAGATGACATCCAGATGCTCTTTAAAACATTAAGTCAAGCCCTAGTGGGTATTTGCTGATTTCCATGGTGTAAATGCCCCCAGTGTGGTCAATTTCAACCTACCAACATCATGTTCCTGGAAGTGGAATTGGGAAAGATGCACAGCAGTAACACATCAATACACAGTATTCCCACCACGTAGATAAAAGAGACATAAAGAACCTTAAGAGAACAGGTATTAGTAAAACGCACTAAAAATTAGTAAATAATATATTTTGTTTTAAATGCCACATACCTTTACATGTAACATAATCAGCTTAATTATAAGTTCATGCAGTTTGACTTTTTTTTTGTCTTCTTTTTTTTAAGCATTTTTATTTTTATTTTTTACAACTTTTTGGCCGCACAATATAGTATGTGGGATTTAATTCCCCAACCAGGGATCGAATCCACACCCCCTGCATTGGAAGCATGGAGTCTTAACCACTGGACCACTGGGGAAGTCCCTGTCTTTTTTTAACACATATTTTTGTTGTTGTAATTTGACTTTAAACAGCTGTGTTTAATTGCCAGCTCAACTGTTTCCTACAAATGTAACAATAGGCTCTGGGCCACCATTCCCGGCTCCCGGCTCCCAGCCCCCGACTCTTCTCAGTCCTCCTGGCCCAGCTCGAGGGCCACTCTTCAGTGAAGCCTGCCATGGTGCTTCGTGCCTTGCTGATAACACACGTTTGATCCCACCTTGCGTTACAATCATTTAATGTTATTATGTGGAATGTATCTGAATTCCCCAGCCTGTTGATGAGTTATGCTGACACTGGCACAGGTTACAGCACCCAGGGCCTGCCCCAGTCACCTTCATAGAAGGAATGTGAGGCTGAGAAGGCCACGTTGTCACCGCCCCACCACTTCCTCCAGGAGGAATGAACAGACGGACACAGGAGGGAGGATGAGCAGGGCAAAGGCTTGCATGCAGTCCTTGACTGAGGCTACAGATTTCCCACAAAAATATCATAAAGAATGGCTATTTGGGGATAGACTGCAGGCTCTGGTCTGTGATAATCTAATGCCTGAAGGACAAGGGTCTGGCTGCCTCGGGACCCAGGAACCCCAGGAGGGAAAACTAGGCCTTGTAAGCCAGAGAAGGTAATCTAAAAAGAATTTGCTGTCAGGTCCTCCTGTTTTTATCCCAACTAGGCTTTGCAAACCTTTTTTTAATAATGAATGAGAGGGGAGCAAAGTGGGCATAGACAGTGCATTCTGATGACTGTCTCAACTCTTTTTTGGAAAAAGGTGGCGTACAAATCCCAAACTGAACCTGTAGGAGTTTAGATTCCTGAAAGCTTCTGAGGCGGGAGAGTTCATGGGTAGGGAAATTAAGACTCCACACAGAAAACACAGTTAGGGGGAATTCCTTGGTGGTCCAGTGGTTAGGACTCCACGCTCTCACTGCCAAGGGCCTAGGTTCAATCCCTGGTTGGGGAACTAAGACCCCACAAGCCACATGGTGTGGCCAAAAAAAAAAAAAAGAAAAGAAAAAAATATTATATAAAAAAGAGAAAACATTTAGGGAGGAATGGGGTTGCTAGTGAATCTCTGAAGCTTTTATAAACGATTGCACTAGATATCACAAAACAATAAAAGCAGCCCCCAAAAAAGTGGATGCCAATGGCAGTGTACATTTATCAACTCAGTACAGACCATAGCCTGTGCAGTTGATTTCAACTTATCACTTGCTGGGCAGAACCTGCTCTGCACTCCCTCCCAGTAGCTGCAGCAAGATGCCTGCAAATGCACTTGTGAGGACCACACACACAATGAGAGTTTCCTCCCCTCTCTGATTTATACTCCTTGATTTTCACCTGCCTGGGACCCATCTCTCACCAAAGCCCTGCTCCCTCCTCCCCCATCCCTGCTCCCAGGAGCCACCAGAGGGCAGTTGTAAAGGATGAGCTTCGTCTCTCCTTTATCTTTTATATCTTCACATCTTTATCTGGGGCCTCACTGCACAGCCTCCACTCCTGCCCGGCCGCCCGGTCCACCTTCCTTTCCTCATCATCCCCACTCATGCAACTTCCAACGTTCTCCTGGTTACACCTCCTGCTTTTGCTTGCCCTCCATCCACTTCCATTCTCCTCTGAGGAGCTACTTCTCTCCCTCTCCCAATCCACACAGACCTGACCCCAACCCTGGCTCCAAAGGCAGACACACTCCACCCTTGGGGACACAGAGATAGTCAAGGATGGGCAAACAACCCAAGTTGTTACAAATATAGCCAAGACAGGACAATGACCTTTACCCCTGGGATTTTGCTGTACCTACTAAGGAAGTAGCACTCTTTCTGCTGGAGTTGCTAAGTTAGTAGGAAGAAGAAGTAAGCATGAAGCTGCTGGGTGTATCCTTGCCACTACTTGAAGAGACCTTACCTGAGACACGGAGAGAAACACTCCCTAAGCACCTGGATCCAGACACACCTGAAGAACATCCTAGATATTTCCATTATATGAGCCAACAAATTATCAGTTTTTGGTATTGTTTTTGCTTAAATCAGTTTGACTGGAGATTCCATCCCTTGCAACTGACAGAATTCTGATCTGTACAAGGTTCAGGGAAAGGTACATAACTGGGGCTGGAGAAGCAGTTCTACGGGTGTTTGTTTGTATATATAAACAAAACTGGCCTACATTCAAAACCTACTAGACACCTTTCAGGTATGTAAGCTCAGTGAAGACAAAAATACAAGGTAGAATCAGGGAAGGGGAAAGACAGGCGTTTTTGTTTGACTGAAAAAATGATGAAACACCTGACCTAGGATGGCTATAGCAAAGAAGGGCAGCTGCTAGGTTACCATGGTGAAGAGGAAAGGGTGGGCTTTCAGGACCTGGGGGACTCACCCTCATCAGTGATGGTGCCGCTGCTGGAGCCCCCGCTGCTCTTGGACTGCCGGTGGGATGAGGAGGAGGACACGGAGGACTCGGCTGCCTGCGCTTTGGGAGAAGGTGAAGGCGTGAGCGTGGGGGAGGTGCTTTTGGAGGTAGTGGAAGTTCCAGATGGAGGCCTTTTGCTCGTCTCCAGTTTCTGCTGAAAAGAATAAGACAAATACAATTTTTTTTTTTTTTTTATGGTACGCGGGCCTCTCACTGTTGTGGCCTCTCCCGTTGCGGAGCACAGGCTCCGGACGCGCAGGCTCAGCGGCCATGGCTCACGGGCCCAGCCGCTCCGTGGCATGTGGGATCTTCCAGGACCGGGGCACGAACCCGTGTCCCCTGCATCGGCAGACGGACTTTCAACCACTGCGCCACCAGGAAAGCCCGACAAATACAATTTTGAGCCCAAATCAATTGAGTCCTTTGCCCACTGGGAGGGAAAACAACTCTTTCATACCAGGACTGGTGAGATTTGGGGTTTCTGCATTTACTCTTGACATGTGACTGAAATTTTAGAATCCAAGCTATAAGTCCTCTTTATCGGTCTCTGTATGTCTGTGTGTCTGTAGATTAGAAAGGCCTTTATCCTTCATTGTGTAAATGTGTAATATTTTCTTATTTCCAGAGGGTATTAATAAATTTGATTATAAAGTCAAAAAAAATAAAAAAGAATAAGACAAATACATAAGCCATCACCTGGAGGGTAGACATGATTCAAACAGACACCCATAACAGGGAACACATGGGATATTTGACTCAACAAGATATCTAACCAGGACTATGACATCTACTTAAGGAAACACGCAAAGCAGAAACAGTATTATCAAAACAGTTACAGGAAAATCCTCCCCCGGAGCAGAGAGGCAGGGAATGGGATGGAAAAAGTGGTACATAAGGAGCCAGAAAACCCGGGTCCTAGTCCTGTCCCTACAGCTGCAATATTGTGTCCTTGGCTGAGTCCCCTAACCTCTCAGTTAACCAGCTCTAAAATGGAAGCGTGGCTTATTACCAACGAAGGCCCATTCTGCTCTTCACGTTTCTTCATTTAAACCAGTCACTTCTAACCTTTCACCACAGAACACTTATTATTTTTCCTTTGTGTATGTGTTGCACACAAAAAGCCCTTCTTATTTTGAAATACTTTATTTTATTGAAGTACAGCTGATCTACAATGTTGTGCTAGTTTTGGGTGTACAACATAGTGATTTGGGTAGGGTTTTTTTGCAGTTTACATTCCATTATAGGTTATTACAAGATATTGGGTATAATTCCTGGGACTATACAGTAAATCCTTGTTGCTTATCTATTTTATGTATAGTAGTTTGTATCTGTTAATCCCATACTCCTAGTTTGTCCCTCCCTGCCCCCCTTTGGTAATCGTAAATTTGTTTTCTATGTTTGTGAGTACTCTTAGACTTACAATTATGGAAACTAAGAAATTAACGCTGGGACAGTATCAGCTAAACTACAGACGGTACTCAAATATCACTGGTTGTTACACTGATTCTTATCCTGGTTCAGGATCCATGCTGCATTGACTTGTTAGGTCTCCTTAGTCTCCTCCAATCTGTGAAAACTCCTTGGTCTTGCCTTGTCTTTCATGACCTCGACACTTTTGAAGAGTCCTGGTCAGGTATTTGTAGACAGTCCCTCAATTTGGGTGTGTCTTATTTTTTCATAATTAGATTTACTTATGGATTTTGAGGTTGATGACCACTGAGGTGATGTGCCATTCTCAGTGCATCACACCAGGAGATACGAAGTATCAGTACCTTATCACTGATGCTAGCCTTGATGACTTAGTTAACGTGTTGTCTGTCAGGTTTCTCCATTGTGAAGTTACTATTTTTCCCTTTATAACCAGTAAATATTTGGGGAGACATTTTGAGCTAAATATTTTGTTTTTTCTTAAAAGTTTTGCCTGCTAATTTTAACATTCTTTGGTGCATCTTCTCTGGAGCAATTACTACTGTGATGTTCTAATGGTGTTTTGCTATTTCCCTTATTCCTTCCACATTTATTACTTGGAATTCTTCTGTACAGAAGACTTGTTCCTTCTCCCCCGATTTATTTATTCAGTTATTTATTCATATCAGCATGGGCTTGTGGATATTTATTCTCTGGGTTATAATCCAATACTACTGTTATGCCCTGGTCCCTTTTATTGGAGGGTGCTATTTAGAAACCCAAATCTGGATAGTAGGTTGCTCATGGCTACTGGGATATCACTGCTTCTAGGTCCTCTCAGTGAACAGAGCAAGGAAATATATGAAGTCTACTAACCCATGCATACACACATAGCTCTACAATAAGTATATTCCTATGTCTATCAATCTGTGTATATATGTATATTTATGCATACATTCATACTGATTCATACTGATACCTCTGACTCTAATCCAATACTCACAGGATTAGTCCTAGCATTTCCCCTTTGACTCAATCTCTGACAGTTAAAAACTGGGCTCATTATCTATAATATATTTACTTATGTGTTCAACCCTAGTATATATATATATATAAAGTGTATATGTACACAAAAGGTATATATATGTAAAGTAGCTTCACAACTGCTAGACCATAACGCCTGCAAGAAAATAAAAAAACCTCAGATGAATTGGGAGATTGGGATTGACATATATACACTACTATGTATAAAATAGAGAACTAATGAGAACCTGCTGTATAGCACAGGGAACTCCACTTCACTTTGCTGTACAGTAGAAACTAACACAACATCGTAAAACAACTATACCCCAATTAAAGAAAAAAATCAACTAGAGTACAATGCTTTTGTACAGTTCTTTTTGTCTTTACTTTACTCTTACAACATCCATTTACATGTTTTCTCCTACCTCCTACAGTGCAGTTATGTCATTCACGTGTAATACAACTAGATCTGTTGTCATAGTCTGCGTACATCCTTAGGTCCTGGTTGATTTTTTTTTTAATTTGCATACAGTAAAAATAACTGTTGTGTACAATTCTACAGGAACTGATAAATACGTAGAGTTGTGTATCCACCAACAGAGTACCATATGGAACAGTTCCATCATCCCCCATATTCCCTTGTGCTGTCTCTTTCTAGTCAACCCCTCCTCCCATCCCAACCCATGGAAATAACTGATCTGTTTTCCATCCTTATAGTTTTGCCTTTTGTATACTGTCATATAAATGGAATCAAACGATATGTACACTTTTTTGTCTGATGCAGTGTGATGCCTCTAAGATTCATTTAAGTTACTGCATGTGTCAGCAGTGTGTTCTTTTCCATTGCTGAGTAGTATTCCATTGCATGGATGTTACCACAGTTAGTTTACACGTTCACCTGTTATGAGATGTTTCTAGTTTGGGGTATTTATGAAAAAACTGCTGTAAACATTCGCAAACTGATTTTTGTATAAACAGAAGTTTAAAAAAATTCATTTGGGTAAATATCTAGGAGTGAGAGAGCCAGGTCACATGCTGTATGTATGTTTAATTTTATAAGAAACTGACAAACTTTTTCAAGGCGGCTGTATCATTTTTGCATTCCCACCAGCAATGAATGGGAATTCCAGTAGCTCCACATTCTCAGAGCACTTGTAACTTAATTTTTTTTAAAATTTTAGGCAGTCTAATAATAGGTGTAGAGTGCTGTCTCATTGTGGTTTTAAGTAGCATTCCCTAAATAATGATGTTGAACATCTTTTCATACGTTTACGTGCCATCTGCATATTTTCTTTCATGATACTTTTCAGATACTTTGCCCATTTTAAAATTTATTGGTTGTTTTCTCATTGTTGAGTTTTGAGAGTTCTTTATTCTGGATACAAGACCTTTATCAGATACATGATTCACAAATATTTTGTCTAGTCTGTGGCTTGTCTTTTCATTCTCTTAATGCTGTCTCCTATAGACAAAAGATATGAATTCTCATAAAGTTGAATTTATCATTTTTTTCTTTTATGGATCATGCTTTTGGTACTATATCTTAAACTTCCTTGCCAAATCCAAAGTCACACAGACTTTCCCCTAGAAATTTTATAGTTTTTCATTTTGTATTTCAGTCTATGATCCATTTTGAGTTAATCTTTGAATTAGCTGTGAGAAATATGTGAAAGCTCATTTTCTTGCATATTTAATTGTTCCAGCACTATTTGTTGAAAAGACTACCCTTTCTTTGTTGAATTGCCTTTGCACCTTTGTAAAAAAAAAAAAATTCAGTTGACTATTCTTTGGCCTCTCTATTCTGTTCCATTGACCTATGTGTCTGTCCTTCCCTAATACCATACTGTAGTTTTATAGTAAGTCTTGAAACTACGTACTATGATTCTCTTTTTCATAATTCTTTTGCCTATTATAGTTTATTTGCATCTAAATATAAATTTAAGAATCACTTTCTAGATCTCTACAAAAAGAGCTGGCTGGGATTTTAATTGGGATTACATTGAATCTATAGATCAAATTACAAAAAAATTGGTATCTATTTATTTAAGCTTATTTGATTTATCAGTGTCTTGTGGTTTTCAACTTATAGATTCTGCGTATACTTTATTAGATTTATACTTAAGTATTTCATTCTCATAATACATTTTCATATAATACATTTCAAATGTATTGTAAATGATATTTTAAGTTTCATATTTTAAAAGTCTAACTGTTCTAATTCTAATTGTTCATTGCTAATGTGTAAAAATACAGTTGGGACTTTTGTATATTGACCTCGTATCCTGAGACCCTGCTG
>NW_006788521.1:1946612-1990330 GCF_000442215.2 Lipotes vexillifer | reverse complement strand
CTGCTGAACTCACTTCTTAGTCCTAGGAGCTTTTGTGTAGACGTTTTTGAGTTTTCTAAGCAGACAATCATATCATCTAAAAATAGAGATAGTTTTCTTTCTTCCTTTCCAATCTGTGTACCTTTTATTTGTTTCTTACCTTATTACACTAGCTATAGTTTTTGGTACAAAGTTGAGAGACAACATCCTTATTCCTGATCTTAGGCGGAAAGCACTCAGTCTTTCACCATTAAGTATGATGCTAAGTACAGGTATCTTACATGAGGTCCAGGAATTTCTTTTCAATTCTTAATTTGCCAAAAGTTGTGATCATGAATGGAGTTTGAATTTTGCCAAGTGCTTTTTCTGCATTTTATTCGTTAGTCTGTTAATATGGTGAATTCCTCTGACAAAGTGTTCTTTTTGGGGTATTTATCCTTTTTAGTGTTCTCTTAACTTCCTGGACCTATGGTTTGGCATCTGTCATTAATTTGGGGAGAAATTCTTGGTCATTAAAAAAATACATATATATTCCTCTGCACCACCATTCTCTCTCTTTCTTCAGGGGTTCCAATTACTTGTATGTGAGAGTATTTGATATTATCTCACAGCTATTGGGTGCTCTGCTTTTTTTCTTTTGCTTTAACTTCTTTTTTACTTTGTGTTTCAGTTTGGGTAATTTCTATTGCCCTATCTTCAGGTTCACTGATTCTTTCCTTGGCTGTGTCAGGTCTACTGAGGAGCCCATCAGAGGCATTTCTAATCTCTGTTACAGGTTTTCAATTTCCAGCATTTCCGTTTGATTCTTTCTTATAGTTTCCATTTCTCTGCTGAAATTGTTACTCATGAGATCTTGCATGCTATTCAAATTTTCCACTAGAGCCTTTAACATATTAATTGTAGTTCTTTTAAATTTCCTGTCACATAATTCCAACACCTGTTTCACACTACATCAGATTCTGATGACTGCCTTACTTCTTGGGAGTGTGGTGTTTCTTGCCTTTTTGTACGTCTTATAATTTATGCTAAAAATTGGACACCTCATTTAGAATAGTAGAGACCATGACAAATAGTTTTCCTGCCTGGAAATGGGTACACCTTTCCTTCTGCTAGGCCTTTAATACTCCTTCGAGCTAACTACAACCCAGAGTGGAAAAAGAAGTCCCTTTCTTACGTTTTAAAAGACTTTGTCAATAAGCTGCCTATATTATTAATGAATTCTTCCTTCTGCTTTTTCTATAAAGACAGACATTCCATAATAAAGCTTCTGGTTAAGCAGGAGATAATTGGTATATCCCTAAGAAACAGATCTATCCCAACCAAGAGCAAAGAAACACAATACTCTAGGCCTTGTGTGCAGCATTATTTGGGAGGGAGCAGATAAATATAAAATTTGGGATGCTCTGAAATATTTGAACCATTCCTCTCATTCCCAGTGTGGCAGATTGATCATGTAATGGCATCATCTCCACCCCTCCCTGGATCAATACCCTTTGCTATGTAACTCTGTGTGGTCTCCTGCAGTGGGTGTGATGACTTGGTTACTTGATTGGTTTTCAATTTATGCCTTTGACTGGTGCCATTAGAACATAACCAAGCTTGCTGTGGGCATACATGGCCCTGTTTTTTTGGTCACCCCAGACAAAAGCCAAACATCTAAGCGATCCCCTCAGACCAGAAGAACTGCCTAGCTAAGTCAAGACTAAACTGCTCAGCCACAGATTTGCAAGCAAAAGAAATGGTTTCTGTTTTAAACCACTGTGCTTTCGGGTGGGAATAGAAAGCTGATATTCCCAGTGGGCCTTTGGGCTTCCTGAGATCTGGGAAGTGTTGAAGCATACTCTGATCCCACTCCCCCCAATTCTGTGTCTCCTAAGGCACACTTCATGTGAGAAGCCATGCCTTACAAATATCCCACCATTGCAGTGGTGCTTGTTTTAAGCAAAGTACAAAACCCAGATTTAGGAGGCTCATATTTTGAATACTAATTTCTAATTCTTCCTAAAGGAGTCTTTGAAAAGCACTTCATGGCTCCATTTTGCTGCTGGAGCCTTTGACAGAAAGCCCATTCCTGTGTCCTTTGGTTTAGGGCAGTGGTTTCTAAGAACTTGGGCTGGGCTGGCTGCAACACTCTCTGGGGAGAAAAACAGATTCCCCTAACCCTACCCTAAGAGTTTCATTCAGTTATGCTGTGTGGAACCCAGTAATCTGAATTTTTAAATAGCTCCCCAGGATTACAGCATATTCTTATGTTAAGAATATCAGGTGATCATTAAACTGAATCATTTCTCCAGTCTTCTGTTTCCTGAATGCATCTTTAGACACAATTTCCTTTCATCAGAACACACTTGTATATAGATTAAATGATAGGTGCATCCAAGTGAGGTAATAGTTAATATAATTTATAACTTAGATGCCTACCTATTTCCAACACCAATTAAAGGAAGCTAACAATATGTAACACATCTAATAAGACCATCAAAATAGAAACAGAAAATTTTAGACAACAGAGAAGAGGAAAACTATATCAAAATTCTAGAGTAGCAGATTTACCTTAATGAGTAGCTGAGTCTCCTAGCAGCAAAGGCAAAAAGTAAAATATGCTAATTATAGAATTCTTACTATCTGATGAAATAAAATGTATCGAAGTATCAGTAGAGACATATTTTCCATAGAGCTGAATTCTAAAATGAACTTAATTACATAAATCCTATTACACAAGTGATTCTGAACATAATAGAAAACATGCTAATGTGTAGAGAGAAATTTTTTCTGGAGTTATATTGTAAAGAAACTAATTACACAGGTCCAACTGCGTAAGGAACTTTGAATAACAAAAAGAGTTGTATAACCAACAGTGGTTGGGCAGAAAATAAAGACTATTTTTCATACATCCATTAAGACATCAATCTCTGGAGGCACTTCTGGGCAAAGGTCCAAGGGTGAGGGCTTCATACGATCTAACTTTTCTCAGGGAAAAAGCTTAAGACATCTAGAAAATAAGATGAAGAGTGCGGTTGTGCTTGGACTTGGGGTCCTCTCAGAGGAGGAAACGGGCTATACTGCCCCACTGCAGGGGCACCTGGAGAGCCATCTGGTAAAGGAACCAGTTCACACTCATGACTAGGTACCCACACTCTGGGGGCTCACTCCATTAATCAGCCCCGGAGGAGGGACTCAGGAGGTGGAGGGGGAAGATTCTGAAGACACTGGAAGACCTCCCCTCCCAGAGGCATGTGGGGTTTTCCACGCATTGCAAATCCCGCAGTTTGCTACCAACGTGGTGACTGCTCTGGGGCTGCACTAATGGAGGAAAGGTGCCAGAGCAGGGAGGTGAGGCCCTGGCTCTGTCCTGCCCACCAACCTTCCTTTAGCTCCTTTCCTACACCACACTCTCATCTCCGGCGCTCTGCACGTGCCGTCCCCTCACCCTGGGACAGTCTCCCCCTTGCCCTACCCTTGCCCCTTTCATCTGGCACTTCATCCTTCAGAGCCCTGTCTAGATGTCACTGATGCCCTCAAGCCTCGGCAGAAACCCAGCCGTGCCCCACAGCATCCTCCCCTCTCCATGACAGACCCTACCACACCAGTGTGAGACGGCTGTGTCTGTAGTGACACCCTGAGAATGGTCACCAAACCCCTGCTTCACTGCTGGATCCTCCCTGCTGGAAGTGCCAGGCACAGAGCAGATGCTCCAAAGATGTGGACAGTGGATGCATAAGGAAGGAGTACAAATACTACTGCTACAACTGTCAACAGTAAGAGCTGACACTTACACAGGCATACCAGGTACCAGCCCCATTCTAAATGCTAAAGTGTGAGGCTGCGATTAGAACCCAGGCAGTTGCTCCTGAACCCACACTCCGAACCCTTTTGCTCTAAATCAGTGAACAAAAGCATGTGCCGTGTGAGGCTGGATGACCAGTACAGGGCTGGAGAACTTAGTGCTCACCCTGGCATCGCACCATACCTCAGCACCCCTCCCACCTGGAGGTATCCTGGAGATCGGGCGAGAGGTGAACACGTGTGCAGGAGACCAAGGGCACAGGGTATGATCTCGGCAACCACCCTTCTCAGAAATCCCAGGTGCGGCCAGATGGGAGGTTTAGTCCTATCCCACGACGGTGGCACCACCTGTGCGCCCCAGGCATGGACCATGCTAGAACAGGACCTGTGAGTGTCAGAGGAGCAGACGGAAACAGAACAAGCACCTTGCCACCAGGAACACTGCCGCCTGCAGAGGAGACCAGGAGCTCAGATGGGCTGGAGCCAGGCGCTGGCCCAACAGGACTTGACCGATGGCTGGGCTTCTGCTCAGATAATCCGGCTGCTTTTTTCCTCTGGGCAGCGATCTGGGACAGAACACTGTCTATGCTGCCACCTGAGGAAACAGGAATAGGAATGACTGCCTGGGTCCAGAGCACTGCAGTGCGGGCGGTGGACATCAGATGCCGACCTGGCTGAGCCAGAACCCCGTTTCCCAGACCCCTGCCCCTGGCTCTGGGTCAGGGCCAACCACAGGAGGACTGTGCATGACAACTGGTAGGTGGACAGCCATCAAGGCTCCAGTTCGTCCTCGCTTTCCCCCGAGCCACGGCCAGTTCAGTCAGCCGCCAGCGGGCACAGACAGCACGCCCTGCCCTGGGTTCCCCCAGCAGCCCCGCTGCAACGCCTGCCAGCAGCTCCACATGCTGCCATGCCAGGGCTCCTCTGCCATCATCCAGCCCCCGCTTCTGGATCTCTACACCCCCAGCTACTCCCACAGTTGAGTCAATTCTCACTCCATAATACTCAGGGAGTTAGCTTCCCTGACTGAATCCTGACTGCCAAGTTCCCTCTCCCTGTTTCCCCAAACGTACCAGCAACCTTGAATTATTACGAAGGAAAAGGGGAAAGTGATAATATCCAGAGCGCGGGAGGGCACTGGAGGGAGAACACTGATATCTGACATTTATAGAGCACTTCCTAGGTGGCAGGCACTGCTGTAAAGCCATTCTGGAGGGCGAAGTGTAAAGCTTCAAAAACAGGCAAACCCACTGACCCCGCCACCCTGATTCAAAGGCACTTACATTAAGCAAATCACTAAGCAAGCAGGCAAGTGCAGAGCTATGAAGCCATTACTTAGAGTGGGATCTACAAGAGCAAAAATCTAGAACAGCCTTGGTGTTCAACAAGAGGGAACTGGTGAATTAAAACTGACACCTCATATGAGTGGAAGGCTGTTTGGTTATTTAAAAGATGCTGTAGCTACACGTGTATTGGCATAAAGAGGTGTTTACAACATGGTAATGGGTACAAAGAGGAAAAAGGTTACAGAGCAGACTATACTGGGAAGTCAGCCTGCTTGCGTGCAGGTCCTGGCTCTGCTGCTTCGCAGCTGTGTGACCCTGGGCGAGTTATTTAACTCCCCTGAGCCCCAGTTCCCTCCTCTGTAAAGTGGAGAGGACACCTCACAGGATGTTGGAGGACTGAAGGAGATAATCTATTTAAAGGGCACTGTGCCTGGCACACACTAAGTGCTTAATAAATTATTATTATGCTTTCATAAATATGCATTAAAGTACTTTGCGAAGATATACACCAAAACATTAACAATGATCCCTAGTGGGTGAGATTATACTTTTTTTTTTTTTTTCTTTATCTGGTTTACAAGCTTTTCCATAAGAAGCATGCATTCCTTATGTAATGGCATAAAGCAGGGTGCCTTCCTGCAAAGCTGGCTTTGGTTAATCCTGGATCCCCTCAGGGAGGACTAGAAAATATCTTGTAACCAGCCTCATTACCTATTCCCATATTCTGGTGTTTTGTTTTGTTTTTTATAGTATTCACTATCATCAGATTTTTTAAAAATTATCTGTTTATACCAGAATACAACTTCCTACAGAACTTACTTTGAATTTTTTATTGCTAAATGCTCTATCGCCTAGACATTGCCTCACATCTAATAAGTGGTCAACAATATTTGCTGAAAGAATATGGTAAACAAATGTAATGATGTGAAAAAAATTAAAATTAAAGAAAAAGAAAGTATGCCAATAAGCCCAAAATAACTGTGGGGCAATTTGCTTTGAGTCTTAATTGTCTCTGGGCAAATCTGCTGTGTGTCTCTGGGCAAATCTGTCACCCACTCTGAGCTTCAGTTTCCTCATCTGTTCACTGAAGGGTCAGGATGAGAAGATATCTAAGGTTTAATCTTCAAGGATTTTAAATACCACAAAAACACCATGTATTTCTTTTAGTTTCTTGTAAAATTTTCCAAGAAAATAAAGCATTATAGACTATTTCTTCCCCTCCCCTGCCCTAAGAAAATGCATAGAAGAAACTATGAATTGTGAATTCACTGAAAAATCCTTTGGGCACATCAACAAGAAAGACAGGTTGTATGCAGTGGTCTCTAGGACTGTCCCCAGTTCACACCCTCAACCCCAAGGGATCTTCCCACCTCCCCGGAGTGGCCTGCCTGGGTACCCACCTGAGCGGTTGTGCAGCTCCCCACCGTGCCTGCTCATGCCTCCTACCCCACTGGAGCCACCAGAAGAATGAGGTGAGTGGTTGAAGTTTCCAGAATTGGCAGGAGAGGCTGGGCTTCTGGAGAGAGACGGAAATTTAACTGGCCTGACGGGAGTCTGCAAGAACAAGGTGGAAATCACAGTTAGGGTTTGCTGTTCATTCCTTCCGATGCACAGATCACAGTGGTGAGGGACCTGGAGTTCAGCTGGCCCATCCCAGCCAGTGCTTGTATCCACTGGCATGTCCTTGCCCACCGGTGCTCATCCTGCTAGGAGTCCCCCAAGGGATGGCAGTTCACATCTATCTGCTGACAGCTTGACCGACCATTAACTCAGGCTGAGCACCTGGGACATCGTTTCCCACAGGTCACCCACCTGCTCCCATGTGGTGGACTAATGTAAACCCACTCTGTCCATTTTTGAGTACCTCCAGCCACCAGGCCCTTGGTCTCCAACTAGTGATTTGGTATTACGACAGTCCAGGGAGGCAGCAGCAAGCAATGGGGGTCAGACAGAGACGGGGGCCCTGAGGTTCTCCAATCAGTCGACACAAAGCAGCAGGGTCAGGTCCTAAATCCCTGTCCTCGGTTTGCCCATTTACTGTACCTACATTATTTACAGTCTACACATATGGAGATCAGCTCCCACAATGGGACGGACTACCTCAGTATATCACAGAGACACACTGAGGGCCACCAAGTCAGAAACCACTGTGGTCAAAAGGAGACAAGTCACGCTTTCTGGTTGCAAGAAAATACTAGTAGCACACATAGTTGCCTCCCAGTGTTGAGCTTGGTCCTGGACCTGTGCAACGCAGTATGGAACTTAATTAGAGGCCAAGAACCTTATTTCTGGTCCCAGCATCCCTGCCCCAACTTGGCTGGGTGACCTTCAGCAACTGACATCCCTTCTCTGGGCTGTTTCCTCATCTGTTAAAGGGAAGGGTGGATTAGATCAGGTCTTCAACCTGTGTTCCAGGGAGAGGGGCTCCCATTTTCACTCCATTCACTCTAACATTTTAATCTGCTTACATATTAAGTTCTTTGGTAGGGTTTCATTAGACAAAAGAATATCACTCATTTAAAAGAAAATAAAAAGCTTCAGCCCTCGTGGATTAGTGGGTCTCAGGTCCCTTCTGCCTGCAACACAGCACAATGTCAGTGAGCGGTGACGTGTAAAGCATGTCAGCTGGACAACTTACAGTGTCTGTGCTCCCGCCGCCCACAGGTTGCCCCCTGCTGGCTCTCTGGGGCCGCACAGTCTTCATGGGGTCTGCCTTCCGGTTGTGACATGTCCGGGACCGATCTGAGCTCCACAGCTCAAAGCTGGAAGGGGGTAAGAAAGGGGGGATGACTGCCTTCAGCTTGTCGCTTGGGAGTCTGGTGAAGGGGGCTCCATTCCGAAGCTGAAAAAGACAGGCTGTGGGTTAGGCAAGCTCCAAGAGGGCTCCCAGCTCTGCGAGGAGGACTCCAGGTTTCCCCTGCTTCTCAGAGAACGGCAGCACTACCTACCCCTCCACCCAAGCCAGAAACCCACACAATGTCCTCAGCTCTCTTCCCAGCAACCAAGCGATTCCCACAGCTGCTCTGCTCGAACTTCCAGGTTCTCTTGCGTCTGTCCACAGCAGAAACACACAACAGGGGCGGGGAGTATGGAGAGTCGTGGGGTAGCCAAGAGGTGATACGTGTGCTGGGATGGGGCAGCACAGGGGAGGGGCCACCTCTCCCTGCAGGTAGAGAGGGCATCTTGTGGGTGGGGGGGCACTTGAGCTGAGCCCAAAGGACAACAGAGAGGTTTGGGGAAAGGGCACTGCAGACCGAGGGAAGAGAATGTGGAAAGGCCTGGAGGCAAGAGGAGCAAGACCAGTGTACAGAATTGCAAGGACACTGGTGTGACCAGAGCTGGGGGTTTCAGGAGGAGGGGATGAGGGTACTGGAAGGCCCAGGCTGGCTCTCTGTGAACCCAGCCAACCCTCCCATCCCCCATCCCACCACTCCTTCCTACTCCAGCCACACCTCCCACTGCTGACATTTTTAACTGCAATTTAAGTTTTGAAAATGTGATTTGGGGTCAGTATAAAATCCACACAATGATGACTGGTGGATTGTCAAGGAAAAGCTTTCACACAGTCCAAGCTAACTTTAATTAAGAAAAGACAGTGAACCTGGTGCCAGATGGTGCTTTGCAGGGAAGGGCATACCACAGCTAAACCTGCCTCGGGAGCCAGGCAGGTGGGCATCTCCGCAAGGATGGCTGCAAACGCCCACTCAGCAGAGCACCGTGGCCATCCTCCATCTGCCACGGGGCAGGCAGGCACACTGGTGCCCTCTAGAGGGCATGAGGAGGTGGGACAGGAGAGCAACAAGATGGGAGGGTGGGCATCCTGGGTTCCCACCCTGGCTCTGTCCTGCTTTTCTGAGAGTCCGTGAATAAGGGCTGTCCCCTCTGGACCTCGACAACCTCATCTGCCTAAGGGTATTCATCAGAGCTGTTAAAACAATGAAAAACTAGGAACCCCAAAGTCCAGCAGGTCAGTCTTAGATAAAGAGATGAGGGCACAGTCCCATGATGGAATACTCATCCTGCAGCCATTGGATGTGATGGGACCAAAGAGTGTTTCTGACACAGAAAAGATGGTCATGACAAACTGTTAATACACCGGGTTCAGCACAATATGGGGAGGATAACAGTGCCTGACCTGGCATGGTTGTTGGGGATATTAAGTGAGTGAATATATGTAAAGTGCTGCAAATACTTAATAAGCATTTGGCTGTACATACTTAGTGCTGTGTTAAGTATTTGTTTATTATATATAACACAATATCATATTCACAGATGTGAAAAAATGATTAGGGAAAATACTCAAAAGATATATGCCACAAAATGTCAATCATGATTATATCTGGATGTGTGATCAAGGGCAATTTTATTTTTCTTTATACTTTACTGCATCTTCCAAAATTTCAATAACAGCATTTCTGTCTTCATACTGAAAGTAATTATTGCTATTTAATAACATTATCAAATGTTGGGCAGTACAAGTCCCACAGTCAGTGTGCAGACACCAATTTACACCTATTACACAGCAGGGCAGAGCGGGCAGATCCTGGTCAGGGCTCCGCAGGTCCTGGGGCAGCTTAGTCTTTTGGGGGCTCCTCTGCTCTCTTCTTCTCTCCAATACTGCCCTCTCCTGGCCAGCCTCCAGATTAAGACCTCAGAGCTAAAGGGACTTGAGCCCAACTCCAACCAGGAGACTCTCACTTCAGAGAAGAGAAATGAAGCCCACAGAAGTGAGGTAACATGTCCAAGGTCACACAGTAGATAAATGAGAGCTCATTCTGGGCCAGCCACTATGTTAAGAACTTCCTGGGGATGATCTCATTGAAAAACCACAACCATGGGAGATCATCCCCTAAATTAGAGAAGGCTAGCTATCACCTAATGTCCATCCTTGATATCTTCCTCAGCAGACACACCTGATATTTAGATGGGCACACGACCACTCGGAACAAAGACTTCATTTCCCAGCCTCCTGTGCAGTGTGAATGGGCCATGTGACTAAATTCTGGCCCATTTAATGTAAGCAAAAGTGATGTGTGAGTTTCCAGGAAACTTCTTTAAAGACACCTGGCATGTGCCTATGGTCACCTCTTCTCCCCTCATCTTTCCTGTCAGCTGGAGTGAGGTAGTAATGGACAGAGCTCTGGCAGCCATCTTGGACCAAAAGGTGACCTTGGTAGTAGTAGCCATGGCTGGGAGACCAACAGGTAAAAGGAACCTAGGTCCCAAACTCTATGGAACAATAAACTAGTCTTGAACTTCACTTACTTGACAGAAATGTGATGCTGTCATATATTTATGCCAGTTATTTGGGGATTTTCTGTTACTCACAGCTGAACCTAATCCTGATACATCTCTAATTTATAGATGAGGAAACTGAGGCCTCTCTCAGGCTGGAAACATACCCTCCTCTTTGACTTCTCTCTCCTTGGCTTTCCATAACCAAAAGGGTGAGTTCAATGTCACCCATCAATTCCTATGCCTACAAGGCCCCTGTCCTCAGTACTGCCTCCCTGAGAACATGATTGTGGATTACCTCTGGCTGCTAAGCACCAGCACAGCCTTACCTGCAATTCAGGGCTGGCATCTGTCCTGATTTCTCGGTGCCAGAGATATACCCACTGTTACACATTTTGATATCGACCCCATCTGTAACCACCACAGAGAAAGACAAACGCCTACATCCCTCCTTAGAAATCAATCCCCTAACAATTAGTAGAGACCCGAAATGCTTTTAGAAAAGCCCCTCACTCACCATGGTTGTCAATAACACATCTTCCTTTTCTCCTCTTGTGCTCCCAGGACCTGAGAAACAAATAGAAGTTTCCTGAAATGACCCCCCCCCCTGCAAAGAGTTCACGGCATGAGGACAAGTGACCAGGTCAGCCTTCATCCTGGAAAACCAACTCTCCTGAATGATTAAATACTTAATAATAATTGGTATTCTATATCTGAATAGAAGGAAAGCACTTAAAAGGTATCTTAGAGTGTGTTTTCAGCTTTTCCATAAAGCACTGTCATGCTGGGTCAGACAGTGGTACCTCCAGCTCAATAGTCTGTCTCAAACAGTGGTGCCAAAGGATCTAGTCTGGGTGTGGGAAGTCTGACTGTTAGAAGGGATCTGATCTAACTGACATCCCAATCAGTGTGGGAATCTTCTTCAGTGACCTGGCAAAATCATCCAATCTGTTGAATACCTCCAGTGGTGGGGAGCTCACTACCCCCAGCCCAACCCTGGTAATTCACTCTATTTCAAAACACTGTCGGTGCAAGACCAATCACATTCGGCAGGTGGGAAAATCGCCGATCGAAGGCAAGAGAGAAGCAGTGACTGGCCAGTGGTCTCTCAATAGAGCATGTGGGACAGAAGCCTGGGACTCGTGCCACCTGCTTCCCCATTCTACCACACTGACAGCAATTATGTCCCTTCTTTGCCAGACCAGCCACTCTGCCCCAGTGTCACATTCCAACAGCATCTCACCTCTGGCATCAGCCCAGGAGGTGGGACAAAGGGAAGAGGATGAGGGCAAAAAGGTTCAGGGTTTGACCATTCTGGAAATTCTACCACACAAGCAACTTCTTCTTACCATTGTCTTTGGTCGTGGGGGTCACGTCGGGGAGCCCAGAGCGGCTCGTCTTGTCTGGGGGGGGCGCCCTCATTGTGGAGTCCAGTGCTGGCTCTGGCTCATCACAGAAAGGCAATGGCTGGTTGCTGGACAGCCCACGGGGCAGTGTCTGCATCAGTTTGAGCTTCCGGAACCGATTGGACATTCGGTTCCACCAGGACTGCCAAGGAAGTGCAGAGCAGAGGTCATGCCCCAAGAACACCTAGCCCAGGGACAATGACCACACTCCACACGTGCTTCCCTTCCCCTCTCCTGGGCCCACCGCGGGCATTACCAATCAACCATAGCACCCTTTCCCAAAAACCATGGTTCTCTCTAAATCCTTCCTGACCCAGCCCTTAGGGGGCCTTTCCAATAGGCTGGAGTTGGCAGTGAACCCCATTTGCTAACCCTCTTCTAATCAATCTCCTTATTGCACAGATAGAGAAACACAGACCCAGGGATATCAATTTGCTCAATGTCTTACAGTCAAACAGGGACAGACAGATGGACACAGAGGCAATACCAAACACCTTAACATCTATTACTGCATAACCTCCTTCCCCCTATTCCAGTAACAATGTGAGAGGTGTCAGGGTGTCCACACCAAGGCCTGGACCATCTGCTCCTGTAGCTGATGCCTGCCCACCTAAAGAGAGGACAGGTGCCACCCCTAGGGTGTCTACATAATCCCACGATAGCTCAGAGGTTACTGGCACAGTGCCAAAGGGAGGCTGTGAGAGCCTGGCCTACAGAGATGGCAGTGAGGCAGGAATGAAGAGATCTATGCAAACAACACTGTGAGGAAGAATCCAGGGGCCTGAGTGAGTGACAAACATGAGAAGAATGCTAAGTCTGCAGATCTGAGAAGGTGCTAGAACCCCAGCCAGGACAAGGGAAAAAATAATTTTGATTTCCAACAAGCAGAGCAGGGCTTGGAGGATAAGAAATTCAAAGAGAAACATTCAGCTTGCAGTTTAGAAATAGGCAACTGGAGCTTGGTTTTGAGGCTTCCAGAAGACGCTGATGGGGATCTGTGGACCGCAGGGAGATCCTAGAATGGTGCAATCAGCAAATACTTTCCACACGAAAGCACAGGCCACAGATGGCCTGGAAGAAGAGGTGTTCAAGGTTGGCCAGCTCAGTACTACATCATGCAAAAAAAATGTTTAAATTCCCTACATTTACGAATTGTGTCTCTGCATCAAAATCTGGGTTTCTAGCTTCTCCTGAAAAATATGGGAACATGTGGCAACATGGACCCACATACTTGCAACAGCGACTAAGGCCACTAAGTGGTCACGATCACCCCAGTTTTCCCTGGTCCCCACCGTTCCCTATTGCTCACCTCCAGCTTACTTCCTGCCCCTACTGGGCCCCCCACCCCAGCCTACACCAGCCCTGGGTAACAAGGAAGCGGCAAGCATCTCCCCCCTTCACCCATTCTGGCCTGGCTCTCTGACGCCATTTAAGACAAGAAAAGGCAAACCTTAAGTCCGCCTTTGTCATCAGGCAGCACTGGGACACTCCAGGGCTGGCGGACCTTCGAGTGGGGCGGGGGTGGTGAGTGGCTGGGCCGGCCTTTGTCTTTATTCACCTGCATGCAGACAGATGCCAGCAGTCGCACAAGTTCCGTGTCTATGGACACAAAAGGCAGCATTTTACCTGCAAATATGTCTGTCGGGCCATGGGGTGGGGGCCCAAGATGAACCCCATCAGCCTGAGAACTCAGCCCCACAGCTCCAGAGCCTGTGTTACTCCAGGATCAAGGCGTCCCTGCCTCTCCACTGGCTCTTCAAAAGGTGGCAAACAGGTGAGCAGGGCTTAACCCACTTAACCAGAAATAAAAGCCAGAAGTCCTGTCCTACCAGGAAGGCAGAGGGGTGGTGGGTTTAAAAAAGTACAGGCTCGGGACTTCCGTGGTGACGCGGTGGTTAGGAATCCGCCTGCCAATGCAGGGGACACAGGTTCGAGCCCTGGTCCGGGAAGACCCCATATGTCGTGGAGCAACTAAGCCCGTGCACCACAACTACTGAAGCCCACGTGCCTAGAGCCCGTGCTGCGCAACAAGGGAAGCCACCACAATGAGAAGCCCGTGCACCGCAATGAAGACCACTTGCAACTAGAGAAAGCCCGCACACAGCAACGAAGACCCAACGCAGCCAAAAATAAATAAATAAATAAATTTATTAAAAACAAATAGTAAGTAAAATAAAACAGCTGTTGTTTAAAAAAAAAAAAAAAGTACAGGCTCTACACCCAGATGACCGACGTTTGAATTCTGCCTCTGTTCCTCCCTGGCCATGTAACTGCAGGTAGATTAAGAGACGACATTAGTACCACCACATAAAGGTATCTGGAGGATTTGAGGTAATTCCTAACATACAGTAAGTGCTTAAGAAAGGTTAAGTAGTATTAGTTATTATTAACTCAACTAGGCTATTGAAAAAACAACAAACAGGACTGAGAAGAAAATACTACCAACTATTAATATGCTTTTCTCTTGATGACTATTTCCTTTTTTTCTCTCCAAGTGTTCAATAATAAGCATGTGTTTCTTTGAAAATTTCAGGCAAAAACTTCATTTGAAAACCCACTAGGAAAAAAAAAATCCAATGGGGGAGATTGTTTTATTGGGAAAGGGAGTGGGGGAGAAGGGGGGAGCGGGAAGAGACACAGGGAAAGAGATGAGTGTCAGAGGAAAGCGTGTGTGGGAGGAGGCGGGGGTCCCCGGGAGACTGATCCTGAATGATGTGAACCCTAGGCACGTGAGAAGCGAGCTCGCTGCACTTGGGTGGAGGGCCCTATCTCTCTAGCAGGGCTCAAGTCTTCCCAGACTCCGGGCTCCTCCCCTCTACAAGCAGACAAGAAGCTCTGCTTCCCTCCCTGCTCTCCAAGGATACAACAGGACCAGCACGTATCTGTGATGTGTGGGGCCCGCAGGAGGGGAGGGTGGCGGGGGAGGTAATGCTGGCGGTGAGGAAGGTCCTGTCACCTCCACAGCTAAGGGAGGCCGCAGGAGTCCCTCCACCAGACACCCAGGAGGCAAAGTCCTCCCCTCCACCTCCAGCTGCTTAGAATCTGGCTCAGGGCTCAGAGCCTGCGGGCCAGGAAGGCCTCCCAGCTTCTCCCGCTCTGGGCTGAAACTCGGGGGGTCACAAGAGAGACAATAGGTAAGACAGACCCTGCCCCCTGAGCTGGCTAATTGGAAGCCCCAGGTCCCAGAGGAAGGCCTGTCAAAGTGGGGGAGGGTCTGAGGTGCCAGCTGGGGGCTTAGTAATGGCGACACCCCCAGCACAGTACCCTTGACCTGGAGCCTCCACCTACACAATTAAGCCATGGGGGTCACTGCTTCATCTGATTCTGCTCGTGAGAGGGGACTGTTTCCTCCGGAGTCAATCAGTTTCTGGCTGGGAGCACAAATACCAATCTAGGATTTGTGCAGTATGCCAAGGCCTTCCCTCCTGGAGACTCCCAGAAGGCTGGAGCCAGAGAGGCCTCAGGGACTACCTGGTCCCAGCTCCACCCTCCTTGGGAGGAGTGAAGACTTGCCTGAGGCTGTGTGGGGAGCTCTGGGAGTCTGAGAGTGGCTTCCCCCTTGAATAAGCAAGTGCTTAATCACAGGTGATTATCTCGATTCCCAGCCAGAGAACCCGGCAGGCTTAAAACTCTTTTCCAGAAACGACCCACCAGGATCACTCAGCAGCATCACTAGGTCAAAGGCCGTGTACCCGTTTTTTGCACGAAGAGTGACATCAGCTCCTTGGTTTAGCAGATATTTGACAATCTCCTTGTTCCTGTGGAAGAAAGAAAAGGCCAGAGTGAGACCCACTGAAAGGGAAAGCATGGCCTTGCTTCTGGGCAACATGAGTGGTGGCTTTAACTAGAGCAGCATCTCTGCACCTGTAAAAGGGCTTGGAAAGCTGTGTCTCCCAGCCCTTGGTCCCTACACTGTGGCCAGCCATGACAGAAATCAAAGCCTGAGTGTTCCTTCCACAAACCAAAAACCAAGGGCTCTGCCCCAAAACCACTGGCCCCTAGGACCACATGCAGGCCCTGCCCCTCCAGCCCCAAATCAGGACTCCTGCAGCCGAAACATGAAGCCTCTGCAGGCCAGGGTGTTTGATGTGGAAGTCTGAGGCCTATCAAATGAGGAAAGAAACCACTTCAAAAGGACGCAGGAGACTGCTCTGATCACCTGAAGCAGAACAAGGGTGGAGCCCCTAATTTGGAATCAGATCACTGAGCAGGTATAAGGCTGTATGCAGATCCCTGCCTCTTGGTCAAGCCCACCCCAAGGAGGAGGCATCCAGGAGGGCAGAGGGATGACTGGATGAGAAGGGATTCAGAAGCACCAGTCAACGCTGACGCCTATGCAAAACGAGGGCTAGGACAAGCCTCATCATCAGACGAGAAGCCAGTGGTACAAATGGCCGATGTTCATTCCCAACAGGGGCAACAGGGGGGCTGCTATATACATCAATGTGAAACTCCAGAAGAACTAATCTGTTTGCTTAACTGAAACTTATCTTTCAGTATAAAACCTTCCTTCTGCATGGTTTCTCATGGCCACAGGTGAAACTGTGTGCCAAGGCAACAGGAAATCTGGACACAAAGGGTAGGAATGCAGGATAGACCGAGCCTGCGTGGCTTTTAGTCTTTTTTGAGTGCCTCAACATCTTCATAATTGGGGGGGTGGCTTATCTGCAGCATCTCAGTACCAGAAACCCATCAGGAACACTATTTCAGCCCGGGACACCTTAGCCTCCCCACTGAGGGAGTGGAGCTGGCACTGACCCGTGGTAGGTGGCCTGCATGAGGGCCGTCCAGCCATGCACGCCATCCTGCTTGTCCACGTCAGCATGCCTCTCAACCAGTAGCTGCACCAGAGGCAGCTGCCCCATGACAGCTGCCAGCATCAGTGGGGTCGCCCCATCCCCATTAACCAGGTTCACGTGGTTGGGGTCTTCATCGGCAATCTCTTTGACCAGCTGGAAGTTTCCTGCAAACAGAAGCAGAAGTCCTGGTGATCCGTGGGCCTGGCACCGCAGGATTATTTACCCAGTGGTTTCATGTAACAGATGTGCTAAGCCAGCCTCTGCACTGGGCTACTGGGCATCGCAAGGGCTACAAAGATGAGTCAGAGGTAGCCCGCACTCTCAAATCCTTCTGTCTAGGAGAGATGGAGGCAAGCACACAAACAGCTTTACCAAAAGAGAGAAATGTTACTGATACCTTAAAAGAATAGTGATGAAGGGCAATGTGCATGCAGAAGGAGAGCTCAGGTCTCCCTGAGAGGTGAGGATAAGGGCGAGCTTCCTGGAGGTGGGGTGTCTATTTCAGGAGAGGCAATATTAGGCTAAACATCCCTTCATTACAAAGAGAGTGGAGCGGGTAGGTGGGCAGCCAGGCATTTTAGAGGTAAGTAAAAGCCAGGACATAGCCACAGGGTTTAGCCGGAGAGGCAGAGGGGGCCTAAGAGAGCAGTCTGGAATCTGTGTGTAAAACAGAAACAGCATGACTACCAGACTCCAGGGTCTGAACCTCCCTGGGTGAAACTAGTCAGGAAACAACAAAATGCCTGTTTCTTTCTCAAATACTCTGGGTGGCCTTGAAAAGGACTATAAATATTAATTAGGTTGGAAAAAATAGCACTGTATTCTTAAATATCCAAAAAGATTTTCTAAAGCGCTTACCCATTTTCAATGCATGGAAAATATCAGGTCGCCTTTTCTCCTCATCTGGGTAAACAAAGATTTTACAAGTTAACCACGGAAAGGTTTGAAACAACAGAAAAGTCACAAGGGTGTAACGACCCAGCCTAGCTTTAAAAATGATCTGCTTCTCAAAAGCAGTCTAATCAGAGACCTGAGATGACTCCAGCAGACCTTCTGGAAGGGCTATTGTCAGAGTGTCTGAAAATGCTTCAGACACAGACCGTGGGAGGTCATCTGGCCCAGAAAACATGAATGAGCAGACCATTTCCCGACCCCACAACTCATAAAGCAGTCATTTTTAGGCATTCCAAACTTTGGGATGGCCTTTCTCAGATAGAACGGAAAAGTACAGTCTTGGAAAAATCTGTATTCCTATGAAGATTTTTAAAAGAAACAATGATTCTTTTATTCTAAAAACTAAATGTACAACCATGAGGTAATTCCAGAGCAGAGGACCCCTGAGACACTGAGCAGCTAATCCCAGAGGAGGTCATGGTCTGGCCACCAGAAGAGCCAATGCTAATATTTGCTTTCCTTCCCAAATAAGCAGCCATCTGAATGATTCTGAAAGTTACCCCTACCCCAGACTTGCAGATGCAGCTCCCAGCAGACGACTGCCCAACTGATGTCTTCGTGCTGGGCCTTGCTGCGCCCACCCAGAGCTAGCCCCTCCCTCATCTGCTCTCTCTCATCTTCCTCAAAGCTGGAGCTAGCAGGTACCCTGCTCCTTCCCATCAGAAAGCATCCATCCTCATGACCAGGCTCTTCCCTGGTGTGCAAATGTAGGACTTCCTTTGACTAACTCCGGGGGGATGGAGCAGCTGCAGGAGGAAACCTGTGACTCTGGGCCAAATCCCTGGTCCAGATCAGCCCCCTCCGGCAGCTGGGAGTAAGGTGTGGCACAAGGAGCACGGAGTCTGGAGTCAGAGTACCCGAATCTGAATGCATGTTTCCAGAGAGATCTGTCTCCTCATCATTAATATGGGGACAACACACTAACATGGGGACCATGTGGTTGTTGCAGGGGTGGATAATATAGATGGTAAAATGCTTCAGAAATTCTTAGGCTCTATTCTAAAAAAAAGAGCAATTTTTGTTATCTTTCCTAGTGACCAGCACCCACCCCAGAAAAGGTACTAGTTAACTCCAGGGCTCTTACAAGGAAGTATATACAGGGCCATGGAACCAAGTGTCTAATTTTGCCTTTGAAATACTATTAAGAAATGATACTGTATTTTGGTTTCAAAAAATATGTCTCGTTCTTTTTAGTGTTTAAGAGTCTAATTTGCTGTGGGCCAGGGCCTTCTCATGCCAAGACCCTTTGACAGAAAAGAGTGCGTCACCTGGCCCTAGTGTTGGTTGCTAAGCAACCTTCTGGTGCAAATGAATCACTGACAGTCTAGTCTTACCCCAGGAAGCTGGGGCAGCTGTGCCTGATGCCCAGTGACCCTGGGCTGGTCCTTTCCTCACTCCAGGCTCCAGTTTTTGCATCAGTATCAGAGCAACTCTAGGGACCCTTCCATAGCCCAAGGAACAACCACAGTGGGGGTGGGGAGGGTGTCACAAGGACAGTTACAGCCTCCAAGATATCCTGTCCTGCAGCTAATGCAAGGGAGAGAGCTGGGGATCTCCAAGGCCCTGATGGGGGGTGGATTTCCTGGCATCTCACAAAAAAAGCTGGGGCCTAATGTTATTCATTTAATAATCTGTCATTATTAGTAACACAGTCTTTGCCCTTGCTGTTGTCCTACCCGAAGGCTCTTCCCTGAGAGGCCGCATGGAACACTTCCTCAGCTCCTGCAAGTAGGCTGAACTCTCACCTCAAGGGGGCCACTCAACGGCCCTATTTCATATGGTGGCCTGTATCGCCCCAACTCCACTGCTCCCACACCCTCCACCTCGCCCCTGTTTGTTTTCTTCCCCACCATGGTACTTCCATCTACCGTACTATGTAACTTATTTTATTTAATACGCTTATTTCCTGTTTCTTGGCTGTCTTGCCTACAGAGGCCAGCATCCTCAAGCGCAGGGATTAGGTCTGATTTGTTTGCTGGTGCCTAGAACAGTGCCTGGTACATAGTAGGCACTCAAATACTTGCAGAGTAACGGAATGAATGAATGGTCAATAAAAATCCATTTTGGTAGCTTCCACTCATGGCTCTTTATGTGCCAGGCACTGGGGTATGTATTTTATAGGCATTATCTTATTACCACAGCTCATAGGACCTCACAAGGTAAGTGCATTTACTATGGCTGTTTTATGAAAGAGGACCCTGGAGTCCTGGAGGGACAATGAATACAACAAGGCCGCACAGCCACAAAGTGGGAGAGCTGAGCCTCAAACCCTGGTCTGGCTCGATGGGGGAGTCTGCTCGTAACCATGACCCGGTCCCATCAAATAGAATGACTATAGTAACAGGGGTGAGGCAGCTGCCAGCACCTCTCATGCGCTCCCTCTGGGCTGGGATGACCTCACTTGAGCCTCACAGCAGTGCTGTGAGGCAGGGGGTACTCCCGTCACCCACTTATGGATGACGAAACAGAAGCTTAGAGAACGCAGGCAGCTGGTCTAAGGTCCCTTGGCCAGCACAGGCAAGGCTGGGTGGATGCTGGTAGAGGGTGATCCTGGGCACAACCACCACTGTGTCTGCCCCGCAGCACCTTGAGGAGATGAGGGCAACCCCTTCCCAGGGTGCCAGGGCAGGCCCTAAGGAGGCACGTGGGGGGCTAAGACCCCAGAACGCCGGCTGGGGGAAGTCTGAGGAAGGAGGAGAATAAGCAGGACAAGAGGCACAGCTCAGGGGCCGCAGGCAGGGTGCACGTTCCAGACTGTCGACTTCTAGGGTGGAGGTCTTGGGCGAGTTGCCTGATCTCCCTCACCCGCAACATGGCTGAAGCCAACCTCCCCGGGGTGGGGGTGAGGTATGAGTCTGCCTATTGGCAGAGCAGGGACGTGAGAAGGCAGCTCCCTTCCCGATCCTGGCTACAGAGACAAACGGAACCAAAGCCTTTAAGGGAGGGCAGCAGCCTTGCGTCAAGGAAAATACCCTGTGTGAGGCTGGGGCCCTACCTTCCAACTGTAACTCTTCCCCAGGACCTAACACTGAACTGCTATTACATTCTAGCCCAAGGGCTCACACCCCAGAGGCCAGCTTATTTTCTGCTCATGACCACCTGGTAGTTGTCATTAACCCCATTTTACACAAGAGGCAAAGGAAGGCTCAGAGAGAGTTATAAGCATGCCCAGCTCCCAGCAGCCCTACAAGTGCTCCAACTGGGCGGAGTCACATCCCCGTGCTCTTCCCATGGATTCCCTCACCTTCTGAGTGTCACTCAGCTTCTAACCGGTATGCGACCTTTGACCAGCCTCTATTCCTCTCCGGACCTCACTTGTCCAATCTGCACAAAGTAAAGAGGTCTCCTGGCTCCAGATAGGTTTTCCTAAACTTTACTTCTTTTTCCTTTGTTTGGCGTTCTCTTCATTTTCGCCATCTCTCTGTTGTTAACAGTATTTCAGTTTTTTGACACGATAGTGTATTTCTAATAAGCATTTCCCAAATGTGCAGCATCTTTTGATTGATGGAACTTTTTTTTTATTGGCCATTTGAATTTTTTTTTTAATTGAAGTGTAGTTGATTTACAAAGTGATTGACAGGACTACTGCATATTCTTTGGATGGTTCAAACCTTTCAACACTTTCAAGTCTTTTTAGCCTGTCTGTCTGACGACCTTTTCTTCCAATTTTTACCTTTCAGTCCTACGTGCTCACATGCTGCAGCCCAGCCTTACAGCCCAGGCTGTATCAGGCCTGCCACTGAAATCAGAGCATCACAGACAGAGGGTATTGAGGCTGTGTGACTCTGCATTACACAATTCTACTGCACATGATGAACTAGAGGTTTTGAAACATATGTCCTATAGCAGATTTGCTAAGGATTGTTTAGACATCTCTTTAAGTGCCAGAAAGATGGCAAGTTTAGACATCTCTTTAAGTGCCAGAAAGATGGCAAAAAGAAAAAAGAAACAGGATACACTAATAGGTGTTGAAAAAACACAACAGAAAAGTAGGCTAAATTTTATGTGAATTACTCTCTGGGCACTGGTCATTGGCAACTGAGGTTAGGCACACTGTTCTAGAGCAGGGGTTGCCAAAACTGCCCCTGTGCCTGTTTTTAGAATGATGGTTTTCCTGGTCACACCCCACCCACTTCTTGACATATCACATAGGCTGCTTTCATTCTAGCAGAACTGAGTGGTTACGACAGAGACTGTGTGGCCCACAAAGCCTAAAATACTATAATTATTATCTGGTCCTTTACAGAAGTTTGCTGACCCATTCTAGAAGGATCCCAGAACTTCCTGCACCAGAATCATCTGGTTAGGAAGGAGGGGCCTTGCTGTGCAGGTTTCCAGGCTCTTCTGAGAGCTACCAAATCACTCTCTGGAGGGAGGGTGGGCCAGGAACCTGCACGTGGCAGGCACCCCTGCCTGATTCTCCCCCACGGCACATCTTAAGTCCCACTACCCCACAGGCTGGACTGCGATTTCCACATGCCCTTCTGTTTGGACACCCCTCAGCATTTGCCATTTAAACACAATCTGGGGTCCTCTGTGAGGCCACGGCAGGACGAGGGGGTAGTTTAGCGGTGGCGCAGCCTGACCTGTCTTGGGTCTGACAGTGGTCAGCGGGTCCAGGTAGTCTGCAAGGTCCCTGTACTTGCGGTCAAGTGCGACCTCGAAGGCGGTCTTCTCCAGCACGCTGAGGTGGTTCGGGTTGGCCCCCTTCTCCACCAGCTGCTGGGCCGTGCCAAGCCTCCCGAGGAGTGCTGACAGCATCAGCGGGCTCCAGCCCACAGTGCGGGCCGCGTGGTTGGGGTCTGCACCCCACTCCATCAGCAGACGTACCACAGCCTCATGTCCGTGCTGGATGGCGGCCATCAGGGCCGTGACGTCCAGGAGCTCGTCCCTGCCGTCCCCCGCCTGCTCGCCTGAGGGTTTGTGATGGTCCACAAAGGCACCGGCTTCCAGGAGCAGCTTCACCACGCCCAGGTGGCCACCCCGAGAGGCCACGGTGAGCACACTGGCCCCCAGCCGGTTCTGGGCATTGACATCAGCCCCGTGATCCAAAAGGAGGTGTGCCACGCTCACATGTCCAAATCTGCCAGGAGGATGGACAATTAGTGACACTAAACATGGGACAGTGATGAGGAGACAGCTCATGTAATCATTTAGTTATTAATTATTGAATCATTAACTATTAAAGTTGTAATAGCTGCTTATAATCAAAGGCCTTCTTCTGCTGCCAGGCACTGTGCTGGCCCTGCATACACACCATCACAAAGGCAAGCCACTGCCCTGTCTAGTTTCCAATCCAGCTCTGCCACCCACTAGCTGCATTACCTGGAGAAAGAATTTTGGCTTCTTCGTGCCTCATTTCCTCATCTCTAAAATGGGGATATGATTATATCTACTTCAAGAGCTGTGGAGGATTAAATGAGTTAATATATATAAATATAAAATATACATAAAGCACCTAGAACAGTGCTTGGCCAAAGGAAGCACCACATAAATGTTAGCTATTACAATTGTAATCATTTCAACATCTTACATCACACAAGAGGCCAAGGTCACCCAGCTGGTGAGAGGTGGCCACAGGGTCAGAACCCAGGTCTGTTTGAATCCTGCTGCCCTCCCGCTTTCCCCTACACCACGCTGCTTCCCACATCACAGAGAGTTCGTGTGATTCTGCTTCAGAGCTGGGTAAGCTCCCTGTGTTCTCATTCCCCACAGGCAGGGCCCATGTCTGACTCACGTCTACCCTTCCCAGCCCCAAACACACATGCACAGAAGGTCCTTTGAGATGAGACAGCGGACCCCATGCCAAGAAGTGTGGCGTAGCTGTGGTCAGCAGAGGCGGGCGGGGGCACCTCTCGCCAGAGGCCTGCTGCCACCTTCTGGCTGGAATGTCCCCTGCTGGCGGCTGAGAATCCGATCTGGGCCAGACCCTCTCCAGGGAAGCTTGAGCGACTGCCTGGCTGGGACGCTGGGGAGACAGACACGCACCCACCAGCTCTAATACCAGGAAGAGGAAAACAGATGCCTTTTCCCAGCAAAATCTCTTCCTTCGTCTGCCACCAGAGGGCAGAAGAGTTCTGTTTTGCAGCGTTTGGGGTTGGCGCAATCCTGGCCTCAGACCTGGAAGGAGCCTCGGACTAAAAGGAAAGAACAACAAGAAGAGAGGGGCCGGCGGTGCCAGGTTTTACAAGACTGTAATGCCGGCATGAGGTCTGCATCTGCGAGGCAGCTTTTCCAATGAATCTCTTGTGGCGTTCCCCTCCTTTACGGAAGCGGTTTTGTGCTTCATCTAAACCCAGGGCCTCCCTCCTCACTGTGGAGGCAGAGCCAAGATTGAACTCTGTTTTGAACTTACAAATACCTTCTGGGATGTGAACCTTAACAGCACCGGGTCACTCAGGCTGCAGAGCTCAGAGGGAGAGCTTGGTGAACTGGCTTCCCCAGCTGCAGGGGAACTGGGCCTGTCTGGCCTTTTCTCCAAGAGTGGACCGAATCTGGCAAAAATGTGGAGAGCTGCAACTCCAGCCTGTCTCCCTGCCCATCCTCCATAATGATATTCCCCAAACCTAAATCTCATGGCCACTCCCCCACTTCCCACTGCCCGAAAAGGCCTGCCAACTTTGTCAACCTTACTTCCTCCCAACTCCCACACCATACTTCCATGCTCACCTGCACTCAGCAGTTATACTCCTCCCATGCCTCTGCCATCCTGCCTTTCTGACCCTCCTGTCCTTGTCTACGGGTCTAAGCACACCCGTTATCCTGCTGCAGGATTCAGCTCAGATCTCACCTCCTCTGAGCAGCTTCCAGATCATCTCCCCCCATCAGTTCAGGTGTCCCTCACTTGAACACACACAATCCCCTGTCCTCACCCCTCCTGATGTACCTGGGCCCTCCTTCTGTAATTGTGTTTTCCTGTTAGACTGTGCACTCTCCAAGGACAAGACCCACAGTGGAGCTCAGTAAATTCTGTCGAATGAGTGAGTGAATGAACAGTTGGCATAACCACGCAGAGGCTGGTCCCCAGACAGGCAACAGAAATGGCTGAAGAACTGGTGTATCCTCCGTTGGAGTAGATAATTTTAAAAGATTACCCTATTTAGGGACTTCCCTGGTGGTCCAGTGGTAAAGAATCCGCCTTCCAAGACAGGGGACACAAGTTCGATCCCTGGTCAGAGAGCTAAGGTCCCACATGCCGTGGGGCAACTAAGCTCGCGCCCCACAACTACTGAGCTCTTGCACAGTGCTTGACACAAAATAAGTGCTCAACAAGGGTTATCATTTTAAGAATAGGAAAAAAACATGAATGAGAGAGCCCATGTGCCGTAAACTACAGAGCCCATGCGCTCTGGACCCCGCACACCACAACTAGTGAGAGAAAACTCGCACGCCACAACTAGAGAGAAGCCCACACGCCGCAAACAAAGACCCCACATGCCACAACTAAGACCCAACGCAGCCAAAAAAATTTTAAAAATTAAAAAAAGATTTCTCTATTTAGTCATCAAGCATGAGATTAAAATCTAGCATAATCCCTGACAGCAGATAACAGATAAAAATTCTGTTTTTATCTATTGGATCTTAGTAAGCCCTGAGATAAACGGATAATGCCTATTTCACAGATGAGGAAACTGAAGATTACAATGGAAAGCAATAATCCAGAATCTCTCAATTTGGAAGTGATGGAGTCAAAACTTGAACCTAGACCCTAAAATCCCAAAGCCCACTTTTTCTGGTAAAACAAACTCACAAAGGAGGAAAAGCGCTGAATTTGAGCAGAAATGCTGACACTTGGAATGCTTTCTGAACTCATGAGTAGCCCAAGAGGTCATTCAATTACGCTGAAAACATAAAAGGATTCAATGAAGGCTGAGATAATTTTGTGGATGCTAATCTTCTAATAGGTAATTACTGAAGATAGGGAAGCTCAGGGCTTTCTGAGCAGCTGCTATGATTACCAATTAATTTCAGCAATTAACACCTATATTGAAAGACCTGGCACACACTCCCACTCTCAAAGCCCTGGGCTGAGAGGCCAGCTCTGCCATGCTAGCAGGCGGAAAAGTGAAGGGCAGAAGAAGGAAAGTAAGGAAGCCAAGGGTGAAATTAGAGCCAGAGTAAACACCATATAAGCTGTCCCTTTAGTGTTTAGCAAATTTGGCAAGTGGCTTCCTTGTAGCCAACACCAAGAAGAAAATGGTGAGTTACAGGATTCATGGCTGAGAGCAGAGGCTGGGAGCATAGGCTCTGTGAGCACCTGCCTAGGTGTGAATCTGACTCTGTCTCTTACTAGCTGTGTGGCCTTGGGCAAGTAACCTAACTTCTCTGAGCCTCAATTCTTTATCTGTAAAATGGGGAAGGCAACAGTACCTACTTCCTCAGATTCTGTGTGGCCTGAATGAGTTAATTCATTTGAAGTACTTAGCACAGTGCTTGACAAAAAATAAGTGCTCAACAAGGGTTATCATTTTAAGAATAGGAAAAAAAACATGAATGAAACCATCTCTGATGCTAAAACACTCACAAGAGACCAAAGTGCAGTCCAGGCACAGGGCCTCTGATGGTCCTGATCCAATGACGAGCTTTGGAACACAGACAGCTGGGAAGATAAATAGATGCTCACTTCATTGAAAGTGGTGGCTGCTGGGAGCACCATCTCTGTAGCCTATCTACTTTCAAGGAGAAAGAGCACAAGACTGGAACGTGTCGGCACACAGCCATGCGCTTGGCCGTCCTGACTGAAGGATCAGACAAACTGTGTATCCTTTAGGAAGTCTCCCTACATATTATTCCTCAACACTGAGCTCTTGATGCAGGTTAGGCAAACGAATGCTTGAGCACAAGCCAGCACAGACAGTCCAGATGGTCAGTATCACAAACTGAAGTACAATAAATTTTAAAGTACCCAGGCACTGTCTAGGCTCAGCTAAAGGTTGAGTCAATTCTCATCATCTCATAGGACTATCCCATTCTACCACAGTAAATTAGAGAGTATGTCATAGCTAACGCTTCCAAAATAGCACCTGTAAGATAAATGGAGGAAAAAAGAGGAATGTAATTAGTCCAGAGCCTTTCGATTTGCAAGTGACAAAGTCAGGACACTTGGAGCACAAATTCCAGCTCTTTTTACAATACCAACTTGTAGAGAAGAAGGAAAATCCTCTAAAAATGTTAAATTATTAGTTAGCAGAGTTCAGCTTAATTCTTGAGTCTCCTGTCCCATCAAGGTTAAATTTCATTAGATGAAATTAATCAGATGACTTTGACCATCCTGCAGAACTTGGTTAGCAGCAAAAAACTGGTGATCAGGGTCTTTGAGACACCCTGCAGCAAACCAGGTGCTGCAGACATAAATCTCACTCAGCAAGGCCCCCGGGGCTCACTAAGGGCGCCTCGGTTCCAGGTGGGAGTTCAGAGATTAGGTGCGCGTCAGCGGCTCCCAAACCTACCATGTGGGAGAATCGTCGCTGGGGAGCCTCTTGTCACACAGAGTCCCTGTCCCTCCCCTGGGTCTTCTGAATCACAATCCCAGAAAGGGAACTCAGGGATCTGATTTGGAAAAGCGTCCCAATGATTCTGATGTACGGCCAGGTTTGGGTGTCACTGACAAAGGTGACCAGCTATAACATGGGAGTGGTGGGCACTACTGCAGAGGCCTGCCCAGGGCTGAGAGACCAGAGAACAGGGGGGAGGGATATCGTGGCAGGCTTCCCAGAAGAAGCTAAGCTGGGAGGAAGTGGGGGGCTTCACTCACTGAGGGGAGAAGGGGAAGAAGAGGTTTCCAGTATATGGTTACAGTGAGGATTCTGCGGCTGGACTCCCCAAATCTGCTGACTAGCTGAATGCTCATGAGCAGATTTTGTAATGTCAAATTCTCATTCATAAAGTGGAGACGAAATTCTTGGCACACAGTAAATGCTCAATAAATGTTAACTTAAAAAAACAAAAACAAAGAACATGCAGGGAGACACAAGAGAAGGCCTGGAATTTAGGAAGCCAGGGGAGACACAAGAGAAGGCCTGGAATTTAGGAAGCCAGGGGGAAGCCAGGGGGAAAGGAGAAGAGAGGATTTGGGAAGAGGTCCGAATGAGAGAGCCTCAAATGCCATGCTAAGGGCTCTGACTAGGGGAGCTATCACAGGAGAGGCACAACCAAACATTCATTTCAGAAAGATCTGGAAGCTCTGCAGAGGATGGATTACAGAAGGCACACCTGGAAGAAGAGAGAGCAGTGGGAGGCCACTTATAAATGTGTGGCCTGGACTAATGCAGAGGGGAAGGAGAGATGCTAAGGCCTAGACGGGTACTTGGTTGAGGACCTACCTGGCATTCTAAAGCCTGGAAGAGTGGACGGGGCCACTAAGAGAGACAGGGAACCTCAAAAGTAAGGTCCATAGCCCAAAAGGTTTTATGGGCACCCCAGACTGCTCCGGGCAACAAATCAAGTGTCTTAAGACAAAGAGTTCCAATACACTGATAGGTGCATAAAACACTGCATTACCCATGTGAATGGGCAGCCCAAGTGTTACAACTGGGATGCGTTACCTAGGTGTGTTTACAGACTGAAATAAATACCCAAGGGCTAAGGAATGGTTAAGCAAACCACAAATGGTTAAGTAGTGCCCATGGAATATCACACAGCAGTTGAAAACGATATATTTAACGACTAAAATAATGCAGAATAAAAATTTTCCAGAAATACAAATTAAACTAGAACAACCACGTAACACTTGGAAATGAACTCAGAAATAAAATATAATCGGGTCACAATGAGAAGATTATGGGTAAGAATGTTGTGATTTCAACGCCTTTTTGAAAAACAAATGGCTCATACATATGGAAAGATGTTCCATTTCACTCAGTTTAACAAATGCAAGTCACAGACACACTGAGATATTTTTCACTCATCAGACACAAAAATTCAAAAGTTTGATAATATACTCTGTTGGAGAGGCTGCAGGAAAAAAAAGGCACTCACATACACTGCTGCCAGGAGGGTAAACTGGTTAATACTACTGTGGTCAACAGAATAATGGGCTCCCTAAAGACGTCCACATCCTAATCCCAGAACCTGTAAATATGTTAGGTTTCGTGGCAAAGGGGAAATTAAGGTTGCAGATAGAATTAAGGTTGCTAATCAGCTGACCTTGAGATAGGGGAGATTATCCAGGTGGGCTCAGTGGAATCACAAGGGCCCTTTAAATGTGGAAGAGGGAGGCAAAGGAGGCAGAAGATGTGATGATGAAGCAGGGGTTGGAGTGATGTGATTGCTGCTGGCTTTGTAGTAAGTTGTTACAGCAGCCATAGGAAACTAATAAACCTGTATGGAGAGCAATTTGGCAATATCCATCAAAATTACAAATGATTTCTGTTCCCTTCTTGGGGAATTTCTCCAAGAAACTGGGTGGGACCTAAGTAGTTGGCTGACAGGAGTGAGAGACTTCACTGTATACCAGAGTTTCTTTATACCAGAGTTTCAAGTCCGGTTCATCCTACTTCCTGAGTACATCTTAAACTCATTGCTTTGCTCTCACACCACCATCTCTGCTCTGGTCCAGGACACCATCACCTCTTCCTGGATTGCTGCAATTCTCTCCAAACCAGCCTTTCCGATTCTAGCTCACCCCTCCAACCCATCCTCACGGTGCAGTGAAAGTGATCTTTGCAAACATAAATCTCATTCTGTCAGTTGCTCTGCCTAGAAACTTCCATTACTTCCCAGTGTCCTTAGGATAGCTCACCTTTCGCAGCCTTGCCACGGTGCATCTCCCACTACTCCCAGGCTCTCCCAGCCACAACATCGTTCTAGCAGTCCTACCAATGCCTATTTCACTTTGGCTTCCAAACCTTTGCACGGGCCTCCTATCACCCCATTCCCACCTTCCACTTCTTCCGTCCAGGTCAATTCTTAGGTATCCTTAGGTCTCGACTTGAATACATACATCATCCTTACCAGAAACCTTCCCCCGCTTCCTGAAACTGAGTCTGCTCTCCAAAAGCTCCTCCAATTTTCCCCGTGAAAGCTGTTCCTTTACCTGGCCTACCCAATGGCATGCGAGCTGCTCCAGTGGGAACTTTATCTGGGTACCGCAGCATCCCGAACGCCAAGCTAGGGTTGGTAGGTAGGTTCTTAGAAAACCCTTGTTGCAAGAAGTAATAAATGGACATCACTAAGGTTCTAAGTCTCTAAGATTCTATTTGCTGTCTCCAGATTGTGTTTTGAAAGGCCAATGTTTCTAAGATTCGGATTTTACTTTATTAAAAAGAGCGTCCACTTCTCGTCGTATCCCAAGCTACTCAAAGTTTACCATTCCAATTCTCTCGAACCAGTCCTTCACTCTTTACCTCCCGGGGCATCTGCGGGGGGCCGCCGGGCAGGTCCGGCCGCCTGAGCCAGCCCGCGACCCGGGGGCCGCTGGACACCACCCCGGACCCTCCGGCGCCCCGGACCCCTCACCTGGCCGCCTGCATGAGCGCGCTCCAGCCGTAGTGGTTGCGGCTGTTGACCGAGGCACCGCGTCGCAGCAGGAACCGCCCCAGCTGCTCATGGCCCCCGGCCGCGGCGAACTGCAGCGCCGTGTTGCCCGCCTCGTCAGAGCAATCTACGGGCACCGGCGCTCCGGCCGCCGACCCCGCCCCGGGCCCGGACGCCTCGGGCCCCGCCGGCTCCGCGCCCGCCTCGGGCTCCGCACCGCGCTCCGCCGGTTCCGCAGTACCCGGCTCCAGCAGCCGCCGCGCCGTCTCCGTGTCGCCCTGATCGCAGGCGCGCAGCAGCAGCTGGAAGGCCGGGGGCAACCCGCCCTCCCCCATCGCGGCCAGCAGCCCGCGTCCGTCTGCGCCGCTGACCTAGCCGGCTCTGCCGGCTCCGCCCCCGGATACCGCGCGCCGGCGCCCCCTTCCGCCCGCGCGCGCGCCTACTGTGTGACGGCCGCGTGAGGAGGGCCGGGCCGCGCGCCTACTGTGTGCCGGGCGCGCGCCCAGGGCGAGGGCACGCCTCAATCGCCGGCGTCGGGGGCGGGGGCGGGGGCTGGACAGCGGGTTCCGGGAAGTTTCGAGCTGCGTTCGCCGCCGAGCTCCCGAGGTTACCTTTGCGATTTCGGCGCCCGCTTGCGGCCCTCCCCGATGCTCCGGATACTTCCCGCCGAGTGCGGAGGTCCGAGCGGCCGCCCCAGCCCTCCTCACATTGCGAGCTCTCAACCACTGGGCCAGGGTCTGAGTCCACGGGCTCACGGGCCTGGCCTGTGGCACGCGCCGCTGACCCCCGGCACCCGGCACGAACCTGGCGCCTCCTAAATGGTCGTTGCCTGAATTAAGGAACAGATGCGTCCACTCTGTCCTCGCAGAATGCCCTGCCGGGCCATCAGTGCCATACTTGTCTGGGACGGGCGTTAGGCCTACAAGCACCTCCTGTACCTTCGTCTCTCTTCGTCAGTGTTTCCTGAAGCAGCACCGTCTGGGACATTTTACAAATGCGCATTTTCTCATCCCACCCAGACCTACTGAATAGGAAACCGAGTATGGAGCCCAGCCACCGGTATCTTACCAAGCCCTCCAGGTGATTCTGAGGCACGTTAAAGTTTGAGACGCACTGTTTGATCCTTAACAGCAGTGCTGTCAGCCACGGGGAAGGGCCGAGATGATCACCCCCAATTTACAGAGGAGGCACCTGAGGCTTAAAGAGGATGTGTCTTGCTAAAGCTCACACGACTGTCGTGTGGGAGAGCTGTGACTAGGACCCAGGTCTTCTGACATCTAGTCCAATTCTCTTTCTACTCTCAACAAGTATTTATTGAGTGCCTGCTGTGTGCCAGGCACTGTTTTAGGCCCCGGAGAAACTGCAAAATAAAATCCCTGCTGTCCTGGACCTGACAGTGGAAAGAGGCTGTAAATACTCAAACAAGTAAGTAACTTGTACGTCAGATGGTGATGAGTGTTATTAAAACAATAAATAGAACATAAAAGAATCCAAGTAAATGGGTTAGAGGATGGGAGGTTATTTTATAATAGGTTGGGTAGAAAAGATATCACTGAGAATGTGACATTTGCAAACAGACCTGAAGGAACTGAGCGGTCGCGTTATGCTAACATTTGGAGAGAGTGGGGGGGGGGGGGGGGTGGAGAGAAAGATTCTAACGAGAGCAGCCCTGCCAGCCAGTTGCTTTACACTCCGTTCTCATCGCGATAACAGACTTTTAACATTCTGATCTGAGGTAATTGGTTTCCACAGACTGTGAGCTATGGTCCCAAAGCCTAGCAAAAAGCTAGACATATGGTAGGTGCTAGGTCATTTAACTTGACTCTTAAATGACTAAGTCTAGTATATAGAATTATAATACAGAACAAAACTTGATGAGGGCATGAGGAAGGAATAAGGGTCATGGCTTTGGCAGATCAAAGATGGTAATGCCCTTAGGATATGGGCCGGCAGGGCTGGAAGATAAGGTCTTCTAGGTGAAGCGTAAAATGAGGAAAAGTCTCGAAAGTACACAGGGTTCAGGCTGCAAAATGCTTCAGTGCCAGAGATTTATTCTGTGAGTAATGGAGAGTCATGGAAAGTGTTTGAGTGTGTGAGATTCAGGAATAGAGCTAATCATTTTGGCCATGTGGGAGGTGGTACAGGCATATCTCAGAGATATTGCGGGTTCGGTTCCAGACCACTGCAATAAAGTGAGTCATGCAACTTCTTGGTTTCCCAGTGCATGTAAAAGTTATGTTTACACTGTACTGTAGTCTAGTAAGTGTGCAATAGTCTTTAAGAAAACAAACAAGGTAAATACCTTAATTTAAAAATACTTTATTGCCAAAAATGTAAATACACAAACAAGTAAGTAACTACGTCAGGTGGTGATGAGTGTTATTAAAACAAATAGAACATAACAGAATCCAAGTAAATGGGTTAGAGGATGGGATGTTATTTTATAATAGGTTGGGTAGAAAAGATATCACTGAGAATGTGACATTTGCAAAGAGACCTGAAGGAATTGAGCAGTCAAGTTATGCTAACATTTGGAGAGAGTGCATCATCTAAGCCCTCAGCGAGTTGTAATCTTTTTGCAATAGTAACATCAAAAATCACTGATCATGGATCACCATAACAGATATAATAATAATGAAAAGTTTGAAATATTGCAAGAATTACCAAAATGTGATAGTGACACAAAGTGGGTAAATGCTGTTGGAAAAATGGTGCTGGTAGACATGCTCCATGTAGGGTTGCTGCAAATGCCTGTCTATAAAATGCCACATCTGGGAAACACGATAAAGGAAAGCACAGTAAAACAAGGTGTGGGGAATTCCCTGGTGGTCCAGTGGTTAGGACTCCACGAGCTTCCACTGCAGGGGGCACAGGTTCAACGCCTGGTCAGAGAACTAAGATCTCGCAAGTTGCGCAACCAAAATAATTAATTAATTAATTAATTAAACACTGTCACTCATTTCCACATTTGGCTCTGTTCATCACAACAGAGTTGAGGATGACTTTCTTTTGGATGTCTAATGAAGACTTGGTTCCTTGAAAATCCTGAGCAATTGCTTCCTTGTCTTATTGTATTTATTCAGGTGTCTTTTCTTATATTTTACTAACTAGTTGTTTCACTGTAAAAGTAATATACATGGTAAAAAAAAAATTCCAACAATACAAACGGGCATAAAGCAAAAGCCCCTTTCCCTCCTCCTCCACTTTCCCACTTTCCCAGTCCTACTTCCCATAGGTAACCAATATTCACATTTATTTTATCTTTCCAAAAATATTTCATACATATTCAAACATGCACACCTACTTACAGGCATTAATCAAGGTTCTTGATTGCAAGCAGCAGAAATTAACCCTCTGGATAATTTAAGAAGAAAAGGGATTTAATACGAGGTTTTGTTCATAGCTCACAGATCCCACGGGGCCAGAGAACCAGCCCCAGAGGCCCCACAACCAAGAACAATGTCCCAAATCATGCCAGGCTGCACCCTATACCAGGATGGAGTCTGCACAGGCCCTTTTTGGTGTCACCAGCTTCAGAGTCCAAGGCAGAGACGGGAGCATCTGAATGGCCTGGCCAGGTCATGTGTTTTGCCTGGCAGAAAGGGAGTTGGGAAAGTGCATTTCTAGCATTTTCAGCATGTATAATAGGAGGTAATCTCCATTGTGGGTGCCCCAGAAGGTAGGAGACTCTCCAGGATAGGAAGGGGGTTCCCATGCTGGGCAGCCAAAAAGGATAACAAATGTCTACTACAAATATTCCCTCTAGAGTGGATCTCTATTGCATACACCTGTCATGCCTCTCCTACTTGGGGAAGACACCCTCTTTCTTTTGGGGAGCCTCCTTCCCCCACTCTCAGTCCACGTGGTTCAGTGATTAGCGTATGTCCAAGCCTATTCCAATTCCTTCAGTGCAGAATTTTTTGTTAAAGGTTGTCAGCAGTCAGGACGTCATAAGCCAGACTGGGGCTCGCTCTGCCCCCACTTGAAGACAACCTGCCTGAGAGTGAAGCCACCACACAGAAGAGCAGAGACAAGTGATAGAAAAAGATGGAATCAGAACCCCCCCACTCCCATTCTTTTTGGTTAGGTTTGTTTTGAGCAGGGTTGTTGTCACTTGCAATCCAAGCCTTAACAAATGCATATTTTACTATTTTACTTTTTAAAGAAGTGGGTTCCTACTATGCATGCTATTCTGAATATTCCCCCACCCTTTTTTCATTAAATAAATGGCTTGGGCATCTTTCCATGAACATAGATCTACTGCATCCTTTTTTTTAATATATATTTATTTTCTTTTTGGCTGTGTCGGGTCTTAGTTGCGGTGTGCAGGCTCCTTGTTGCCAGGCGCGGGCTTCTCTCTAGTTGTAGCACACAAGCTCTAGTTGTGGCCCGAGTGCTCAGTAGTTGTGGCACGTGGGCTTAGTTGCCCTGCGGCATGTGGGATCTTAGTTCCCCAACGAGGGATCGAACCGAGTCCCCTGCATTGTGATGTGGATTCTTAACCACTGGACCACCAGGAACATCCCTACTGCATCCTCTTTAATTGTTGCATGTAACACCATTAAGCAGATGTACCGTAATTTATTTAATCATTTTTTAATGATGCACAATTAGGTTGTTTCCAGTTTTCTGCTATCATAAAAAAATTCTGCATTGAACAGCACTTATAGCAGTCAGGTTCCCAGCAGGAGACAGCTGGCACATTTGGCTGAGGAAATGAGGACCATTTACTAAAGAACTAATTACAGACATGTGGGCAGTATTTACTAAGAGTCACAAGGGATGATGCAGTACTCAGAGGCTGGCAACAGTAGGGAGCCATCACCACCCCAGGCCTGAAGCAGGAGAGGGAGAGAGCAGTTACTGGAATTCTACAAGAGAGAAAACTGGAGAGATCTACCTGAAAGGAGTTTGGCCTTTGGTAGAGGGATGCAGCCATCCTACGGCAACCCAGTAGGAAGCAATCCCCAGAGGAATAAAAACCTCTGACCTCATCCTCCTCCTGCCCTCTGATCTCTTGTCAGTGCTCCTCATTGACCAAACATAACTGTTAGCCTGAGGTTCAGAGCCTGCTGATGTGGCCCTCACAGTCAGCCTCCCAGGGAGGAGAGACAGAGCGGGGCAAATAAAGATTCCAGCACCTTGCTGCTCAAACTCTGGTCCCTGGACCAGCAGCATCAGTACATCCTGGGAGCTTCTTAGAAATACAGCATCTTGGGTCCATCCCAGACCTATTGAACCAGAATCCATTTCAACACCATTCCTAGGTGATTTGTGTGCACAAAGGTTTGGAAGAATAGATCCAGCACATCTTTATACATAAATCTCTTCTGCAAGTGTATCTACAGTCTTACTATTTATGAACTCTCTTCCAGTATCTTTTCACCGATCCCTATGTTGGTTTGGGTCCTCTAAGAATCAAATGCCATAATGTTTTTTTCCTGGGAGAAATGCTTGTATAGGATAAAGGTGGAAGGAAGAAGAAAAGGGAAGGAGAGCCTTCAGACCTAGATGCAGGTCTGACAACTGGGAAAAGAGAGGGGGAAGCGAGGAGGCTTGGGTAGGAAGAGCTTCAGACTGTCCTGCAGTTCTGGGAATGACTCGACCAGGCTGATGGGGAGTCCCCAGGCAAAGGGAGTCTGCTAAGTCTTCCTGCATCAAACAGAAATGGCTGGGTTCTGGTGTCCCTCCCATGCTCGGTCACTAACTGGGAGAAACCAGAAGAACTGTAGCCTCAGCAAGAATATCACGGAGGACCCAAAGGCATAGCAGCTAGAGGCTCTTAGTCAACTATTCTCCCTGCAGCAGGTTCTCTTGAAGGGCCGTCTGAGTGGTGTACCTCCATCACCGACACAATCCCTGTTCAACCAACATTAATTGAGTGCCTCCTGTGTGCCAGACATTGTGGGTGTTGGATGATAGGGACACAGCCCCTGGCCCCCAGGGAATCCCACGTGATTGTGGAACAGGGTGGTCTGTGAGCTTTTCTTATCAATTCAGAGGAAAGTGTCAGAGTTTGAGGGTGTCACTGACAGCTTCATGGGAGAGCTTGACCACAAGTTGGGCAGAAAAACTGGGTGTGAGTTGGGTAGTTGTAGGAAAAGAGAGGAAACAGGTTGGAAAGGAGGGACGGGGGATCAGAGACTGGTGCAATGGATTAGAACGGAGGTAAGGAAGTTTGGGAAGTAAAATAATCTCTAGAGAGTATTTATTTACCTTAAAATATCATCCTAATAAGATGATAATATGTGTTGTAAAGAGTTCCAATGTTGTAGAAATATAGAATGTAAGCTTCTTGAGATCAATGGCTCTGGGTGTTTACCATCATATCCCTTGAACCTAGTACATTGCCTGCTAAGTGGTAGGTAATCAATAAATATTCATTGAAAAAAAAATGGAATGAAAATGAAAGGGCCAAAGAGTCTCACTAATCAGAAATAAATATAATATGGTTAATGGTTTGGTGAATATTTCTTTAGAGTTTTTCCTTTTTATATATTAATGTATTTTACCCAAATAGGATCATACTATTCATACAGCTCTACAACTTGATTTTCTTGACTTAACAATGCATCTTAAACACATTTGTATGTTAAATACTTAGGATTAATGTCATTCTTGTTAATGACACTGTGGTATATTAGTGTATGGATGTGCAGCACTTCATTTTATAATCTACTATTAATGGATATCTGGGTTGTTTCCAACTTTTTGCTTTTATATACAATACTGCAGGGGCCCCGACCTTTCTGACACCAGGGACCGGTTTTGTGGAAGAAAATTTTTCCACAGACTGGGGTGGGGGGGTGCGAGGAGGATGGTTCAGCCAGTAATGCGAGTGATGGGGGGCAATGGGCAGATGAAGCTTCGTTTGCTTTGCTTTGCTTTGCTCGCTGCCTGCCGCTCACCTCCTGCTGTGAGGCCTGGTTCCTAACAGCCTAGGACCGGTACTGGTCCACGGCGGTGGCGGGGGTGGGGTGGTTGGGGACCCCTGCAATACTGCGATAAGCTTCCTGTAAGCTTGTCTCTTGAGCACTTATGAATCTATTTCTGTTAGATAAATTCCTAGATGTGAAATTGCAGAATCAAAAGGGTACGAACATTAACATTTCATATAAATGTTGCCTAATTGCTTTCCAAAAGGTTGTACCAGTTTGTATTCCTACTGACTGGATAAGAGTACCTGTTTATTCACATCCTTGACAACACTGGAATTAATAACCTTTTTAATCTCTGCCAGTCTGATAGGTAAAAAAAATATTTTGGAGTAAGTTTAGTTTGCATGCTTTTTAAGTAGAGAAGTTGAGCATATTTCAATACATTTATAGACCATTTTAGATCTCTTTTTTGTGGGAGCTGTCTTCAAATCCTTTGGTCATTTTTATTTCTGTTTGTTCTTTTTATTTCCCTGTTGATTCACATACTGGGTAAATGTCATCTGCAAATATGTCTTTGTGATTTGTCTTCTGTCTTTTGAGTTTACATTATTTGGGGCTTTACAGAATTTAAAATTTTTTATGTAGTCAAATTTATAAATCTTTTCCATAATGGTCTCTGGGTTTTTTCATCCAGTACTTTCATCATTGGATTTTCTTATTTTTCTTTTTTCACTTTGACATTTCTAGATCATTTGGAATTTATTTTGGTGTAAGGTGTGAGGTTGGCATTTAACTTTATTTTTCCAAATGTTTATCTAGTTGCCCCAATCATTAATTGAATCAGCCATCTTTTCCCCACTAATGTTTGAAGTACCACTACCGTATAACTTATTAAGCTCTAAAAGGGATGTAATGATCCCCTGTGAAGGGAGCTAATATGACAAATCAAAAATGCCTTCTACGGAAATCTATTTGTTGGTTGAGCAGCAGATGAGATGGTGTGGTCAAAGAACAAATTATCTCCTCAAACTAATAAGAAACCCAAGGAGAGGACAAGTTAGTCAATTTGGGAAGAGGCATGAAAAGAATTAAGGTTCCAGCTGGATTTGCCCTCTATGGATGCCAACTTATCATCATTAATAACATTTACATAGTACTTACTCTGGGTAAGCAGAGTAACTCTTGTTACTTTACCTCTGTTAACAAACTGTTGTAGTTCCAGTAGCTCCCAGGTGGTACCAATGCTGCTGGTCTAAGAACCACACTTTGAGTAGCAAAGCACTAGTCATCTTCCATTTGCCATTGCAGAAGCTCTTTCCACCCTGCTTTGTGTCCAGGGAGGCTGTCTTGTGTGGACTACATCGCTCAGTCCTTCCCAAAACCCTACTCTGGTACTGTTATTATCACCACTATTTTATACATGAGCACATTGCGTTGGAAGAGGTTAAGTGACTTGCCTAAGGCTGCACAGCAGTCTGTAATGGGGCTGGGGTTTGAGCTCAGGCAAGCGGGCTGCAAGGCTGTGTTCTTACCCACTAGGCTAAGCTGTCTTTGGTCTTTGGTCTCACAGCAGCCTGCCATTGAGGTGTGTGGTAGGAAATCCTGAACTAGGGGTCAGGAGACCTCGGCTCAGATCCTTGTTCTGCCCCTTGTATGTTGTGTGTCCTTGGATAAACCACCTCACTTCTCTGAGCCCAAGTTTCCTCAGAGAAGAAACCTTGCAAGATTGTCAGGGGGTAAAGGAGATGATAGCAGTTTACAGCACATGTAGGTGCTCAGTAAATGACAGCTTGTATCCATTACCTGGCACTTGAACCCAGGTCTTGTAAGGCCTAATTCCATCACTCTTTTCTCTGCAACTGAGCCTCTGTTGGGAAGCATTCCAATTTGGTAAGCCGATCCAAGTTGTAATCCTTGTCTGTTTTCTAATCTGACAGATCTTAAATGTGTTGGGTGTTTGGACAGAGGCCAAAAGACATAGCTCCAAGCCTTTCCTATCACACCTGCCTTCCAGCAGCAACCAGTGGACTCTCTTTTGTGCATGGAGTCACCTCCCACTAGTCTGATAGCAGCAGCAGTTCTGGGTAGGAGCTGCTTTGCATGGTTCACCTCAAACCCCATCCCCCTCCTGGAGCCCTGGGGGAGCTGCTCATGGAAGGGCCATATCCTCCAGGGAGGCCAGTAACCAGAGGCTGTGAATTGAAGCAGGTGGCAAGTTAGATCCTACTCTGCCTGAGCCACCAACTTGTTCAAGACTGCCTCCCCACTCTGTGTCAGGCTCCCCATCTGTAAAATGAGAGAATCAGACCAGACTTATGCTTCTTAACTTTTGGGCTGTGGTCCCTTTGAAAATAGAGAATATTTGATAAAAAGCTTTGGACTAGCTTACCAGTTTACACATTATCTTTCTACAGGAAATGCAAAACTATTCATTTCCCTGAGCTGGGCAGCAGCAAAGGGAGTTCCAGATTAACCTAAAGTATGATTTCAAATCACTGATCTCACTTTAACATCCAGGTATCCGTGTAAACATAAGTTCTTCAGAGAAACCTTCCTAAACCCCTAAACTAAACCAGGTTCTACTAGTATAAGTCCTTTTAGCACCCTGCAATGCTTCTTCAAAATACTTATCACAACTCTAGTAAGTTATCTTTTTATTATCTGTCCATTCCATTACACTCTCAGCACCATGATGTCAGAAGTATCTGTCTTGTGACAAAGATTCTCTCCTTGACCAAACTCTAGACAGGTTCCTCTGAGCTTTCATCTTGACTAGGGCTCAAACTTGGCCTGTAAAAACTACAGACTCTCAACACAAATGATTTCATCCACCCGCCTCCCCTCACATTAAAAGACTTAAACACTAACATAGTTTCCAAGACTGTGATGCTAGCACCCCTTAAGTGCCTGCCTGAGAAAGCTGAAGACTACCCAAACAATTTGCTGTTTGCTCTATCCAACACCTAACCAGAGGCCCCTGACCACCCTTTTTAAGAACGTTTACTAAAAAGGGCTTACAATTGTGAATCCTTTCTCTGTCCCTTTGAGATGTGTATGTATCTCCTACAATTCAGGAGTATCTTTCTCAAGGACCTGAAAGTCATTTCTGTATTTATTTATTTAAGTTTATTTATTTATTTATTTTTGGCAGCATTGGGTCTTCGTTGCTGCACACGGGCTTTCTCTAGTTGCGGCGAGCGGGGGCTACTCTTCGTTGTGGTGCGCGGGCTTCTCATTGAGGTGGCTTCTCTTGTTGTGGCTCATGGGCTCTAGGCGCGTGGGCTTCGGTAATTGTGGCTCGTGGGCTCTAGAGCGCAGGCCCAGTAGTCGTGGCTCACAGGTTTAGCTGCTCTGTGGCATGTGGGATCTTCCCGCACCAGGGCTCGAACCCGTGTCCCCCCTGCATTGGTAGGTGGATTCTTAACCACTGCGCCACCAGGGAAGCCCCAGTCATTCCTTTAAAATGCGATCGTCAGGAAGGATAGGGCCTCTGTCTGCCAGTCTCAGTGGGAGGATAGAATCCTGACTTCGATGATTGCAAGCCAACAGACATGTCTGGGCTAATCAGCATTTATGCTGACCAATCCTTTGTAATTTTTCATTTCCTCAACTCTACTTAAAACTCCCAGTTACCCCTATGCAAGTCAAAGTTGAATCAGTTCATACTGGACCTCCTTCCCTATTGAAAGGGTATGTTACTGATTCAAATCCGTCTCCCATTTAACTGGTGTCCAGCTTTGTTTATCATGGACACTTGCTCGTAGTTTGCCTAGTCTGTAGCCCAGTACCTGGCACATGTTTAGATGCTCAGTAATATTTCCTCTTGAAATGTGTTGATTAAAATCATCCATTTGTTCCAGTTATCTACTGCTGTGTTACAAACCATCCCAAAACGTCATGGTGTAAAACAACAATCATATTATGTTCATGGGTTCTGTGGGTCAGGGATTTGAAGACAGCACCTCTCTGTTCTGTGACATCTGGGGCCATAGCTGAGATGACTTGAATGACTGGGGAGGAGCCACTTTCAAGGTGGCTTCTTCACTCACCTGTCTGATGCCTGGGCTGTCTAGGGTGGCTAAAGGTTGGGCTCAGCTGACCCTGTTGACTGTATGTCTGCCTGTGGCTTCTCTGGCATGATGGCATCGGGATCGTCAGATTTCTTTCCTGGCAGCTCAAGGCTCCGAAAACAGTGGTCCTGTGAACAAGGTGGAAGCTTCATGGCCTTTTATACCTAGCCTTAGAAGTCACAGAACTTCACTTCTACCATATTCTGTTGGTTGAAGCAGTTAGGAGTCTGCCTCGTTTCAAGGGAAGGGAGTATCAGAGAATTTTCAGCCTGGTTTTAAAATCACCGTACCATCAGAGTCAGATTTGGGGAGAATTCTCTTGCAATTAATCATCTGTATCAGTGAGGATTAGACTTGGCTGCCTAAGACAGAAAACCCATAGAAACAGGGGCTTCAATGAGATAGAAGTTTATTTCTCTCTCACTAAACAAAGCCTGGAAGGAGGCCAGCAGGACTGGTTCAATGTCTACAATGTTAGGGAACTGGACTCCTTCTGCCATGGTGTTTCACCATTCTCAGTGCATGACCCAAGGTGATTGCTTGAGCTCCAGTCTTCATAGCCACAATCCAGCCAGCAAGAAGGAAAGGTAAGGAAGTTTCCTTTAAGGACATTACTCAGAAGCCCTATTTGACACCACCACTTATAGCCCATTGGTGGCACACTTAGTCACTTGGCCATGCCTAGTTGCAAGGAGGGCTGGGAAATACAGTCTTTATTTTGGATGACAATGGGTCCAGAGAAACAAACACATTTTTTAAAAAAGGATTCTAGAGAAGGAAAAAGAGAAGATTGGATATTGGCAGACATCTAGCAGTTTGTACCATACCTTTTTATTCTGTTCTATTTCCTGTTCTGTTACTGATCAGCTGTGGGCCTGGACAACATACTTCCTTTGGCCTGGTTACCAAGTCCTCTGGTAATTAGAGATGAGGCTGTGATGATCTAATAAGGAAGCTCAAAGGATTAAGCAAATAAATGTGTCAATGCTCTGGTTTCAGGGAGAATAACTGGAGCCCTGTCCAGTCAGCCTCCTTTTTAATTTCCTGGATGGTTTTCCCTTGGGATTTCTAGGAGCAGATTCTGAAAACATCCAGACTGAGTTGCTGAGGCCCTTCCAGCAAGAAGACCTAAAGAATTCATGTTTGTTACCTTTGGGGAGTAACTTTTCTCTGCACTTAACCAGGCTGTGCCCTCCATCAGGTACTTCCCCACTGAGTTCAAACAGGCGCCTACTTAAGTGAGTGTGAGACACAAAGCCAGCCATGAATTGAGCACTTACTGTGTCTGACACTGAACCAACTTCTGGGATCATAAAGTGACCACAGCCCATACTCTTAATCCTGTACATTCTTTTTTTTTTTTTTTTTACAAGGCCAGGGTATGAATTAAACACAACCTAATGTAGCAAGGGCTGTAACAAAGTATGATGGTGATATGGATTGAATTGTGTCCCCCCAGAAGATCTGTTGAAGTCTTAATCCTTGATACCTATGAATGTTACCTTATTTGGGAATAGAGTCTTTGTTGATGTAATCAAGTTAACATGAGATCATTAGAGTGGCCCAAATCCAATGACCAGCACCCTTAGAAGAAGAGTAGAAGGGACACAGAGACAAACACACTAGAAGAATGTCATATGACCATGGAGGCAGAGATTGGAGTGATGCATCTACAAGTCAAGGAATGTCAAGGATTGCTGGCGACACAAGTAACTAAGAGAAAGGTATGGAACAGATTCTCCCCTGGAGCCTCTAGGGAGAATGTGGCTCTGCTAATAAGACTTATTGGCTCCAGGACTGTGAGAGAATAAATTTCTGTTGTTTTTAGCCACCTAGTTTGTGGTAGTTTGTTATGGCAATTCTCGGAAACTAATAGACATGGTCAGTTTGATATGTCAGCTTGGCTAGGCTTTAATCCTCAGTTATTCAATCAAACACTAATGTAGATGTTGCCATGAAGGTATTTTGTAGATATGGTTAACATTTACAATCAACTGACTTTAAGGAAGGAGATTGTTTAGGTGGGCCTGATTTAATAAGTTAAAGTCCTAAAGAGCAGAACTGAGATTGCCCTAGAAAATAAGAAATTCTCCCTGTGGATTGTAGCTTCTGCTTATGTCAGAGAGTTTCAGCCTGTCATTCCTGATGACCTGCCCTATAGATTTTGGACTTGCTTAACCAGTCTCCGCAATTGTATAAGCCAATTTCTTGCAGTAAATCTCTTAATATATCTCTTCCTGCTTTTGTTTCTCTTGTGGAACCCTGACTAATACACAAAAGGATGATGTGATCTTTAAATACGTTTACCTAAAAAACCATGGAATTGCTGAAGGCTTCATGGAGGAGGTGGCTTTTGGCAGGGTCTTGAAGGATGGGTAGGAGTTTGCTAGGTGGGGAAGGGCATTTCCAGCAGAGAACAGCCTATGCAAAGGCCTGGAATGAAACCATGCCTCCCCTATCCCCTAGTGGTTGAGGATAGGCATTACAGAATTTGGAGTCACATTATGGGGGTCTCTCCAGTCAAGCTGAGGACTTCAGCACTTGTCCTGGAGGCTAGGGGTTCTCCTTTTTTTATTCTTTGTTCTTTTATTTATTTATTTTTTGCTTTTTAAAAATTGAGATATAACTTTCATAAGTCAAGTGCATGGGTTTTAAAGAAGAACTTGATGAATTTTTACATATGTATTTATCCATGTAATCCTCACTAAAATCAAGATATAGAATCAGGGCTGGGATTAGGGTGAGGTGAATGAAGTGAGCTGTGCAAGCACAGGGTTAGATTTTCTGTCTTTAAAATTTTGGTATTTTGGGGCTTCCCTGGTGGCGCAGTGGTTGGGAGTCCGCCTGCCGA
>NW_006788521.1:1944055-1946067 GCF_000442215.2 Lipotes vexillifer | reverse complement strand
AGGGCCCCATAATGAAAAAAAAAAAAAAAAAAAAAAAAAAATTTTGGTATTTTGTTGTCATGGATTTTTTGCATTCATTTTGATTTTGAAAAATATTGTTTATTTTGATTACTGAGGCTTACTTGGCCCACACTTCAATTTTCCGCCTTGGAGAGAGCCTCATGCCTCACTGTAGTCTGGACCCTATTAAATATTTCCGGCACCCCTGTGGCTTCCTCATTCTCCCAATCCTCCCAAAGGAAACCTCTAGCCAAGACCCGGGCTACTTAACCTGAAGGGATGGCCTGGGGTGTGTGCAATCATGGGTGTGTTTGCGTGTGTTTTTCTGAGAGGATAGTTCATTTCTTTGATAAATTTCTTGGAGGAGTCTGTAAAGTGAGGAATAAGAAACAGATTATGGACTAATAGGGAGCCAGAGGAGGGTTTGTTATTCAAGGGATCCGAGCAGTATGTCTTAGGTCGGTATGCCTGCAGGCCTCCATGAGATAGCCCGGTGTAAATTGGCCTCACTGTGCCCCAGTCTCCTCATCTGTAAAATGTACCTCTCTTATTGGACTGTGTAGGGGTCAGATGAGATAATGGCAGTGAAATTCATAGCGCCCTGCACAGCGCATTCGGCCAACATTTACGGAGCGCTTACGACTTGCCAGGCGCTGAGCTGAGGGTTTTACGGCCGTTACCTTTTTAATGAAGCACACAGCCCATCAAGAAGGTGCACGTCTCAGCGAGCCCTCCTGAGGACCCTGTAAAAGTTCGCCCCTTCGGCGGGCAGGAGGGGCGGGCCGGGGGCGGGGCGGCGCGCCGGTTCCGGGATCCGGGTCGCTGGCTGCGCCACCGCCTCGGGGCGCGCCGGGCGCTGGCCGCAGCTGGGGAGCGCATGTGGGGGCGCGCGGCGTGCAGGCGCTGCCCGCGAGGGCTGCGGCGCGGCCGGGAGGCGCTGCTGGTATTGCTGGCGTTGCTGGCCGTGGCCGGGCTGGGCTCGGTGCTGCGGGCGCGGCGCGGGGCCGGGACCGCCGAGCCAGGACTCCCACGCACCCCGCGCTCTGGGCGGCGAGACCCAGTTCTGCCGCGGCCGCCGGTGCGGGAGGACGCTCTGGGCGCGCGAGGCGAGGCAGTGCGGCTGCAGCTGCAGGGCGAAGAGCTGCGGCTGCAGGAGGAGAGCGTGCGGCTGCACCAGATCAACATCTACCTCAGCGACCGCATCTCGCTGCACCGCCGCCTGCCCGAGCGCTGGAACCCTCTGTGAGTCCCCCAGGTGGCGGGAGAAGCACCGCCCTCGGAGTCCGCGGGCCTCAGTTTCTGCAGCTGTGAAGTGGCAAGGTGGAACCGGAGTCTCGAAAGACCTGGGGATCTCGCGTTTTATTGAGTCACTCGGAAGTGGGCAGTGAAAGTGTTCATACTGCGGGGAGGGGGAGAAAGTTTTAAAAAATGAAAATAGAAAAATCTCAGAAATTGACAAATCTGCAGACAGGTTTCAGATGAGACCCTTTGGGTGCCCTTCCTGGGTCCAAGGCACCCCCAGTCCAGTTACGCCTGTAACGTCCTGCTTTGGCGAAGCTAAGGACCTGTGGGGTTCGAGATAGGCTTCATTCACTTACCTGTGTGCACCTGTGTGCACCAGGGCCCATGAATCAACCAGGAGGGGAGGGCCCGCCTGGCAGGAGATGAAAGGTGCCTGGAAGGGCAAGTCGGAAGTCGCAAGCCTCCTTGCCCTCTCTCTGGGAGTTGGGACTCCTGACCTTTAAGTGGAGGAAGTCAGGAAGGAGCGGCTGCTGGGAAGGGCTCCTGGCTGTGGTCCAGCTGGAACCTGTGTGGTCAGAGGCCTAATTCCTGTTGGAGCTGCTGTCTGGAGGGGTTGTACCCACTGCTTAGGTAAGAAGGGAACAAGCTGGCAGGTGGAGGATGGTCCTCCTGGCCTTCTATTTCCTTTCCTCTTTTGGTAGGGATCTTTCAGGTCCCTGCTGGAGCCCCCTTCTTAAAGACTTTAAGGGAAAAAGGGCTCAGAGAGGTGG
>NW_006788521.1:1937149-1943971 GCF_000442215.2 Lipotes vexillifer | reverse complement strand
GGAAAGAGGGCTCAGAGAGGGGGTTCTGGAGCCAAGTGGGCAGCCTCCTGTATGTACCAGGCATCTGCCACTCCTCCCTGCTCCTTGTCCCTCCTGCTTTACAGGTGTGGAAATTGGCCCAGAGAGGTCAGGTGACTCACCCAAGGCCCCACAGCTGGAAAGTGGTGGAACTGGCCTTGGGAGACTGTGACCCTCCTGGCCCCCATGGTACTGTGCTGATTTCAGGATTTTAGGCAACTGCTCTGTGCATCCTTGGTCAGAGAGAGCATGAATGTCTGCAGGAGGAGGCCCCACCTCTGCCCTCACTGGCAAAGTTTGAATGGATTTGCACCTCACTGTCTCTGCTGTTTTTCAGGATCTGCTCATGCCTAGCCTATGCTTTTACCTTACGCATTTTCACTGTTTATCTTTTTGAGTCGAGCTTTGTTTGTTGGGGTTGGTGGTAGTTCCTCCTCTTCAGCCAAATGGCTGAATATATGTTTATCTCCTTGAAACACCAAGGGTGCTCACTGAGGCAAGGTCTAGGGGAAGCTTTCAGGTCAGAATCAGGGTTCAGACCCAGCTCATGTGAAATAAAATCGTGGCTCTTTTGCTCATCAGTTCTGTGATGTTGGGCAACTTATCTAGCCTCTCTGAGCCTCAATTTCCCTATCGGCAAAATAGGGGATGAGTAGAAATAACACAACCTAGGAGTTAATAAAACACCTAACACCTGGGAACACGCTGTGTACTCAGTTCTTATTAGTTTTTCCTGCCTTCCCTGTTGCCAACAATACACTCAGGAGGTTGCTTTTAAGAGTCATCCAGGGATTGGTCATAAAGTTTTTCTTTTCCGGGTTCCAACTTCCTCTGTTGTCCCAGGTTGTGAAGTCTCTTTGAAACATTGTGGATGACCTGTGGAGCTTATGGTGTCCCATCTCCATGGTGACACAGCTGCCCTGTGTCCTATCAGGATTTGCTTATAGATCCTGCTATTGCAATGACCCTGGGAAGTTAATCCAAACCCAGCGTGATAAGGAGTGTGAATGCCTCCTGTCTTTAATTCCTGCAGCAAGGCCTGTTGGGTCATTCTTGCCTAGAGAGAAAGGTGAGCTCCATCTGTGTCGGTCTCAGCCCAGCCAGGCCTTGAGGTATAACTTAGATGTAGCCAGTAGTGTCAAGGCCTTTCACGAAGACTCACTTTTATTATAGTTCATACGGGCGTGAGGACCTAATAAGGTCTTGAGATTTAGCCTGAGAAACCAGAATGGCAGATTATGAGTTCACAGTCAGGGTCCTGGGTGAGGGGGAGGGTTAGAACTAATTAATAAGCAGAGGTGTGTTTAGGATCCTTGAATGTCATAGGAGGGAAGGTCCTGAGGGAGCATCCAGTCTAACCAGAGAGGAAGAGCCATGCCCCAAAGGTAACACACAGATCTGGGGCAGAGCTGATCTAGAACCCAGATCTTTTATTCCCTCCTCCCTTTTGATATGGAGGCAATTATTTATCCGTTAATTTTAATTATAAGAGCAATACATGTTCACTCTAGAAAAGTTTGCATATACAGAGAAGCCAAAAAAAAAGGAAAGAAAAATCATCCATAAACCTACCAACCTGGGAAGAACCACTATTAACATTTTGCTGTGTATCCTTCTAGACTTTTCCAGGTATAGAAATAGATTCTGAAAAATATACACACGGGTAAGTGGGTGAGAACATATTCAGACATGAGTATGTACAAAGGCCCACACACGTTTTTAACCAAAGTCTTTGCACTACAGGGGATCAGTGTGTTATCATAGGCAAGGGACTGTTTGGCTTGGTTCATCTGGCATCTGCAAGCCTTGGTAGCTAATAGAGACACTTCGAAGTATTGTCTGTAATTCCTCAAGACTTGGTGTAGACCCTGGCCCTTCTGTGAGGCTAATAATTCACATGCCAGTAGATTAGTGCATCGCTTTTTTTCTGTTAGTTACGGCACTGAATCGAGGAGGAAAAGGAGGAGGGAGGAGGATGACAAGGAATTCTTGCATGGTAGTATAATAAGTATAGGGTTTGCAAAACTCTTTCACAAATACCGTCTCATTTGAGCCTAGCAAGGAGAGGAAATTTTCACTGTGAGATGGCAGCAGGCCAAAGTGGGGAGCCAGATAGCTGGGTTTGTGGCCTTGGGGGACTTTGAAAAATTATGTGAGGGATCTTCCCCAGAATGATTAAATAGAGTTTTGGTGGGTAGGGCCTAGGCTGAGGCTGATGTGCAGCTAGCGTTGAAAGCTACTGGCTTAGAGCCTTTGGATTTCTCACTCCAAAGATTAAGGGTGGGTGCTTTTGAGGGTGTGGGAGAATACCAGAATTAGACAAAGTGGGGATTGATAACAGGTCAAATGCAGATGAAACTCGTGGTGACATCACAGTCAGTTACAACGTGTGTCACAAGTGGACGGTGGCTAATCATGTACCAGTACTTACAGGAAGTTTTAGTTTTCATAGATAAGGGAAGCCTTGAGATAATCCTATACTGTTATTCTCATTTGCATTCTGACCTCTTTAGCAGGAGAGAAAGGTGAGTGACAGCGCCCTTGGGGCTCTGCATTTCCACCGCACATGTATGGGGATGCCATGCATGTGAACATCAGCTGTTCTCTGCCACTGCCAAGGAGTTGTGAACCGCTGGTTAGAAAAGTGTGTAAATAATACACACAGGTGTTTGCATTTCCTGAACGCTTGCTCTGGTTTTAGCTGTATTAGTGCTATAGTTGCAGAGTGTGTATCCGAGTTTAAGGACTAGGACTTGGGTGCTAGGATGGCAAAGAGTCTCAAAATAGCTCTAAATAGGTAATTCAGCAAAAGAAAGTGTTTGTGTCTTGCTGGGGTTGGCAGGAGGGAGTTGGTTAAGATTTCTCTTTTTGCAGAGAGGTAGCCTGCTTGTCTGTTCTCTTAACATTACCTTTGGAGAAACATCACACATGGTGTGGAGATTAGACTGATGTTTCTTTGCTTCCCTGACAAGGTTGTAAACTGAGGCTATTTTATTAGTTTTTACTAGACCCATCTTGTGGTTGTCAGAGTGGCGTCCTTTCTTTGAATCAGTACCTTAAGTCTACAGAACATGTTCCTTTTGATTAGAGTTTTCATGATACCTTCTCCCATCCTTTTACTTCACTTCTTCTGTGACCTTAGCTTTTAGGCATGTCTCTAGCATGTTGCTGGATTTTGTGTTGTCATTAAAAAAAAAATCCTGACTCACAGTCTTTGACTTTAACTAGATAGTTATGTCCATTTATACTTACTGTGCTTACTGATACTTTAGTGTTTGATTATGCCATCTTACTTATGCTTTCTATTTGTTATGTTTTTTCCCTTTTTTCCATACTGCTTTTTGAACCGATAGAACCTTCTGGTTCCATTTTTCTCTCTCTATTAATTTGGCAGTTATCTATTTCCAATCTTTAGTGGTAAATTTGAAAGTATATATTTAACTGAAAAAAGTCTAAAGTTAATCGATAACTATGGATCCTAGAATGCTTTAACATTGATCATCTTCTTTCCCAATTTGTGTGTCATTTTACTCCACTATTTTAATTCTGTCTTGCTATTTAAACCAACACATTAGACATTTTTTAAAATGCAGTATTTGTTTACATTTATCCACACGTTTACCATTTTCTCTTCCCATCATTCTTTCCTGAATGGTCATCTCTGGATCTCAGAGATCTTTCTGGGATTCTTTTCTTCTTCCTGAAAGATACCATGTATTTCTTGCTGTAGACAAGGTTATTGTTGTAAACACTCAGTTTTATTTATCTGAAAATGTTTTTATTTTGCTCTTGTTCTCAAAAAATAGTTGGGTTGGGTATATAATTCCAGGTTGATAGTTTGGCATTTGAAGATAGTATTCCACTGTCCCCTGGCTTGCTCTTTGCTGTGAGATGTCTATACTGAGTTACATTTGTCTGTCATTCTTGTTTCTTTGTCATTCATTTGAGGTCTTCTTTTATTTATTTTAGCATAGTCAGCATACTTATTTTATGCTCTGTCTGATACCTCTAATATCTAGGTTCATAGATTTCCTTGTTGTTCCTCTACTCCGAGGACTTCTTTTACTTTTTTGTAAGCTGATCCATGCATTTAAAAGATTTTTTTAAAGTATCAAGAATTTTTCGGGTGTCCTTTACCAAGAGGTGTTCCCAGATATTTTAAATCTTTCATACTGCCTTGAGTGGAAGTCCTATATTCACTTTAAAAAAAGACTTATTTTCTCTATTAGTTAGGGTTCTTTGGTTGAAAGTGACTGAAAACTCAGTGCAAACTGAAATATAAAAGAAAATATATTGACTTCTATGACAGAAAAGTCTGGGATTAGAACTGGGTTCAGATTATTCTGGGCCCTGAATACAGGGACTCAAACTGATTTCATCAGGAAAATGTTGATTGGTCAGGCCTGGGGCATGTGACCTTCCCAGAGGGGTGTGTATATGTGCATATGTATACACAAGTGTGTGCACACACATTGTATGCGTGTGTGTGTGTGTGTGTGTGTGTGTGTGTGTCCAGCCCTGCACAAACAATACAGCTTGAGAGTCCAGGAGGCATGGTTCCTGAAAGAGCAAAGTGCAGTAAGATGAAGAAAGGAGAAAGCATTCTGGGCCAATAAAACACACCTATGTATATTATGACCTCCCTGGCCTGTTCTCCAAAGGATATGAATTTTCATTTTTTAAAGATGTTTATGTGATAACCTAAATATAATATAAAAGAAGATCTGGAAGTATTTGCTGCACCCATTGATTCATATCCATAAAATACATAGACATATATTGTACTGGTGGAGATCATGGTAGTCCGCACCCAGTAGGGTTGTTTTGAAGGCTAAAGGGAATAATGCATGTAGAATGCTTAGCACACTGCCTATCATGTAGTAGGCACTCAATAAATGTTACTATTATTACTAGGTATTACTAGGTATTTTCTGCAAAGCATGCAGAAAATACAGAGAAAAACACAGTTCAGCCCCTGCCCTTACAAAGCACATGGATTATACCAGAAAGTTAAGGAAAGGATGGCTTACTATGATTTAGCAGTGAATTTGGTTCTGAGCTCTCTTTTATCTCCTATGCAGAAGTGGAACCCTGAGTGATGCATAGCTGCCCTTGCCTAATGGAAGGATGCACAGCTTTTTATCACCCAGGAAAAGGGGAAAGTGTTTTTCCTGGATGCAAATTTAGAGATATTCATGAAGGATATATTGAACTTCATGAAGGAGAATGCTTTTAAAGGATGTTTTATCTTCTTTTTTTTTTCAATTGACGTATAGTTGATTTACAATGCTGTGTTACTTTCTAGTGTACATCAAAGTGATTTAGTTATATATATATATATATATATATATATATATATGCTTTTCCATTTTGGTTTATTATAGGATATTGAATATAGTTCCCTGTGCTATGCAGTAGGACTTTGTTGTTTATCTATTTTATTTATAGTAGTTTATATTTGCTAATCCCAAACTCCTAATTTATCCTTCCCTCACCCGTTTTTCCCTTTGGTAACCATAAGTTTTTTATCTATGTCTGTGAGTCTGTTTCTGTTTTGTAAATAAGTTCACTTGTGTCATATTTTAGATTCCACATATAAATCATATTATATGGTATTTGTCTTTCTCTTTCTAACTCACCTCGCTTGGTATGGTAATCTCTAGGTCCACCCATGTTGTTGCAAATGGCATTATCTTACGCTTTTTTATGTCTGTGTAGTATTCCATTATACATATGTGTGTGTGTGTGTGTGTGTGTGTATACCACATCTTCTTTATCCATTCATCTGTCGATGGACATTTAGGTTGCTTCCATGTCTTGGCTATTGTAAAGCGAAGGAGAAAGGAGAAACTATACTACGCCAACAACAAAAAAAGGAGAGGGCAGAATGTTAAATATTACTCAGTGAAGACATTTGCTATGGCAAGCTAAAGAAGTATGATTCAGCATTTTAAAAATCTTTCTTGTGATTATAAAAATGATGCATGTTCATTATAGAACTATTTTTTTTTAATAAATTTATTTATTTTTGGCTGAGTTGGGTCTTTATTGCTGCACGCGGGCTTTCTCTAGTTGTGGCGAGCAGGGCTACTCTTCGTTGTGGTGTATGGGCTTCTCGTTGCAGTGGCTTTTCTTGTTGCAGAGCATGGCTCTAGGCGCATGGGCTTCAGTAGTTGTGGCTCGCGGGCTCTAGAGCACAGGCTCAGTAGCTGTGGCACACGGGCTTAGTTGCTCCACAGTATGTGGGATCTTCCCGGACCAGGGCTCGAACCCGTGTCCCCTGCACTAGCAGGCGGATTCTTAACTACTGCGCCACCAGGGGAGCCCTATAGAACAATTTTAGAATGCAGAAAAATATAAAGAATTAAATAAGAATCAGTGATGATCCCACTGCTCAGAGATCACCATTGTTAACATTCTTGGCATATTTCTTTCTATTGTTTACTGTTTATGTGTGAGTGCATGCACACACACTTTGTTGTTCGAAGAACTGACATGATGCTGTTTATAGATCTGTACCCTGCTTTTCTGATTAAACGTCAGGGAGTGGTCATCCTTTTTTTATTGCTAAATATTCTCTGAAAACATGGCTTTGGATGGCCATGTAGCATTTCTTCATGCAACCATGAACGTTTATCCTCCGACATTTAAATTGTTTACAGAATTTCACTACTAGAAATAATGTTACAAAGAAAAATTTTTACGGCAAGCCTCCTTCAGGGTATCTCTGATTATTCACTTGGGTGAGAAATTCTTAGATGTATTGATATGAGATGAATGAGAAGAGGAACATTTTAAAGCTCT
>NW_006788521.1:1900662-1937139 GCF_000442215.2 Lipotes vexillifer | reverse complement strand
GTAGGGAATTCCCTGGGGGGCCAGTGGTTAGGACTCCAAGCTCTCACTGCTGAGGGCCCTGGCTGGGGAACTAAGATCCCATATGCAGCACAGCATGGCCAAAAATAAAAAATGTTTAATAATAATAAAAAAAAGAAAGCTCTGAGTGTATATTGCTAAATTGCTATCTTGTAATCTAAGAGCACACAAATAGCCCACCTGGACATTTGAGAACAGTGCCCTTGAACTTCTGGATTTTGCACAGCAGTGAAAACACATAAACAAAAACACTGAGGAAGGGCTGACATAACAGTCCCAACTCTATTTGGTCAAACAGAGCTAGTCCTGTTCTCCTATTTACTCCCATCATGAGAAGAAATAAATTTTAATCCAAACAGTAAGGATGTGATTTCAAACTAAAGGACAGTTCTTTTAAATTGAATAAATTTCATGTTTGAAAACCTCATTGTCCTTATTTCTACTCATTTCTCTTTGGACTGGTGCATATGTGAAACTAAATTTTAGCTTTACCTTGTTTTAAAAGATAAAAAAATCTTAATTTTAGTTTCACAAAAACACTTTTTTTTTCATGTAGTATAAGCAGTTCTTTCTGATGCTTCTAGTGGGCTGTGGTGGCTTTTCTATGCACCCTTTCTAGTACTCAGAGAATATTAAATCCAGACATAATTATTAATATTCTTATACATATATATGTGTGTTTTCTTTTTGCTCTAACATATATTTGGAGGAAGGCAACTGTTTTTTGTTTTTGTTTTCATCAACATTTTTTTAATTAAAAACATTTTTGTCTCTGACTTTTTATTCTTTTAATTTTATTTTGTTCTATTTTATTTTTAAAATTTTAAAAATTTTCAGATTTTTTTATACAAATTTTAAAGGTTGCTTTACATTTAGATTGATTACAAAATGTTAGCTATATTTCCCATATTGTACAGTACATCCTTGAGCCTATCTTACGTCCAATAATTTGCACACCCCCACCATTGATAACCACTGGTTTGTTCTCTGTGAGTCTGCTTCTTTTTTGTTATATTTACTAGTTTGTTGTATTTTTTTAGACTCCACATATAAGTGATGTCATATAGTATTTGTCTTTCTCTGTCTGACTTATTTTATTTCACTTAGCATAATGCCCTCCAAGTCCATCCACATTGCTGCAAATAGCAAAATTTTGTTCTTTTTTATGGCTGAGTAGTATTCCATTGTATATATCTGCCACATCTTTTTTTTTTTTTTTTTTTGCGGTACGCGGGCCTCTCACTTTTGTGGCCTCTCCTGTTGCAGAGCACAGGCTCTGGACGCGCAGGCTCAGCGGCCATGGCTCACGGGCCCAGCTGCTCCGCAGCATGTGGGATCTTCCTGGACTGGGGCATGAACCTGTGTCCGCTGCATCGGCAGGTGGACTCTCAACCACTGCGCCACCAGGGAAGCCCTCTGCCACATCTTCTTATCCATTCATCTGTTGATGGACACTTAGGTTGCTTCCATATCTTGGCAATTGTAAATAATGGTGCTGTGAATATTTGGGGTGCATGTATCTTCAAATTAGTGTTTTTGTTTTTTTTCAGACATATACCCAGGAGTGGAATTCCTGGGTCATATGGTAGTTCTATTTTTAGTTTTTCAAGGAATGTCCATACTGTTTTCCACAGTCTGCACCAACTTACATTCCCACCAACAGTGTACAAGGGTTCTTTTTTCTCCACATCCTCAGAGGGCAGCTGTTTTGGTAGAAGTGGGAATGAGTGAGAAAGGAGAGGGCCTTGGACAGGGCCACTAAGATTGAGCTACGTGTAGGTCAGAATTGGCTTGGTGTTTGGGTACACCCTTTGCCACATTAAAAATTTTCTTTTCTTCTTTTTGTATTAAACTTTTAATTTTGAAAAATTCAAACCTAGAGAAAATTCGCTAGAATAGCCAAAATCCACTATATCCTTCACTTAGACCCACTCATTATTTTGCCACATTTACTTAATTTTTCTCTTTCTATATGTATCCTATAATATTATACACATTTGAGAATAAGTTACAGAGATGATAATCTTTTATCCTTTGTTACTTCAGTGTGTATTTTCTAAAAACAAGGACATTCTCTCATGATACCATGAAGGTAGTTATCAAATTCAGGAAATTTATACAATATCAGATGTTTCCAACTGTCCCAACTTTTAGAGCAACTTTTTTCTTCCTTACCTGGTACCTAATTGAGGATCAAGTAGGACATGTAGTTGTCCTGCCTCTTTAGTCTCCTTTAGTCTGAAATGGTTCCTCAGACTCTCATTGTCTTTTAGGACAGTGACGTTTTTTAAAAGAGTACAGGCCTGTTGGTTTATAAAATGTCAATTCAGGCCTGTCTGATAGTTTCCTTGCGATTTATTTCAGCGCGTGTGTGACCATAAAACATAATGACTTAAAATAGCAATAAGCGTTTATTATTTCACATAATTTCTGTGGGCCAAGGATTTGTGAGTGCGTTATCTGAGTGGTCTGGCTTGGGAGTCTCTCATGAGATTGTAGTCAAAATGCTACCTGGGTTTTTTGTCATCTCAAGGTTTGATTGGGGCTGTTGAGGCTGGAGGATCTGCTTTTAGGATGGCCCATCATATGCTGGAAAGTCTGTCTGGGCTGTCCTGGCTGTCAGAAGCCTCAGTTCCTCTCCACACAGATGTGTTCATGGGACACTTGAGTGTCCTCACTACATAGTGGCTGGTTTTCCCCAGATTGGATGGTCCATGGGAGGGAACAAAGAGGAACCTTCGGTGTCTTATGACCTGGTCTTAGAAGCCACATACTGTTACTCCTGCTGCATTCTGTTCATGTGTGGTGGTTTTAAAATATACCTACAAATTCTTTGATAGTCTTCCCTTTAAAAGAAGGAGCCTAATTCTCCTCCCCTTGAGTGTGGGCTGGACTCCCCTGTGTGGGGCACAGCGCTAAGTAACCACTTCCGTGATTCAGAAGACCAGCGTGTCCAAGAATTCAGGTCCCGCTGGCTAAGGCTGGTGGGAATGCCTTATCGCTTCAGGGCACCAGCATGGTCATGCCTCCAGCCTACAGATGAAGCAGGCATGAGAATGTAAAGGGGTCTGAGAAGAGCCAGCCCCTCTCAGAGACTCTCAGATAAGCCTATTCATGTGGCAAGGCCACCCCAGTGATGGCAGAGCCTGGGCTGCTGCCTGGGTAGCCTCAGAGCCCTCTACAGAAACTGTCCTGGCGCTTAGGAAAAGGGACCTGGAGCTACTTAGAAGACCCTGAGAGGGATGAGAGGAGAAATTGCCTGTTTCTTGGTAGGAGGGAGGGCTGGTTGAGGAGAGGGTATGTAGGGATCTTTATTTAGATTCTGATGGTCCACCTGAGCCTCCCGCAGGGTCAAAGGCACGAGCCAGAACCCTGTGACAAGATCGCACAGGGACACAAGGAGTTCAGCCAAGTACATACACACTTGCAGGGGCTCTGAGAACTGTCCAGGCTACCCCGCCTCTCAGCCTTGTCTTTAAAGTAGGAACAGTAAATGCTAACATAGGAAGAGGTTTTGAGAGTGAAATAAAGTACTACATTTCATCAATTCTAAAGCATTTTTTTTTCTTTTTTTTGGCCACATGGTGCAGCCTGTGGGATCTTAGTTCCCTGACCAGGGATTGAACCTGGGCCCTCGGCAGTGAAAGTGCAGAGTCCTAACCACTGGACCACCAGGGAATTCCCTCTAAGGCAGGGGTCCCCAAACCCTGGGCCTGTTAGGAACCGGGCCGCACAGCAGGAGGTGAGCGGCAGGGGAGCGAGCGGTGCTTCATCTGCCGCTCCCCATTGCTTGCATTACCACCTGAACCATATCCACCCCCCACCCCCCATCCGTGGAAGAACTGTCTTCCATGAAACCGGTCCCTGGTGCCAAAAAGGTTGGGTACCGCTGCTCTAAGGTACTTTAAAAAATATATTTAAACATTTCTGAAATTAGGATGTCTCTTAAAATCAGAGCATCCTGCAGTTATGATTGGTAGCATTTGTCTTTCTTATTGGTTCATAAGAGAATGGTGTGTCTTTCGACCATTGGAAGACACACCATTAATTTTGATGAAAGCTTATAGACTGGAGATGTGATAGCACTAAGGAATTGCTAACTTTTAGTGTTACAATGATATTGTGTTCATTATGAAAAGAATCTTTATCTCTTAGCTATATATATTGAAATATTTATGGATGCTGCGGTATGCTGGGTTTTGCTTAAAAATAGTCTGGGATGGGGGGAGTGGGTGAAGACAAAGATGAATCAAGACCATGTGTTAAGGACCACCGAAGTTAGGTGAAAGGTTCACAGGACTTTCTTATACTGTTCTCTCTACTTTTTGCATGTTTGAAAATTTTCATAATAAAATAAAAGAAAAAAAAAGAAATAAGTTGTGTACACAAAAGGCTTTTCCTCTGCTTTTTGTGGGACTGGGTCCCTCATTATTCAGGCCTCATCCTAAATGTCACCTCCTGGAGGGGCCCTCCCTGATTACCTGTTCTGTGGTTGCCTCCATTCCCCCTTCCTACTCCCCTCTGTAGTTGCTCTCTCTTTCATCCCCCTCCTTTTCTTCATGGCACCCTAACTTTCTGAAATTATTGATATGTTTGCTTATTTGATTATTGTCCACCTGATTGTAAGCTCTGGGAAGCAGGGGCTTTGCCTATGTGCCTGGCACATAGTAGGTGATGAGGAAATGATCGGTGACTGACTGATACAGGTCCCACTGCTGCAGTGCCTGGCACGTGGTAGATAGTCAATAGATGTTGGTTTCACCCCTCACCCTGCTTGGTTCTCCATCTCTTTGATCTTGCACTTAGCTTATCTGTAAGACCTTCCCTTTCTGCCCCCGGAGGCTGGCCAGTCCTCAACATTTATCTTCTTCTCGAATTTCCACCCCATCCCTTGGTCTAGCCTTTAGCCAGGCCAGACTTCAAACCCTGGTCCTTCTGGTGTCCCTTGTGGGTTTCTGTTCCTCCCCTATCTTGCTGCCAGCCGTGTCCTGATTTCCAGGCACTGCCTACTCCCTGGGATGACACTGGGAGTTTGTCATCCATTACTCTGAGGAGAGAATTCTGTGTCAACCTGGAACCTTCTGTGCAAAGTAACAGAAAACCCTACCAAAGAAAGAGGGACCTAAATGGTTCTTATCACTGCCAGCCAAGCCCTAACCCCAGAGAGATGGGTGGGCTCAGCCCCCCACCTCACCACGAGACTGCCACAGAATGGAACAGGAGGGTGGGTGGTGGCAGTGGTATGGGGGCTGGGGGGTAGTCAGTGTTCTTTACAGAGCCCTTCCTGGAATGTTCACGCATCCTAGCCATGGTTCCAGTTTATGCATTCAGTGCATCACCTTTGAAAGCATAGCCCCTGCTGGGATGCAGTGTAGAAAAGATACTGGGAGAAGGTAGGGGGAGACTCAAGTGGTGGTGAGTTCTGGAGCACAGAGAGTGACACCTGCTGAAACGGAGCCATGGGCAAGGTGCTGTAGGAGCAAGGAGGGGCGAGCACCTGCCCCACACAGGTGTCCCCAGACTTTTCCAGAGAAGGCGGGGTGAGTTCTTCTTGAAAGAGGACAGAGAGTGTGCCAGGCAGGAAAGGGAGGAAAGGGCACAGTCTGAGCAAAGGCCTCAGTGGGATTGGAAAGGCGTGGACAGATGGGAGAGCTGTTGGGCGGGGAAAAGTGACAGTCCCCCTCCCTTCTGATTCTGCTGAGTTTGCATGTTGCACAAATCTGAAAATTGCTTTAAAGTTTAAAAACAGCATCTGCAGTTCAAGCTCGTTAAGTATTTAAAACTTTAAAGAATCTGCTGGGTCTCCTAATGGAACACGGGGGACTCTGGAACACCCCAGCAGCTATTTGCCATTCCCCAGGGGGAGGCCCCAGGACCGTGACCTACGTCCCTTTCATCACTCCAGCACCAGCCTGGGCCTGGTACATACAGTCAACAGTGGGGTCTTGATTCCTGAAGTTGTGTTGTGTTCGCAGGTGCAAAGAGAAGAAATACAATTATGATCAATTGCCCACGACATCTGTCATCATAACATTTTATAATGAAGCCTGGTCAACTCTCCTTCGGACAGTTTACAGTGTCCTCGAGACATCCCCAGACACCCTGCTAGAAGAAGTTATCCTTGTAGATGACTACAGCGATCGAGGTGAGCCCCTGACATGGGCTCTCGCAAGAGCCCGCCCTTCTGTGGCTGTGCCTGGGAGGCGAGAGTGTGACGTGGGACATATAGAACAGGCCTGGAAGGACAGGCTTCCTGTATTCCTCTGTGCCTGGCCTCTCGCCTCAGGGAGTTCAGAGCCAGGTGGGGGGAGGCAGACATGATAGCAGAGGGCTCTACCACACAGTGCTATGGGACTCACCCCACCTGGGTGCTCAGGAGGGGATGGTTGACCTTAATCTTGAAGGCTGGGTTTGCAGACAGCAAAGGTGGAGGGAGGCGTTTCAAGTGGGGGGCACAGAATATGGAAAGGCTTAGAGGTGCAGTGCTGTGTGGACTGTGTAGGATTTGCAAGTAGTTCAGGAAGGATGGAGGGCCGGCTGCTGCAGTGAGTAGCAAGAGATGAACGGGGGTGGGTCGGGGGAGAGGGCTCAGGCCTTTGACCCGAGGCTGAGGAGTTGGGGCTTTGTCCTGAGGGCAGGGAGAGCCAAGGCAGAATTTCAAGTAGGAGACTGGTTTTGCCCTTTGGGGAATCCCTCTAGGCTGGAGTGTGGAGAATGGGGTACTAGGGAGCTCTGCAGGGAGGCCAGGGGGCTGTGGAGGTGGCCCAGGTGGGAGATGGAGGCTTGGAGTTGGGTGGGAGGGGAGGGCAGGGCAGGGCAGGCAGGTGGGAGGAGGGGTACCCGGGAGGTGGCATCCACAGGCCCAGAAACTGGCTGAGGTGTGAGGCGGACCCTTGGGCTTCCGGCTTGGGTCTCCTGGTGAAGGGTGATGCGGTCCCAGAGCTAGAAAAGCCATTTAGGGCAGGAGGGGCAGGTCTGGCAGGGGAAGGGGGGCATTTGGCCTTGAACATGTTGAGTTTGGGATGAGATCAAAAAGGGGCAGCCTAGACAGAAGAACTGAAGCCAGGGAGAGGCATTCCATTGAAAGGGTGGTTGTTGTCCCTACAGACCTAACCAGTGACCTGGGATCCAGCAATTCACATGCAGTCCAAGGCTGGCTCTTTATGATTCAGTGAACGTTTTCTGAATGTGTGCTAGGCGCTGGGGATTCCGTGGGAAACAAGACAAATCCCTGCCCTCATAAAATTCACATTCTAGAGAGGTGGGTGGAGATGGTCAATAAACATATAAAGAACATAACACAATATATGCATCACATAGTACAACACAATATAACATAGCATACCATGATGGAACGTGATACTATACTACAGCACGAGTAGGAAGTGCTCTGAAAGAATACTGGGAACAGGAGAGCGAGTGGGGCTTGGGCACCAGGCCTACTCTAGCGGGTGGAGGTCTGGGAGGCCTCTTTGAGGAGGTAGCCTTTAAGCCAGAAGCTACAGAGGCAGCCCAGTGAAGGTCTGGGGAGAGGGGCTGGGCTGGAAGCAGCAGGTGCAGAAGCTGGAACAGCAGCCATTCTCCAGGTCAGACCACCGGCTGGTGGAAGGTGACCTGGGGGATGAGGTTGCAGGGTGGGCGGGGCCAGATCAGGCGGGGCCTCAGAGGCCAATCTAAGGGGTTTAGCTTAAATAGGAGCCTGTTGGGAGCTGCCTGAGGGCTATCGGGAGAGCTGGAACATCACTAGGTCTTGGGGACTCACTGTGCTGCCCTGTAGGACAAGGCTGACGTTGGGGGCGGACACGGATGGAAAGGGGAGGGGCGTAGGGGCTGCCATGGCCTTGCCTGGCTGGGGTTAGCCCTGTCCATGGAGCGGTAGTCAGCCAGCACATCTTTGGCCACTAGCTGACGTGAGGGCAGCTAAGCTGAAGTGAGGGGAAATGTCACGGCCCTGCAAGAGGGAGAGCTGTGGGCTTGGTTGCTAGAGCCTGTTTCAAACCAAATCACCACCCCTGGACCACCCATCAGGGTAGAGCCACTGCTTATTGGGCATCTGCTGCTTCAGGCTCTGAGACTGGTCTGTCTGGCTTCAGAGCCTGGTGTATACGTCCTAATTGGTGGGTGTGCCGGGCTGTTCTCACAGAGACTCAAAATAACAGTGATTTACATGAGATAAAAATTGATTTCTCGCATCACAAATCTGGGGTAATAGTCGAGGGCAGGTGTGGCCCCTCGCGCTGTTAGGGCCCAGCTCCTCCTGCCCTAAGTCTCCTTCTTCTCGAGGACGGTGCACTGCCTCTGTCTGCATAGCCCAGGCTGGGTCTTCACCTCCTGTTCACTCCCGTCAGCAGGAGGGTCTCAAGGGGACTGGGAGCTGCACCTGGAAGTTGCCCTCAGTCCCACTGAGTAGAACAGGGTCACCTGGCCACACCTACCTGTGAGGGAGGCTAGGAACGTCATCTCTATGGAGTGACACCTGCTGTCACTGTGCTCAGCTGAAAAGCATGGGGAGAGTGAGTCTTAGGGGACAGCTGGCATTCCCCATGGCAGCAGGCAAGCCAGACTGGGGGTTGAGGCCTAGTGTAGCCTACAGGATGCTGAATTCTGTGGTCAGGGGTCTTAGGCGAGCTTTACCATAACCCATCATGGCAACTTGGGCAAGTCACTTGTCTTCTGAGACTTAGTTTCTAATCTGTAAATGGGTTTATCTACACTAATACCAGAGACTTGTGGTGAGGAATAAATGAGATCATGTGTAGGACAGAACCCCACGTAGCAGCCAGCTTATAGTAGGCGTGCATCTCCATTTCCTTTCCTCCCAGGGTTGTTTTAAATATGTCTGTGTAGACTCTGGTTCTGGGTCACACCGCATAGCCTAGAATCCCAGCTCCAACACTTTGCAGCCGTATAGCCTTGAGCAAGGAGCTTAACCAGTTTCAACCTTGCTTTCCAGCCCTGTAAAATGGCATAATAGTAGTTCTTACATTTCAGGCTCGTTGTTGAGGATTAAATGAGATGAAGGTGGTAGCTTTTGCTACGTCAGGGCCTGGCCCGTTGCTGGCACTTGTTCAACGATAACTTCTGCTTTTATGAACTATTTAAAAAACGGCAAAGTGCCAAAAACGTTTCAGAAGTGTATTCATTCAGAAGCAAATATCAGATTATTTTCTCTTTATGGGATCAAGCAGCTGCTCAGCAGACAGGAATACTGTATGAACCCCTTCCAGTACAGCTCAGTGCTCCCATAAATGTAAGGCCAAGACTGTGGGGGGACAAGACTTCCCCTCCCCATCGTGGTAATTTGTAAAGTCAGCAGGATGCCCCTCTCAGCGTGTATTGGAGGTAAGAAGTCCTGCCCTGCCCCCTCCTCCCACCCTTCCTGCAGGGTCAGTCTGAGCTGATGAGGGATGTCAGCGCCTTCCAGGATTGGGGAAGACAGTTCAGGCAGACAGAAAATTGATGCAGACCAAACCCATCATGAGTGCTGGGTGGCTGCACCACAGTTTTCCTGTGTGTTCCCTGGGCACTGCCACTAATTAGTTTTGCTTGGGAAGTCACCTCCCTTATTCCTGCCATTAGCTTATATGCAGTTATATTTAGGGTTGAAAAAAAAATCAACCAATGAATGTTTTTTGTTTCTTGTTTGAGTATCAAGTGTACTTAGGGAAACATTTCACAGACAACAAAGCAACTGAGAACATTATACAAAGTTTTCCCTTCACTGATGATTGAGGGAGACTTTGAGATGAAGCCCATGTTGATGTGGGGAGATTCTCTCATTTTTATTTTACCTGACTGGTTCTCACCTGCCTCCACCTACCCATCGAGAGGCATGAATCGGGGCCTCTAGTCCCAGAGCCTGTGTGTGGAGTTGGGAGTCCTGGGGCCAGTTCTAGCTGTGGGCACATCCTTTCAACTCTTAAGGACTCATTTCCTCTCTTACAAAATGGGATAAGCATGTCCTCCTGACAAGTTTTGGATTTGTTTAACAAGGATGGGCAGCTGTAGAAGAAAGCTCTGGAGGCAGCGTTAAACCTGTAGACTCGAGCCAGAGTCCCTGGGTTCACATCATGACTCCTCAGCTCACTTGTCTGGGACCTCGGCACGTCACTTAGCCTCTCTGGCATCAGTGTTCTCATTCATAAAATGGGGACAGTAGTAGTACTTGCCTCATAGGGTTGTTATAAGACTCATGTGAGTTATATGAATCACTTGGACTGTAATCAGCACGGTAGGCTTTCTCATGTTGGCTGCCATTGTTATTATTATTACTGTGTCAACTGAAACGTACTTCTGAGAAAATTTGTGTTAACGTAATTGTATTATAAATAAAATTTATGTTAATATAATTCCATATAAATTAAAATTTTATGATGTATTGCATAATTAACATAAATGAACAAAGTTTATATTAACACAATTTTTTGGAAAAATCGTGGTTGGATGGTTCTTGTGCTTTTTATTTAAATGTTTACAAGTCAAGGTAATTTTGGGAGGTAATAGCGTTGAGATACATCCACATGACACATTCACTCAGTTCAATGTGCGTGTGTTTTGAGCGGGAGCGTTTGGTGGTTCTGGAATCCTCCACCTCAGCCTCCCTGGCCTTCAGGGGCTTCCAGCCTTGGTTCCGGGTGCAGTGAGCACGTCCCTGGTGCAGAGCAAAGGAGGCTCGTGTCTACTTAGTCTTCTTTTGGGGACAGGGAGGCCCTTCAAGAACGCGGCTGGGGATGTATGGCGGTGACCCTCGGTGTCCCGCTTGCCTCCCCAGAGCACCTGAAGGAACGCCTGGCCTCCGAGCTGGCCAGGCTGCCCAAGGTCCGCCTGATCCGCGCCAACAAGAGGGAGGGCCTGGTGCGGGCACGGCTGCTGGGGGCTTCCGTGGCCAAGGGCGACGTGCTGACCTTCCTGGACTGCCACTGTGAGTGCCACGAAGGGTGGCTGGAGCCGCTGCTGCAGAGGTGCGTGGACCGTCGGTGGGGGGCGGGGGGAGGCGGGGGCCCTGACCAAACTGGCATGAGAGGCAGGGGTGCTGGGCTCAGATGCTCCTTGGGCAAAGCCTCTGTCCCTGGGCGTGATAACAGTCCCTACCTCCTGGGGCTGTGGAGGCCGTTAAATGACTTAATACACGGACAGTGCTTAGAACATGCCAGCATGTGGGAGATCCTAGATGAGTGTTTGCTTTTATTACTGCTTATTATACACGTTTATTGTAGAAAACTTATGTATGATCAACCAAGAAAAAAATATGGTCAGTCACACAGAATTGCACTCCTGGAGGGTATACATTTTGGTGTATTTCCTTCAAGCTGGGCTGACTTATTTATTACATGCAGTACCTACAATACCTATGGCCCATCCATGAAACTTTAAGGGACCCCCCCCAAAATTTTTTATGTTAATTTCTTTTAAAATCAGAATGGAAAATGAATATCATAATAATGAATATATAATAATCTAGCCTGGATTGTTTGTCTTTTTACCAATATAGTCATAAAATATTGTTTTAATATATTTTTTATAGAGTCATGAAAGTATAAATATGGCTGTGTCTTCAAGGATATTTCCCCTACTGTCCCACAGTCTCTTACACTCACCCTCCCACCTACCCCTGGGCCTACTTTTGTTCTCTTCTCTTCTCTCTTTCCTTTTCCATCCTACTGATTCTGCATCAGGAGCTGAGCTGGCAAGCCCAGAGCTCCTCCGGGTGGGAGAGGAAAGTTTGGGGGGTCTCTGTTTGGTCCCCTCCCTGTGGAGTAGGTGAAGGGCTGGAGGATCAGAGTCTGTGCATTTGGCAAACTGCTTTCCCTTGGCATCCAACGCTTGGTTGTCAGAGTCTGTTTGGAAGAGCTAGGGACCCCCTCGCCTCTGTTCCTGCATGAGACCGAGCTCTGCGCTGCCACTTCCTGCTGTCCCGGTCCTTTGCTGCCTCATTCTCCCCCTCAGCTCTGGTGAGCTTCACCCACAGAAAGGACTCAGGGTTCCTCAGGCCAGTGATGGACTCTGAGATTACTTAGAACATAGTGACAGCTAGGTGCTCACTCTGGAACCTGGACTAGTGAGTTCATCCTTCCCCCCTTCCCCTACTGTGCATACAGAGGGCTGCCTCTAGGCCTGTCTAAAGTCATGGTAGGGGCACTTTTCCCCTTTAGCTGATTCATTAATGCCATCTAGAATTCCACTTCACTCCGTCCCACCCTTTGGAGAGAGTGAGGCAGCATTCCCCATAATCACGTCCTTGCTCCATACCTGGAGACAAAGGGATTCTCCCCTGGTTACCCTTTAGAAATAACTGGGGAACCTTAAAAACTCCTGGACTATTTGGATCTGAATCTCTGGGGTAGATCCTGGCCTTCTGGATGTTTCAGAAGCTCCCTGAAGACTTGAGGTTGCACCAGAGTTGAGACACTGGAGCGTAGACTGTCCCTCAGGTGGTCCCAACCAGGCACAGTAACCCCTTTCCTCCAGGGGCTTTTGGAAGTGGAAGATGTTTTTGGTTGTCACATCAACTGGGTAGTGCTTCTGGGATTTTATAAGCTGCTGTTTACATCTGGGGCAGAACCATTCTTTGCTGTGTAGGGCTGGACTGCACACTGCAGGATGTTTGGCATCCCTGGTCCCTGGCTCACAAGATGCCAGGAGACACTACCCATTAACCACTGCTACTGGGCCTGCACATTCTCCAACCATGATTTAGAATTCTTTACTCCAGTGCAGGCTCCCCCCGTTTTTCCCTTTCTTGTAAAAATTAGACTACCCATGGTTCCAACCAACTGGACTGCAAGTCACAAGTTTATGATTTATAGGTCTCAAATTCTAGAGAACTGCCCCCAAAATGTAACCCAGAGAAATCTAGTGTTCACACATGGTTCAGTCTCAGTTCATGTTTCCTGGTGTGCTGTCAAATGCAAAGAAACACAGTCTGGAAGCCTGCTGGGATGGCTGGGCTTGTAAGAATGATTGTGGAGAGAACTGCTCAAGACTACGCACAAGCTGATGCTTGCAAAAGGAAATTATCACATTTTCCACTACGTGTAACATTTAATAATAAAAAAGGTTAAAAGAAAAATATAGCAGTAGTTCCAGGTTCTCTGCCAGCCTCTTACAAACATTCCCGTAGGGAGTCCACATTAACCTATGAGTAGGTATATTTTTCCAGTGTAACCCATGAGGCAACAGGCTCTAAGCAGTTAAGTGACAACGCTAATGTTACACAGCAAATAAGAGGCAGGATTAAAATTTATTTTCTAACTCCAAAGCAGACCCTTTGGTCTGGGTGCATCTCTGTTCACAGGGAGATAATTATTTCTTGACTTGAAGTTGTTTCATTTTAATTAAATGAAGAAATCTCTTGCAGTCTTGAGAAACTGAAAATGTGCTTTCCGTTTTAAAATTTAGCTTTAATTTTGACATCATAAGGGATTCATATTTAACCAGAATATCCCTAGATGGAATCAGAATATTAAAGCTGTGGGACTTTTCATATCAGGGCCAGAGTCCTAGCTCCCTGCCTCCCCCCACCACCCAGCAGCCCCCTTTTGCTCACCTGCCAGGGCTGACTTGGCTGTAGACCCCTGGAATAAGAGAAGCAGGCCTTTCTCAGACAGGTGTTCCTCCTTCTAGTGGAAGGCTGTTCTGACTGTTTTCAGGATCCATGAAGAGGAGCTGGCAGTGGTGTGCCCTGTGATCGATGTGATCGACTGGAACACCTTCGAGTACCTGGGGAACGCTGGGGAGCCCCAGATTGGCGGTTTCGACTGGAGGCTGGTGTTCACGTGGCACGTGGTTCCCGAGAGGGAGAGGATCCGCATGCGGTCCCCCATCGATGTCATCAGGTCAGGGGTTGACTTCTCTGAGCACGCATCTGGCCAACTTGTCAGTGAAGGCCCTCAGGAGGGATGGTTAGCTGTTGCCTCTCCTTTCTTTTTCCAGAGTATTTGTTTACTTTTATTAAAAATCATTGCTATATATGTGGATTTTATATTGGTGTATATATATATATATTTTTTAATTTATTTTAAAAATTGTGTTGAAATATGTATAACATAAAGTTTACCATTTTAACCTTTTTTTAAATGCACAATTCACTAGCATCAAGCACATTCACAATATTGTAGAACCATCACCTCTATGTATTTCCAGAACTTTTTCGTCAACTTAAATAGAAACTCCATACCTGTTAAGCAATAATTCCCTTTCCTCCCCTCCTCCAGCCCCCGGTAACTTCTACTCTACTTTGCATCTCTATGGATTTCCCTATTTTATGTACATCATATAAGTAGAATCACACGATATTTATCCTTTTGTGTCTGGCTTCTTTTCCTTAACAAAGTATTTTCAAGGTCCTTCTAGAACTTCATTCCTTTTAATGGATGAATAATATTCCATTGTGTATGCATCCACATTTTATTTATCCATCTGTCTGTTGATGGACACTTGGGTTATTTCCACTTTTTGGTTATTGTAAATAATGCTGCTGTGAACAGCGGTACACTATTGTCTGTTTGAGTGCCTGTTTTCAGTTCTCTGGGGTATATACCTAGGACTGGACTTGCTATGGTAATTCCATGGCTCCTTCTGAGCTGCAGGGGATGAGTAGACCTGGGGGTACAGGGGCCAGCTTTGGCCAGTGGGTGAGCCTGGGTCTGAGAAGAGAAGGCTCAGGTGGTGCTGGGTTGCCCTCATTCTTGAGGTGTTGAAGTCATAGTCTGGCTTCTTCCTCTCCTTCCAAGTTTAGCACCAAATGGGAGACAGATGTGGGAGTCAGGCCAGTGGAGGTTGGACTTCGGCTTTATCCCTGGGGTATTGACCCAGAAGTGGTGTCATAGATCTGCACCCATGTTTGGCAGCTGGCCTTCTGAATCCTTCCACCTGAGTCCAGACCTTGAGATGACCCAGTGCTGGCTGGAGAGGAAAGACTCTGGAGACAGTGTTGAGAGACAGGGCTGGGGCCAAGTCATATCCAGCCTTGAAGGCCAAGGAAAGGGGTTTGGACTTTACTGTGGGTGTTCACCCTTACTCCTGCCACCCTCTTAGAACCTTGTCTCTCTCTTCTCATCTCTCCTTGTTGTTTGTGCTCCTAGAAGTACAAGGCTTTCTCTGACCCTTAGGCCTTTGCTCATGCTCCTGTCTTCTCGGAGGACCATTCCATTCCTCTTCTTGGCTAACTTCCCTTTGTGCTGCAGACCGTGCCTCCTCCGAGAAACTTAGCCCTACCCGCCCTCCTCCACATCTCACGGCTGCTTCTGCATTCCCGCTGGGCCCTAGGTTGGCCTTAGTCATCCCACACCTTGCTCTGTGCTTGCCTGGTGAGATGTCTGTGAGCTTCCCCAGGGCAAGGGCTATGGGGCACGTCTGTGCCTCCAGCCCAGTTCAGCACCAGGCCCAGAGCGTGAACTCAGGGTATGCTTATATGGATGAATGGACTCCAGGCTTGTGGTGAGCAGGGATTCAACTAACTGTGCTGGTTTCCTGCTGCTTACCTTGAATTATGATTCACATGCTTCTAGGTCTCCAACCATGGCTGGTGGGCTGTTTTCCGTGAGTAAGAAATATTTTGAATACCTGGGGTCTTATGATACAGGAATGGAAGTTTGGGGCGGAGAAAACCTCGAATTCTCATTTAGAGTAAGTATTCCAGTCTTCTGTTTGGACTCATTCTTAACCTGTTCTCTTTCTCTCCGGGAAGGATGTATTTGCTAGGAGAGCCTGGTGGACTTTTCCTCCATATTGGCAGTTTATCCAACGATCCTCAAAGATGATAGTGGCACGCATATCCTGTAATCACGCCTGTCTTCTTGTGTAAACTTTAAAAAAAATACACTTTTAATAGATTTGGGGCTGGAAAGGGTCTTGCAAGTCTCACCTAGTTCTTTCCTCTCACTCCATAAAGGGGAGGGACAGAGGCCGGAGGCGGGTAGTGACTGGCTGAAGGTCACTCAAAGAGTGCATGGCAGAGACTGGACTAAAACACAGGTCCCTGCCTCCTGATCCCATGTTTTGGAGCCTTGATTTGCTTGACTGCTTGATAAAGTAGCCTCTTTATTTGGCACAGTGACTTTCAAACTTTGACACATAGAAGAATTGTTAGGGAAACTTGCTAAAGATGCAGATTAACAGGCATGGTCTCTGGAAAGTCAGATTTGATAGATTTACGGTAGGGACTGGGAATCTGCCTTTTGTAATGAGCCCATCTATTGATTCTGCTGTATGTGATCCACAGATGCCCCTTTGGGAAAGCCCAAGCATTTAGGTGGATTTTCTAATTAACTGAATCTTGGATTTTAAGTATCAAAACCTTATATCGATGTTCGTGCTTTTAAATGGAAAATTTTAAACTTTACAAATATTTTATATGGTTTCCTGCTTTAAGAGTTAATAAACAAGGCTTTGACTCTCCACTCAGGACTCACACACCCCCCATTATAAGCACCAGATGCTATCCTTGGTCATACATCCAGGGGACAATGGGGTATTCACAGCCGTTTGCCCCAGCATGAAAAGGCTCCAGATGACTCCACCTGCTGAGTTTTGGGGTGTGCTTTTAATGGTCTTTCTACCTCTTCCCCAGGTGTCAGGCTGCTCTGTCTGCCTCTAGAAGCTCTTCCTGTCCCCCTTCCAAACCTCTCTTCTTACTTGCTGCTTTCCTATCTTCTGTGGCTAGGAGACCAGGTAATCAGCCTGTGCTTTACATAATAAGTAAGTTCCCAGCGAGGTCCACTGTGGGTGCTCCTAGGAGTCAAGCGCATGAGCCTTAGTGCATGGACTTTGGGGTCTGGATTCCGATGGCTTAGTTGTCTTTGAGGCTGCTGTCTTGCTCTTTGACTGCATCCCGTGTCCTGAGTATGCTGGGTGAGTGGCCCCCTGCCCCATGGGGGGTGAGGCCTTGGCGGTGTTCACCATGACCTCCGTGTGTCCAGCCTCCTTGCTCTGGGCATTGTGGACCTGCAGCTGACTTCCCGCTCACTCCCACACCACACCTCCTACCCGCTCTGTGTACAGATCTGGCAGTGCGGGGGGACCCTGGAGACACACCCGTGTTCGCACGTTGGCCACGTTTTCCCCAGGCAAGCTCCCTACTCCCGCAACAAGGCTCTAGCCAACAGTGTCCGCGCAGCTGAAGTATGGATGGATGAATTTAAAGAGCTCTACTACCATCGCACCCCCCAGGCCCGCTTGGTGAGTTCCCCGGCCTACCCACACTCCATCTGGCTGCATCTGAACAACAGCAGCTAATTCTGTCCTCCTACCATAGTAGATCTAGTTCCAGAAATAGAGAGGAAATTGGGTGCTCATGGCACTTGTATGGGAAAACTTTATTCCTCCACTTACAATAACAACAGACAGTTTATTTGCAGGAGTTAATGCTCCATACAGGCACTGCAATCACTGAATTTGGAACCAACTATTGAGCCATTGCTCATGGGGGAAGTACAGGGTTAGATTCCTGCAAACCTCTCGCAGGTGGACATTTTTGTAGATCGATCAATACATAACTTGGTTTTATGTGTGTTTCTGTTTAAATAATTTATTTAGTATATACTGTTGATTGGTTACATTGAACTCACACCCAAGTGAAGCTCATACAATGCACCTATTTTCTCCCTCCAGCACATCATAGCCTTCTTGCACTAGGAACACTGGACAGCACTTCAGCGCTACGCTTGGGGGCCATTTAAAACAGTGAAATCACCAACACAATGCAGAACAATCTGAAAACCGGGCCACTAAATAGACCATGAACAGGACACTTGCTTTCAGGACAAGAGCTGAGACGTGACCTCAGCTGGGAACATGCACGTTGGGTGACTGTCATGTTTTAGAATGACTGAAAGCGTGAAGACACCACAAGTATTGATTTTGGGGTTACAAATACATTTTAGCAAAGAGCCTCACTGCCTCTGACACGCCACGTCTGCACACCCCAGGACAGGGTTCCCACTTACCTGTGTTTACATATCTAAGGGGCCACGTGGCAAGACAAGAAGCTCTGTCCCAAGACCTCTTTCCTGGCCACTTGATGAAACTCTCTTCTTGTGAATCCTTATAGCAGCCCTTCAGGGTAGCTCGGAAATTTTCATTTTATAGGTGAGAACACTGAAGCTCAGAGAGATTTAAGGAACTTGCCCAAGGCCTCGCAGCTGATGCAGGTAGAACTGGGTCCACCCCAGTGGATCTCTTTCTGCTCTGTGGAACCCTCGGGGCCCTCACCCTGACCTCCCCTTTGGTCTCTTTCTGCCTCTGGGCTCCGGGGTCATTGTTTCCTCTCTCTTGCCCAGGGCTGCAGGGTAGCAACATCTGCTTTTCCCTGTCACCCAGTCTGAAACCCACAGATCCCTCTTCCTGATGGTTCCCAAAGAATAATATGTTAGAAACAGGGGCACTGCATGCACCTTTTGTCTGAATGACCAGTGGCCATGTGTTGAAATGGATATTTGGTTGAAGATGAGGGCATAGTGACTCTTATCAAAGAATGAACTTCTGGGAAATATGGAGAAATTTGAAATTTTATTCAAATGTTTTTCCTATCATTACCATTTTGTTAAATGTTTAACATGTCAAATTTTAATAGTTTAACGTCATAACGCAGGGATAGTCATATCTTTGCGCTCAGCATTGCTCTTGTGGTTGCACATTTGCTGTGCTAAATAGATGCTTGCTTTATTTAATTATTCAAAAGTTCTTAATCATTGGGGGCTTCCCTGGTGGTGCAGTGGTTGAGAGTCTGCCTGCTAATGCAAGGGACACGGGTTCGAGCCCTGGTCTGGGAGGATCCCACATGCCGCGGAGCAGCTAGGCCCGTGAGCCACAACTACTGAGCCTGCGCGTCTGGAGCCTGTGCTCCGCAGCAAGAGAGGCCGCGATAGTGAGAGGCCTGCGCACCGCGATGAAGAGTGGCCCCCGCTTGCCACAACTAGAGAAAGCCCTCGCACCGAAACGAAGACCCAACACAGCAAAAATAAATTAATTAATTAATAAACTAAAAAAAAAAGTTCTTAATCATTGGTTTTGTCCATAAAACTAAACTTCTACAAGTATTTATTATTGCAGCATTTTGTTCTTACTATCCGAAGAATATATTTAGACTTCAATAGATTGGGCATATAAGGTTTTCATTCATAATTACCTCTAGAATACTTACCTATGTTTGGAATTGAGTGTTCAGGTATCAGTGGTGAATCAGAACATTATGGCATACGTGTGCTACTGACTTGTTGCTGGTCTGTGATCACACGCTCATGGATGACACATGGGGCCAGGGATGCTGGTGCAGCCCCAGAATTCAGCTCCCTGTCCCATCTGCAGGTGCTTTGTGTTCTTCCTTCCTGTACCTGGCCACACCTCCCTGCAGTGAGAGCACCTGGGGATGTCATTGTTTGTGCAGCAGTCTCTCCTACTAAGATGCTGCAGCTATGTCTGAGGCTGTTCCTTATCCTCTGTGCCCTGTGCAGGCTATGCACACAATAGGTGCTCAATAAAAGCTTACTGAGTGAGTGAGAGAGGGGCTTTGATAGGAAGCGCCGTGGCCTGCAGGGGCTCACCGTTTTGTCATTTTCTCAGGAACCCTTTGGGGATGTGACAGAGAGGAGGCAGCTCCGTGCAAGGCTCCAGTGTAAGGACTTCAAGTGGTTCTTGAATACCGTGTATCCAGAACTGCACGTGCCTGAGGACAGGCCTGGCTTCTTTGGGATGGTGAGCGAGGTGGGCCCATGCTGGGCAGGGTGCTCCTGGCCTCCAGGTCTGATTGATGAACACTGTGAAAGAAAGACCCCTTCATGGTGACAGCTGGCCTCTCCCACACCCCTCCCCGCTTTTCATCCACTGTCCTTCCTTCTCCCCTTGAGTCTCTGGGCCTCAGGTCCAGAATGTCAGCACAGGAAGCATCTCAGAATTGGTGAGTACAGCCTCCTATTTTACAGATGGAAACTGAGGCTTGGGAACTTGGTGTTCCCAAGTCCTATTTTTTTTATACTAACTCCTATCACATGACTTCAAGTCTCAATAACTGGACCAGTTACTAATTCCCAACTCAGGGATCCACAAAAGCAGTAGTAGGGAAGGAGAGTCACTTGTGTTATTTCAAAAAACCTAAAAGAAATGTTGTTGGGATGAGGTCAACTAAAATGTCCAGCACCTTTGGCTTTTGCTTGAAACTCCACCAACTTAGGGAGGCCTCCTCTGCTGTGTTGTATTCATCAGAAGAGCTGTGTTCCATTCTGGAAGCCTTGATAAATACAAAACATGGTATTGGTGTGTTCATTTCAGTTAGCATTATGAAAATGTTCAAACATACAGAAATGCAGAGAGAGTGGTGTAATGAACCCTGTCCCTGAGATTCTACAATTACCAAGATTTTGCCTCTCTTGCTTTCCCTCTTCTCTGCTCCACCCTCCCACTGACAGTGTGATACTGAATGAGGTTTAAGATTTCTTGCAGCTCTATTTATTTATAAAATATATTTCACTAAGGAGGTGTAGTCAAACATACTATGCTCTAAAGTCATTCAAAATCATTCTCTATGTCTGTCACCAACTTGATATAGTTAGCTTAATCAATCTGTTTTAATCTTTAGGGGTTTCTCCTTTTTTTCTTCTTTTTTAGTTTTTCTTGTAGTTTCTTTGGTAGACCACATCTTTTGAACATAGGGAGCTGATTTGAGGTTGAGGTTCTTTGGTGGTCAAGAGTGGGGACAACTTGGCTTAATGATGTTTGAGTTCTTCTAGATATAAGATGCTCTGATTATTCACATCTCCTGTTCCCAGATTCCTTCACAAGCAAAGGGACATTAAGAACATGCTGTTCTGTGTTTTATGAGCTAGTGGATTGTGGATTCTTCTTTCTAAATGGCTGAGTCTTATCCTCAGGACCAGGCTAGTCAAAGATGGACAAGGGCCAGGGCAAGAGTGGGGTTCAGAAGGAGGTTCTTTAAACTCTCCAGAAAGGGATTTGCAAGATGTTTGAGTCTTTCTCTGGAGGCTCCTGGAAGGGAGGAGGGAGCATGGAACCTCTCATGGTGTTTTGCTCTTAGAATGATTAAAGGGATATAGATCCAAAAGTACCTTAGAGATGACATTAGATTAGGCAATGTTGAGTGATGGAGAGAGTACTGGACTTGGAGTCTGAGGTCCTGGATTCAAGACTCAGGTATCTCCGCTTACCTGTTGTGTGACTTTGTGTGTGAATCATTGGCTCTGTATTATGCTGTTCCTGTAATCTACAATGATGGACTTCTGATCTGTGGAATGCCGGGTCTCTCGATCGGGGTGTCCTTCAGAGATGCGCGACAGCAGGAGCTCCTTGGTACATACGCAAGGTGACAATCCAGCTGTGTTTGGCCTACTGCAGCAGTAAGGCTGCACTAATGAGACATGAAGTGGTATGAGCTCTCAGGCCATAAAGAGTTCATCTCTCTGCTCTTCAGGTTTATCATCTGAAAATGGAGCTTATGATTCCTGCCTGTGGTATAGGATGGGAAAACACTTTGAAAACTAGAAATGGCAGGGGCTCTTAGCAATGAGTCCAGTTCTTGAGGCAGCCACTCCTCTTATTCCATTTACCCGCCCTCACAGCCTTAGGTGGAATCTGGACTAAAATTCCTTTATGTTTTGTTTAGCTCCAGAACAAAGGACTAAAAGATTACTGCTTTGACTATAACCCTCCCAATGAACACCAGATCACAGGACATCAGGTCATTCTGTACCACTGTCATGGGATGGGTCAGAACCAGGTAGGTGCTGCTTCTTTAATAGATTGACATTCTCAAGCTCTGGGACAATGGACAATGGGACACTCACTGCTCAAGGGATCATTGGTGTGGGCCTTTAAAGAGGGAGATGAGGGGAAATCTGTGTGTTTTTAAAGCATTAAATATTTGACTTTTTTATTATAAAGGTAATATATGCTCATCACAGAACTTTTGGGAAATATAAAAAGTAGAAGCAAGTAGTAAATGACAGGACCCAGAGAGAAGGTTTTTAATTAACTTTTTTTCTTCCCGTGTTTTTTTTTTTTTTTTTTTTGGCTGCGCTGGGTCTTCGTTGCTATGCGTGGGCTTTCTCTAGTTGCGGTGACCGGGAGCTACTCTTCATTGCGGTGCATGGGCTTCTCATTGCAGTGGCTTCTCTTGTTCGGAGCACGGGCTCTAGGCGCACGGGCTCAGTAGTTGTGGCTCACGGGCTCTAGAGTGCAGGCTCAGTAGTTGTGGCACATGGGCTTAGTTGCTCCACGGCATGTGGGATCTTCCTGGACCAGGGCTCAAACCCATGCCCCCTGCATTGGCAGGTGGATTCTTAACCTCTGTAACACCAGGGAAGGCCCCCCATGTCTTTTAATGCATGAGCTTGGTATTATTTATTTTAAATAGTTGTTATAATGTCTACATGTTTTATAGTCTCTTATTTCCATTACTTAATCATACTTTACTTGTGTTGTTAGACACCCTTTGAGAATATCATCCCTAACGGCCCCTTGATATTCCTTTGTATGGCTATATTAATTACTGTTGAGGTAACTGATTCTCTCTCTGTTTCTGTGACTATAAATAACTCTGCCACCGACATCTTTGGTCAGAAAAAAAAAAAAAAAAGGAAAAAACACCAACAGATATGCATTTCAGATGACTTAATTCTTTTTTTTCTTTACATGTTTATTGGAGTATAATTTCTTTACAATGGTGTGTTAGTTTCTGCTTTACAACAAAGTGAATCAGTTATACATATACATATATCCCCATATCTCCTCCCTCTTGCGTCTCCCTCCCACCCTCCCTATCCCACCCCTCTAGGTGGTCACAAAGCACCGAGCTGATCTCCCTGTGTATGTGGCTGCTTCCCACTAGCTATCTGTTTTACAGTTGGTAGTGTATATATGTCCATGCCACTCTCACTTCGTCCCAGCTTACCCTTCCCCCTCCCCATGTCCCCAAGTCCATTCTCTACGTCTGTATCTTTATTCCTGTCCTGCCCCTAGGTTCTTCAGAACCATTTTTTTTTCATATATGTGTTAGCATACAGTATTTGTTTCTTGTATTTTCTCCATTCTGTTTACACGATTTTGGATCATCTTTACTATCATTACTCTGAATTATTTTTCAGGTAGAAAAACTTTCTTCTTGAAAGTTTTTTCTGGAAAGTAGACTGCCTGTTGCCTCTTCATTTGTTAGGTCTGGTGGGTTTTTACCTTGCTCCTTCATCTGCTGTGTGTTTCTCTGTCTTCTCATTTTGCTTAACTTACTGTGTTTGGGGTCTCCTTTTCACAGGCTGCAGGTCCGTAGTTCCCGTTGTTTTTGGTGTCTGCCCCCAGTGGCTAAGGTTGGTTCAGTGGCTTGTGTAGGCTTCCTGGTGGAGGGGACTGGTGCCTGTGTTCTGGAAGATGAGGCTGGATCTTGTCTTTCTGGTGGGTGGGACCACATCCGGTGGCGTGTTTTGGGGTGTCTGTGACCTTATTATGATTTTAGGCAGCCTCTCTGCTAATGGGTGGGGTTGTGTTCCTGTCTTGCTAGTTGTTTGGCATGGGGTGTCCAGCACTGTAGCTTGCTGGTCGTTGAGTGGAGCTGGATCTTAGCATTGAGATGGAGATCTCTGGGAGAGCTTTTGCCATTTGATATTAGGTGGAGCTGGGAGGTCTCTTGTGGACCAGTGTCCTGAACTCGGCTCTCCCACCTCAGAGGCACAGGCCTAACACCTGGCCGGAGCACCAGGACCCTGTCAGCCACATGGCTCAGAAGAAAAGGGAGAAAAAAAAAAAAAGAAAGAAAAAAATAAAATAAGATAAAATAAAAACTTATTAAAATAAAAAATTTAAAAATTATTAAAAATAAAAAATTAAAGAGTAATTAGAAACGAACAAAAAAAAAGACAGAACCCTAGGGCAAATGGTAAAGGGAAAGCTATACAGACAAAATCACACAAAGAAGCATACACATACACACTCACAAAAAGAGAAAAAGGAAAAAAAAATCTATATTTCTATGTATAAAAAAACAAAAAGGAAGAGAGCAACCAAATCAATAAACAAATCTACCAATGATACTAAACTCTAAATACTAAACTAAGATAAACCTAAAACCAGAAACAAATTAGATGCAGAAAGCAAACCCCAAGTCTACAGTTGCTCCCAAAGTCCACCCCTTCAATTTTGGGATGATTCATTGTCTATTCATGTATTCCACAGATGCAGGGTACATCAAGTTGATTGTGGAGATTTAATCCGCTGCTCCTGAGGCTGCTGGGAGAGATTTCCCTTTCTCTTCTTTGTTCGCACAGCTCCCGGGGTTCAGCTTTGGATGTGGCCCTGCCTCTGTGTGTAGGTCGCCTGAGGGCATCTGTTCTTCGCTCAGACAGGACGGGGTTAAAGGAGCAGCTGATTCAGGGGCTCTGGCTCACTCAGGCCCGGGGGAGGGAGGGGTAGAGATAAGCGGCGAGCCTGAGGCGGCAGAGGCCTGCGTGATGTTGCAGCAGCCTGAAGCCCACCGTGAGTTCTCCCGGGGAAGCTGTCCCTGGATCACGGGACCCTGGCAGTGGCGGGCTGCACAGGCTCCCGGGAGGGGAGGTGGGGATAGTGACCTGTGCTCGCACACAGGCTTCTTGGTGGCGGCAGTAGCAGCCTTAGCATCTCATGCCCGTCTCTGGGGTCCGCGCTGATAGCCGCGTGACCCGTCTCTGGAGCTCCTTTAAGCAGCGCTCTTAATCCCCTCTCCTCGAGCACCAGGAAACAAAGAGGCAAGAAAAAGTCTCTTGCCTCTTAGGCAGCTCCAGACCTTTTCCCGGACTCCCTCCCGGCTAGCCGTGGCGCACTAACCCCTTCAGGCTATGTTCACGCCGCCAACCCCAGTCCTCTCCCTGCGATCCGACCCAAGCCCGAGCCTCAGCTCGCAGTCCCGCGCGCCCCGGCGGGTGAGCACACCAGCCTCTCGGGCTGGTGAGCGCCGGTCGGCCCCGATCCTCTGTGCGGGAATCTCTCCGCTTTGCCCTCCGCGCCCTGTGGCTGCGCTCTCCTCCGCGGCCTCGAAGCTCCCCCCTCGCCCCGCCCCCATCTCCGCCAGTGCAGGGGCTCCTAGTGCATGGAAACTTCTCCCTCACAGCTCCCTCCCAGAGGTGCAGGTCCTGTCCCTATTCTTTTGTCTCCGTTTTTTCTTTTTTCTTTTTCCCTACCCAGGTGCGTGGGGCGTTTCTTGCCTTTTGGGAGGTCTGAGGTCTTCTGCCAGCGTTCAGTAGGTGTTCTGTAGGAGTTGTTCCACGTGTAGATGTATTTCTGGTGTATTTGTGGGGAGGAAGGTGATCTCCGCGTCTTACTCTTCCGCCATCTTGAAGGTCTCTCCAGCATTAATTCTTAAATGAAATTATAGGATTTGATGTGTAGTGCCACATTGCAAAGCGGTTTTTAGGGCAGTTTCATCAGTCAGGGCCCAGGTAGATCGGTCTGGGTTAAGTGCTGAACTGCAAGCTGGGCAGGGGAGCAAGACCTGGAAGTTCTGAGGACCATAACAGGACCCTGGCCCGGGAAGCAGGCAAACCCGCCAGGGCGGGCCCAGGGGAGGATGCAGGAGAGATCAAAGCGTTGGTTCTGGACCTTCAAAGCCTTGCTGTCCTAAGTAAGGACACTGGAGACGAGGGGTAGGCATTCAAGTCTTCCTCTAACCTGGAGCCACCCCAGTTCTATTTGAATATTATGCACCATTATGGTCAACAGTAAGCTTTCATAATTCGGACCCCTACAGCCTTAAAATTTTCAGGTTCTTCAACCCCCTTTAGAATAGCACTCCTCAAAGGTGTCCCCACCTGGTACCATCAGCATCACCTGAGAGCTTAGAAATGCAGATTCTCAGTCCCATCCCATCCCTCCCCAACCCACCTCTTGTCTTGACCAGCTTTCAGGGAGATTTGTTTGAGAAGCAGTGCTCCATATGCCTTAAGAACAGTCACCTGTGTCAGAATCTCCTGGAACAAGGGGATGGATCAGGGTGGATGGGTGGCTGTGTGTCTTGTTAGAAGTGTAAAAGCGCAGCTTCCTAGGCCCCATCTCAGACAGAAGGAATCCTCATTCCCTTTTGGGAGTGGAGCCTGGAATCAGCATTTTTCCTAGGCACACTAGGGTAGGAAAACCATTGCTCTGAAGAACAAATCCTCCTGTTAGCAGTCCCTGTTGGCTGCTTGTGCACAGAACTTTTATAGTCTCCAAGGTATGATTGCCTCCATTATATTTCGGGGGAAGGAGGAGGAAAGGAATGAAGAAAATGAGAGGAAGTGGCTGGTCAAGGTCACAGAGAGCCCCTGACTGCTGGGACCGGTCCATCTTCTTTCCTGCCGTTCTGCAACAGCCAGGGGATAGGCCCAGCGGGTGTGGGGTGACCCAGGAACCAGCCCCATCCTCACAATCTAGCAAAGGAGAAGGACATGAGAAAGGGCCCCTCCATTCATGCTTGCTAAGCACCCCTCCAGAGGTGCACGTGGTGCTCCGGGGACACAGGCTGGTGTTGGTAGGTAAGGGGAGAAGGCTGGATCCCAGCACCCATGCCCTGGTGACCCCAGGTTCTCATCCCTCTTTCTAAAGACTTCCCCCTTTGCACATCAGAGGGTAACTGGCACATGTTGGCCGCCCTGTTTCTAGTTTTTCGAGTACACGTCCCAGAATGAAATACGCTATAACACCCACCAGCCAGAAGGCTGCGTGGCAGTGGAGGCCGGAATGGATGTTCTCATCATGCATCTTTGCGAGGGAGCCACCCCAGAGGATCAGAAGTTCATCTTGCAGGAGGTAAGAGAGCTGTCTCACGCCTTCCTTGCTGTCACTCCTGGTCCCATGGGCTGCAGAGGGGAGTCTGGAAGTAAAGCGAGTCCCTAGCAAGTCTCAGGGATGTGCCCTCTACAGGAGACCAGGAACTTCACAGTGACCCCAAGGGATCCCATGGCATCCAGTACCGATAGCACTTTCCTTCTTTCCTCACTGTCCACTCCCTTTCGGTCTTCCTGTCCTCCTTACACTTTGAGCTGCGACTGGCTGGAATGGGAAGAGGCGCTGTCGCCAATGTGTTCAGAGATCATATGGGGTTCAAACGAGTGAAACAAATTGCCAAGTGTAAGGACATGAGGTTAGATCCAAGTAGAAGCCACTCCCGTTGTCTAAGTCTCATTTTTCCGAGCTCTAAAGTGGGGACAATAATCACAGCCTTGTCTACCTCTAGTGAAGAGTAGATGTATGGCCAGAAAGAGTCTTTGGAAGCTCTAAAGCTCTATAGACATTGTTACTTGTATAATAACCAAGTAAACCTCTCTGATGGAGTTGGTTCTCTATCAGAAGAGCCATTGTTGATTTGGAACTGGGTGTTATTTCACGCCTGAAAGGTACTACCTCTACCATGTTTGCAGTAAGCCCGTGGTGGGACTCATACACCAGTCATCTCCAAAGACTCACTAAAGAAGCACTTGAGGGAATAAATCCAAAGAAAATAATTCAAAAGAAAGAATTAGTTCACTTTTATGTCAATGGAAAGCTTTCATTCCCAGCCTGGCCCCAGGGATAGAAAGGTTCATCTATACTACTTATAAATGGATTAATTCTAAGTATAATTAGAAGTTGGACTATGCTTTCCTGTAGAAAGTGTTATGATTAACAACAAAATTTGCAGGTTTCCTGGAAAAGCCAGGCACCATAGTGCTGTCTATGTGATATAAAAAATAATAGGGAAAAATATTTTTGTAAACCCCAAAAGTTTTGTCCTTCCCTTCTTTCTTCCAACTGGAAGCCATTGTAAGCCCTCAAAGAAGAGTAATGCAAGATAGAAATCATGGGGCTTCCCTGGTGGCACAGTGGTTGAGAGTCCACCTGCCAATGCAGGGGACATGGGTTCGTGTCCCGGTCCGGGAAGATCCCACATGCCGCGGAGTGGCTGGGCCCCTGAGCCGTGACCGCTGGGCCTGCCCGTCCGGAGCCTGTGCTCCACAACGGGAGAGGCCACAGCGATGAGAGGCCCGCGTACCGCGAAAAAAAAAAAAAAGAAAAAAAAAAATCATGAAATTGGTTTGAAATGTCGTTGAAATTTTACCTTAAAAATCTTTAATTTCAGTGACCATTTAAGCAAGTTTCTTTAGAAGGGTGGGAGGAGGGAAGTTTTAATTATTTACTTTCACATTATTCTAAAGGCAACTTATGAGCAGCTTTAAGGGCTTTCCAGATTAATATTATTGAGATTCTTTTGCATCTAATTTTATTTCCAAGGGTTCTGTTTCCCTGGAACAGGTATGCCACTTGTTATGCCCTTTTGCTGCTCAACCATGATGAAGTTCCTTGGGGCTGTACAGCTTACACCAGAGAGAGACAGAGGGAAAAAAATAAACTCCAGAACTTGGGAAGAGACTTGCCGAGTTAACTCAGCAACAGTTGGGGAAAGAAGAAATGGGAGAGGCGGTAGAGAGGGTCATTGTCCTTCGGGGTTTGGGAATTGGCATTGTTTGCAGAACCAGCTTCCTCTCTGGTGACCTGTACCCTCACCCAGCTGGTCTGTGGCTGAGCTGGGACTAAAGCTAAGTTTCCAGATTCTCCACTTAAATACATAGGAGAAAGAGACTACCAGAGATGGAATTAGTTGACCTAAGAGAAGTGGAAGAGATTAATAAAGGATCTTTGGTCCTGCTTACCCTGAAGGAAAAGAACATCAGTAAGGGTGAGATATAGGGTCTGACCGATCCCAGAACGGCCAGCAGGTGGCACCATTAGCCCTGACGGTGGAGTCATGGACCTCATGAAGAGCTCCAGGGAGAGACAAGCATGACATACGTTTCTACACGCCTGGCCCTCTCTATGCACAGACAGTTATGGGCTGCCTTCATACCTGCAGACACTCACTACTCAATAAATATTTCTGAAATAATAAAAATCACCCTGAGCACTTAACAACACGTTTTAAGGAAAAGATACTTTCTGAGGAATTGCTTATAGTTATCTTGAACACCCAATGTCTATTATCTTTTGTAGGATGGTTCTTTATTTCATGTACAGTCCAAGAAATGTGTTCAGGCTGAGAGGAAGGAATTGAGCAACAGTTTTGTACCACTCTTACGAGACTGTACCAACTCAGATCATCAGAAATGGTTCTTCAAGGAACACATGGTATGAAGGGTCACTGTACTACGGAGCCCATCTAGAGGAGATGGGGGGAGCCCCTGGACTCTGTGTTTAACAGACTTAGCTAAGCACAGAGACAGACACCAAAAACTTGGCTGCTCTTCTTTTCATAAGGAAATCATTTTGTGATTTGTGAAAGTGATGTTGGCTTTAATAAAAATGTGAATAAGCTTTGTACTGATTTTGAAAACTTTAAAATTGTTCCCAAATACCCTGTTTTCAAAGGGTAGTCATAAACGGTTAACTCTAGGTATTCAGAGAATTAAAAGCTTTAACTATTTTTCTATCAAGATGTATATTCTACTGTCATGTCTTTTTATTCCCCTTAGCAAAAAGGTAAATATTTTATTTTGGTATTTGAAAGGATTCCCAGGTATGAAGATGTTTGCATGGAAATTAGACTCATGCAGTGTACTCTGCATAAATTGATAATACCTCAAACATTGGGTTAAGATTTTTCTCATTGTAGATAGGTGGACACTGGAACATTATATTGATTCCTTCGGGTCATTGAGATAATCTAGATTTATTTAATAAAGAATGCTACTTGGTTATGTGTTGCTGTCATAGTCAAAACTTTATGTTAGTCAAAGAGGACTCACCAAAGCTGAAACTTCAAGGGAACAATTTGATGTACTGGGCTAATATAAACTTCAACTGCACAGAGTAGACTTCTGACAATGCCTAGCTATGGGATGGCTGGCTACTTTTAGTAATTACCACAATGACTTTAAAACATGTTTATATCATTTTAAATTTTTATCACACATTAGTGTCAGAGAGAAATGTAATGCTGTATGTGAAACTCAGTTTTCAAATTTGTTCATTAATAATATTTGGTCATTTCAATCCATGTTAGATTTTGTGCTGCAGCAGCTGCTGCAGTTTCTCTTCATAATTCTGATTTGTGAATGATACCAGATCTACTTCTGAGATCTTGTCAACTTGATGAAGTCAATATGAGTGATTTTTTTTAAAAAAGCAAGAATATCGCCAATCTTTGTCTTTGCAGCCAGTCATATATGAGAGATGACACATGTCTTCAGTTGATTAAAAAGCATGAAATTTTGTCTCAGGCTCTTTTTTACACATTCCCCTTTGAGGGATGAAGTTTAACAATTAGCCAGGAACAAATCCAGTTGACCTGGCTTGGATCAATCTGATACATCTTAACCACTCTGAACTTCAGTTTCTTCATCTGTGCAATGAGAATAATGAAACCAAGCTTGTGGGGCACTTGTGAGGATTAAATAACAGAGCAGGTGAGGGCTTAGCTTAGTCCCTGGCATACAGTATGGGTTCATTAAATTTCTGTTTTAAAAAATGCACTTTATAAAATGTGAAGCACAGTAAACATCAGTAGGTGTTTATTCAAAAATAAATATTAAATAATTTAGTTATTTTATCTTTACAGGATTAAATAGCTCCTCAGCAGGCAGGAATACGATATGAACTCCTTCCAGCACAGCTCAGTTTTCCTGTAAATGTAATATGCTGTGAGGCCAAAGCTTCCCTCCTCCATTGTGGTAACTTATAAAGCAGGTGAGATGCCCCCTCGGCCTGTAATGGAGGTAAGAAGTCCTGCCCTGCCCCCTCCTCCCGCCCTTCCTGCAGTGTCAGTCTGAGCTCCACTGAAGGGGTGTCAGCCCCTCCCAGGGTATAGGAAGACAGTTCAGGCAGACAGAAAATTAATGCTGATCAAATTCATAATGAGTGCTGGGAGTCTACACAGGCATTTTTGGGTGTGTTCACTGGACACTGCCAGTAATTAGCTTTGCTTGAGAAGTCATCCCTCTTACTCTCGCCAGCAGTTTCTATGTGGTAATTTTTAGGATGGAAGAACTAATAAAAATATTCAGGGTGTCCAGGAAGATATTTTCAGACTGTAAGGCAATTTACAATATTTTGAGGAATCTTCCCTTCACTAATGGATGAGGAGTCTCAGCCTGGGTAGGTCTCCACCTGCCCCACTGGAAGGTATGGATTGGCCTCCAGTCCTGTTGTATGGAGTCAGGATCCTGGGGGCCAGCCCCTTCTGGGGTAGGTTGCTTCACCTGCTAGCACTCATTTCCTCATCTGCATGATATGGATAAGAATGTCCTCTGTTAAGTTCTCAGATATATTTTTTAGTTACTTTTTTAGCAGTTGCCCTAAGGGATTATATTATGCTTCCTGGATTTATTACAATCTTCGTCATTCTTAGTATTGAGTTAATTTGAGTAAAATTTAGCAAATTTGTATCAGTATAGCTCCTGTCTCCTCCCCTGTGCTATTATGGACATATATGTTATATCTATATGTTATAAACTCAGTAACAGAGTGGTTTAGGTCTTGCTTTAAATAGTAAGAGAAAAAGAAAAAATATGCACATATAATATACACACAGTCTCTTATATTTACCCATCTATGTACCATTTTCCATGTTCTTCATTACTTCCTGTGAATCTGAGTAACCCTCTGGTGTAATTTTCTTTCAGTATAAGGCCTTTCTTTGGTATTTCATCTAGGATAGATATGTTAGCAATAAATTCTCTCAGTTTTTATTTATTTGGGAATGATTTTATTATGCTTTCAGTTTTTGGAAAGGTAGTTTAGCTGGATATAGAATGCTAGTTGACAAGGATTTTTTTCTTTCAGCACAGTGAATTTGGGATTACACTACCATAGTGTCACCATTGTTTTGACTGAGAGGTCATCCATTAATCATTTTGTTACCTGTATGGGATGAATCATTTTTCTGTTGCTGCCTTTAAGATGTTCTCTTTGTCTTTCAGCAGTTTAAGTTATGTGTAAATGTGATTTGTATTTATTATACTTGGAGTTCATTGAGCTTGGAATGTAATTTAATGTTTTAAAAATCAATTTGGGAAGGTTTTAGCCATAATTTCCTCAAATATTTTTTCTGCCCCTTTCTCTGTTCTTCAAATTGGATAATTTCTGATGACCTATCTTTAAATTCACTGACTTCTTCTGTCAAATCAAACTGTTGAGCTATGTAGTCATTTTATTCCAGTAGTCATTTTTTGTAGTCATTTTTTTCAACTCTGAATATCCATTTGGTTCTTTTCGGTAGTATCTGTTTCTCTGTTGAGATTTCCTATATATTGACTCATTGTTAGCATATTATCCTTTAGTTCTTTAATTATAGTTTTCTTTAATTATTTGAATATATTTTTAGTAGCTGCTTTGAAGCCTTTGTAACTTAGCAGCTTAAAACATTAAATATACTATCTTACAGTTCCTGTGGGTCAAAAGTTTGCACATGGCTTTTTTTTTTTTTTTTTGCGGGGGGGTGCTGCGTTGTGTCTTCATTGCTGCGTGCGGGCTTTCTCTAGTTGCGGCGAGCAGGTCTTTACTGCAGCTACTCTTCATTGCGGTGCGCAGGCTTCTTATTGTGGTGGATTGTCTTGTTGCAGAGCATGGGCTCTAGGTGCTCGGGCTTCAGTAGTTGTGGCTTGTGGGCTCTAGAGCGCAGGCTCAGTGGTCGTGGCACACAGGCTTGGTTGCTCCTCGGCATCTTCCCGAACTAGGGCTCGAACCCATGTCCCCTGCATTGGCAGGCAGATTCTTAACCACTGTGCTGTGCCACCAGGGAAATCCCTTGCACATGGCTTGATTGGATTCTCTGCTCAGAGTCTCCCAAGGCTTCAGTCAAGGTGTCCACCACAGCTGTGATCTCATCTGTGATCTCACTGATTGTTGGCTGAATTCAATTTCTTGAGGCTGTAGAACTGAGGACCTCAGCTCTAAAAGGCCTTTTTCCATTCCCTGCCATATGGCCTTCTACACAACATGACAGTTTTCTTCTTCAAGGCCAGTAAGAGAGTCTCTGTTGCTGATTCTTATCTCTTTTAAGTTCTCACTTGATCTAGTCAGGCTGACCCAGGATAATCTTCCTTCTGTTAACTCAGAAGTCAACTGAATAGGGACCTTAATTACATCCAGGTAATTCCTTCTCTGGAGTGATATGCCATCATATTCACAGATCCTGCACATACTCAAGGGGAGGGGATTATATTCGGCATGTGTACCAGGAGGCAGGAATCTTGGGGGGTCATCTTAGAATTCTGCCTATCACTGTGCACCCTTGATCCCCAATAATTCACATCCCTTACACACAAAATACATTCACTCCCTCCCAAGGTTCCCAAGAGTCTCATCTCATTACAGCATGAGTTCAAAGTCTAAATTTTCATCATCTAAATCTAAATCTCATCAGCTAAAAGTCCAAAATCTAAATCAGGTACAGGTGCAGCTCCTGGGTATCATTTCAGTATATGCAGCTGCTAGGACACGGTTGCTCTCCATCTGTTACACTGAAGAGGCCATTTATCCACCCCAATACTCCCAACATACAGTGGTAGGAAGGCATAGGATAATGTTTATAGATATTCTGGCTCAAGCAGGGGGAAATGAAAGTCAAAAGGAGTCATGGGTCCATAATTGATTTGAAATCAGGTAAATGTTTGACTTTTCTTGATTCAATTTCAAGACCTGGGAATAATCATCAGGGGCTTTTGGCTCTTCCCTCTGGGCACGTGGTTCCACCTTCTTGTCATCCTTACTATTTTGTGAAAAGTAACACACGTTTGCAGCTGAGTAGTTTTGTGAGCCTGCTTCCCACCAGTAGAATTTTGGGTGTCCAACCTCCTGTTCTCATTTTGTTCTCTCTCTCTGTCCCATTTAGTCCAAGCTGGCAGGATTTCTTTTCTTTTTTTGTTGTTTTAATATTTATTTATTTATATATTTATTTGGCTGTGCAGGGTCTTAGTTGTGGCATGCGGGATCTAGTTCCCTGACCAGGGATCAAACCTGGGCCCACTGCATTGGGATCATGGAATCTTAGCCACTGGATCACCAGGGAAGTCCCCCAGCTGGCAGGATTTCTGCTGAGATAATTCTCAAGAACTTTGTGGTCTTTCATGGATTCACTGCTTTTCACTCCATTAGGCAGAAGCCACATCCACTAGATTTTTTCAAACAAATCCCTTTTCTCTCTTGGCCTCCTGTTGAGAAGGCTGAGTGATAATGACCTTAAGCTTCCTGGATGCCCCTGGTGTAGTCAAGAAGATCCATGACATGCACACACTCTTTATCTCTTAAAAGGGCCCTTTGTGTGACTGAACGTTCTGAGCTTTTGATCTTTCTGAGGTTTTAACAAAAGATTGTGCAGTCACATACTCAGTCTTTTCTCTATGCCACATTTTCAGTAGCCATTCTGATTTTTAGCCTCTTTTGCCATCTGGAGAGGCTGAAAATTTTCTAAATAATTTAGTCCTACAGTTTTCCCTCTGAATAATCTCTCTCCTCTTTCATTTTACCATAAGCAGCAAGAAGAAACCAGGCAGCATCTTCAGCACAGCTTGGAAATCTCCTTAGCTATATAACTAGGTTCATCCCTTAAAAATTCTACATAACTGCTGGAGACGATTTTGCTAAGCTTTCTGCCACTATATAATAAGGATCTCCTTTTTCCACTTTCTAATAACATGTTCCTCACTTTCTTCTTAACCTTCACCAGCAGCATCCTCAACATTTATATTTCTGCGAACAGTCTGTTTAATTAAGGAAATTTAAGCTTTCTCTATTATGTGTTGCAGAATTCCTCCAGCCTCCTCCTACTGCCCAATTCTAAAGCTGCTCCTACATTTTAGGTATTTGTTACGGTGTCATCTCACTCCCAGGTACCAAAATCTTTATTAGTTTTCTATTGCTGCGTAATAGATTGCCTCAAATATAGCGGCAAATATAGTGGTTCCTGTAGGTCATAAGTCTGGACATGGCTTAGCTGGGTTCTCTGCTCTGGATCTCACTGGCTGAAATCAAAGTGTTGGCCAGGGCAGCTATCTCATCTGGGACTTGGGCTCTTCTTCCAAGCCCACTGTTTGTTGGCAGAATTCAGTTCCTTGAGGTCGTGGGACTGCAAACCTCAGCCTCTAGAGGTCGCTTGCTGAGAGATTCTCCCGCTGGCTTTGAAGAAATCAGCTGCCATGTTGTGATGCGCCGTGTGGCTGGGACCTGAGGTGGTCTCTGGGAGCTCAGAGTGGTCAAGTTCATGTTGAATTTGTGGAAACAAAGACTCATCAGTATGATTATTACATTAACAACAATGTAGACAATGCAGGTACATTTGAAACTCTGGCTCAGGGTTGCCCATCTCATCAGATGCCTACTTACCATTCCAGAAGATTCCTTTTTGAAAACTTGTAAAAATTCCCAAGAACCTGAACCTTCATTGCATGACAGTCTCCTTACACTTGAGTTGGGAAGGATTTGTTTTATTTATATGGGTCGATTCTGGATATGTGTTAAAGGGAAATTTCCTGTGCTAACTAGCTTCCCTTTTCTCCTCCTATGAAAGCAGTATCAGCAGGTCTGGGATAGGCCTTGAGATTCTGCATTTCTCACAAGCACGCAGATGATGCCACACTGGGTCAAATTTTGAGTAGCAGATTATTCAAGTGAGAATAAGATTGCAGGTCCTGGTTGCCTGGTCATTGGTGTCTATTCTCACGCACACACTAGATGGTGTTGTCAGCTCAGGAAATATCACAATGCTTTAGTTGCAGGCGTGTCTGTTGATCTAAAAACATCCTCCAAATCTCATGTCCATGGGATGCAGACCTGGAAGGCACCTAGAGATCATCCTTTGCCCAGTGTAGCTGATGGGTGGAGGTGGTAATGAGGCCCATGAGGGAAGGGGGTTGCCTGAGATCGCAAAACAAGTTAGGGACAGCGTTTTCTTTGTCAATACCTGTCAGTCTATGTAGTAATCAGTGTTCTAAATTTGGCCTGGGTGTGTTTTTCTTAATGTGTTAAATTGGTACTCCTTTTTTAAAAAATTGTATCTTCAAATATTGGCTTGCTGTATTACATTAAATTATAAAGGAAAATTAGTTTCCTATCTTGATAAGAAGTTCTAAAGACTTTGCCACATGGTTTGTTGTATCATAGCCACAATGTTTATTTAGCAAGTGGGGTTGGAAATACTGGCCTCTTACAGTCTCCTAACGTTTGTGAGATTTAACGCACTGTACACCAAATTTCTCACACTTATACACAACTTTAGAGTTTCATTTTCAAGAGTTTTATTTTGTTTGCTCCTATAAAGTCAACCGAGTGAGGATTGCTGTCTCCTTTTTATTATCAACGTCTGCTGATAATAATAATAATAATAATACCACGAGTTGGGCACTGCTCTAAGCACTTCATGTAAATGAGCTAATTTAATGCTGAAAACACCAAGTGAGGTAGGTGTTGGTCCTCCCCTCCCCTCCTCCCAGCTTCCCCCATCCCCAATTTAAAGGTGAGGACACTGAGGCTCAGAGAGTGTAGGGA